>NC_137813.1:50428114-50468114 GCF_963921795.1 Nannobrachium achirus
CCACTGCTCTAGTCTAGAGTATCTACACAGTCAACATAACATATCGTCACTGTCTGACCAAAACCTCTTAACTCCATTTTTTTAGGTTTTTTATATATCAGGGCATAAATCAGGGCTATTGAACACCCTTATTACATCTGAGTGTTGGTTAAAATAATATTGAACCAATGGAAAGTAGTAAAACAGTGCTTGGGATAAAACCTCTTAACTCCACTTGAGCTCATTTTCCCAGAAATGAACATTTTGGAGTTAGGAGGTTTCGGCCCGACAGCAGAGATATGTGAAATGAAAAAATCCGATCTACAGGGCAGATAAAATAATGACCAGAAAGAAAAGAGACGTGATGGACATGTAACTAAACAGGAAAAAAAGAGAGAGGCAGTGTGGAGCAGCACTCTGCCTGATCTATATTTTGTGATACGGCATTGTTGCATGCATGGAGAAACGGGTGGTGAGCTTGTAGATCAGCAACTCTCTGCTATTTTGGGAACATTTGGTATTAATCACAGGTGTCACACACCTGCTGACATTAGCAGACACTCGTGGGCCGAATTGACCTTGTAGTATCGCCATGATGTCGCTCTGCGACAATAACAGATTTTTCCGACTAGGAAATGTGTTTGCAGCGCAAGTATGAATAAGTAGAACTGCTTCCACTGCAGTGGTGAAAGAAATACTAATAACCGTCAGCGGATGACATCATCCAGTATATGCCAAAAAAGCAGGAGAGCAAGTGTGAATTAGATATTATATCTTTTATATTATTATAATATAAATGGTAAGACGGACAGTTCGAGGTGGATTCCACAAGACCATTAAACTGCTCCACAAGGCGTAAGCTGGTGTAAAAGGACTGTGTCATTTCTTGTTTAGTAAAGTAAAAGTAGCAATATCACAACGTGCAAACACCTCTGTTACTATTGAAAGGCCTGTATTCAAAAGTTTTACTTCAAGTATTACTATACTAAAGTATTGAGTACCTACTTTATATAAAAGTAGGTACTCAAATTATTCACAATTTGTCCCGACTAGCGTTGCTAGCTACTTCGAATAGAAAAGTATAAAATAGAGCTTATAAGTGGTTAATGTACTGTATGTAATCTATGCAGTGTAATGAGTACAATATTGGCCTATGAGATGTAGTGGTGCAGCACTAAGTAAAAAGTATAAAGCAGGCCTACTTATGTACTTAGTTACTTTCCAGCAGTGTTCAATTGGAATATCATTAGCGCTACGAGCAGCAATAGAGCACTGAGGGAGGGAGCGATGGCTTCCCGACTATAAAGGTGACAAACGGCAAACATTCAACGTGCTATAATGAAGACATACTGTATGAGCAGGGGACAAAAGGCAGAAGGGTGTTCCTTTCCTTTTTTCCTTTTTACATTTTATGGTAAAGCACACGAGTCAGGAGCACTATAGGACCCGCGTTGCCATGTCCGCTTATTTTAAGCGATTTTGGGCTTGTTTTTTCCGGTAAAAGTACTTGAACATTTTGGTAGTTGTGGCCAGGGGTCATCAAAATGTCCGTACATGGACAAATGTGTATGTGGCAAGACTTGGTTTTGTCCGTGGCAAATTCTATATTTTCTTTTTTTACACACCATGATATATTTCTTATTTTCATCATAAGACCCAATTACTGATGTCAGTCTTCATGTTTTCTTCAATATGTATGACACTTATTTACTATGATACGATGGCATATGATTCCACTATACTCAAGGACCTCCATAACACTGAATGTGTACAAATCTTAGTGTTAAAGAGCTGGTATTTCAGGGCTCATCTCTTTATGTTTCTGGTAATATTATTGTCTTCTCATTTTGTCCGTGGCAAACATTTAATTTTGGCAAAAATGTCCACCACAAGCCAGCATGACGATGTCACTAAGTCATAATATGCCTTTTGGGGAGTGAGTCAGCGTTGCAACGAAACATTTTCATATCAAGGACCCCCAAATGAATATGTAATTGTCCACATATCCCCATCCCCATATGAAAACATTTTGTGCCAGGACCCCCGTTCCAAATTTTGTTGTTAAAATGTTTCAAAAATATTGCCAATTTTCTTTTTTTAATCACCATGATAAAAGAAATGTCAAATAGCAGAGCTACAAGCTCACAACGTGACACATCGCAACGCGTTGTGAGCTTGTAGACCGTCCATTTTCAAAAAGCAGATGTACAGTATACATATAGGTTTAAAGAGCTCATGTGTTAGTCGCTTTCTTTTGGGCTTGTGACGCGGTTGCTCGTTTTCTCCCGCTAAACCTGGCAACACTGAGTACAGGGCCAGGTAAGTGATGGAGGTAAGTGGGGGAGAGGCGAGTCGACATCGGGCTGAGGGGCGGGACGTGATTTATGGAGCCTGGGGACGGAGGACGGGAATGAAGGCGCGGAGATGAAGGAGAGACGATGACGAGATTTAATGGGAGAGGGAGAGAGGAAGGTAGCTGAGAGGAGGACGCACTCTGCAAAGATGGAGTGGCATTTAACGCGGGATTGAAGCGGGGCGAGGGGAGCTGCAGGGTCGCTACGCTAGCTGACTGTCAATGTGTTCCCTACATACAGTGTAGTGCGTAGCGGCGCTATACCGGCGGAATGGAAATGGTCCCATTAACGCTCTCTCAGAATGCCACCCGCCACCGCGCGGTGTTTAAGCTATATAGTGAGGCGGCTTAATGGCAGAGTGTCTTGGGATAATTCCCCTGTTACTCTCACCGGCACTGAAGTGCATCGTTCTGGCTCGTGCTCGTGCTCTTGAGGGCAAAGAGAGGGGGTCCCGGTCGACCTTGGTTTTGCCCTTGAAAAAATCTCATTGGGGCGGGCGGCGCACTTGTTTGAGTTGAATAAAGCTGGTTGCACACTGCACTGCGGTTTTTCGTTGCGTTTTGGAAATCCGAAATCCGGAGGCCAGGGAGAGAGAGAGGAAAGAGAGAGAGAGCAAGGGACTCGGAAAAAATCGGAAAGAATCAACCCTGGTCCGAAAATAAATACGAAATGGGCGGCAGTGTGCAAACGTGATTGACATACAGTAACGTGAGGTTGATTTTTTTTATTTATGCGCTCCGAAATTCACTCCGATATTCGGCCCAAAAAACGCAGCAGTGTGCAAAGACCTTAAGGCCAAAATTCATGCTGGGAGTAACCACTTGGTGATCAGAATGACTTATCATGTTTTATGATATCTAAACCTCTTATATCTCCATATATTAACGTGTTTTTTTTCGTAAATTAATGCCCTACTTCGTCATACTAACTTAGCTACAGTGTCACACAAAAGTAGCAAAAACAGACAATCCAAAGTTGAATCCTGAAAAGCAACAGTTTTGGACAGTTTTGAGGTTTACACCTTACAGCGACAATGCAGTGAGAATTGTGGTTCCAGTGATCATCATGAGGATTCACTGGATTCCACAAGAATATACAGTAGGCCATTCATGTTGACCTAAATATCAGCACAGTACACTGATACTAGTCCTGTGCCCGGGGGGGGTGCACAGTATCTGAGGGATTGTAGGAGTCTCAGAAGTAATGTTGGAGTGCCCGTTGGGCAGATCTTTATGCCCATACATGGTGTTCCGTGTCCAGGCCAGTCTTTGATGTCAGTCAGTACTATGACGTCAGAGTACGACGTGATGTCAGCATGCTTACCATGGCTGCAAAACTGTGTGGTATCAGTGATTTGCTAAATGAATAGTTAGATGGAGGAGAATGACACTGCAAAGCCTTGCAAAAACTAATTTCTGTATCGGCTACTGGAATGAAAGTACTGTGGTTAATTACAGAGGTAAGAGTGTGTTTCTCTCACCAGCTGACCTCATACTATTTTCATTTATCATCATACAATGAAGTATAGGGCTTGAGTTAATACACTATACACTACCTACTATCAAACAAAATATAGGCTACTACAGGACAAGAGCTGCAGGATTGTGCTGTACCAATTTGGTCTGCTGCTTAATACGTCACATGATACATCACCCACACATACAGTATGCACATCATGCGTGTAAACCTCTCGAGTGTAACTAACTCGCAGGCTTAGGCTATGCGTCGTTAAGAGCAGTAGAAGTCTTGTGGTGGTAATACCGGTAGTAGACTACGGTAGTTTAAGTTGTAGTAGTAGTAGTAGTAGGCCATATTGTAGCCAGCCGTAATATTAGTGGAAGTGTTAGGGGTATGCCTAATAGCTGCAGCATCAATTGCATCAAGAGTAGGTGATAAGTGCTGTAGGACTACTTCAAGTCTCAATATTCTTCATAGTTACTTCCTATTATAGGCTACATAGAAAACTACTGAAGCGCTGTTTAATATATCGTCTCTGTTGGGTGGAAACCTCATGAACCAATGTCCATAACTGTTACTTTTAAGGATAATAAAATAGCAAAAGTTGAATATATACAGTACAAACTGCATTTCGAGCTTGCAAAACTGCTACTTTCGATACTTGTGTGTGACGCTGTAATGGTTTTTCAGCAGTCATACTGCATGATGGTTTTGTGCAGCAAAAACAGCAAATCTACCGTACAAGCCCACCACGTCTCCCATTGAGGTGTGTTACTTGTAAGCTTGTAGTCTTGCTATTTTCACATATAGTGAAACATTTAGAAAATGTTCATAAATGTTTGTAAATTCTGCACATCTTCGTCTGACAGGCATGCCCCAGAACCCCAGATTGAGCAGAGGTGCACATACGGCGAGTATACGAGCCTGCATGGGGTTCTGTGTCCTTGACATTGCCGCAGCCTGCTATTAGCATTAATATCATTAATAGCGGTAGCTATTAAAACCATAACCCGTGGTTTTTTAATGGCGGACAATGGGGCCCACAGAACTGGCGGCTTCACCCCTGAGACCGTCCCATCTATCTGGCCGAGTGATACGGGGGCCGCGAGTCTAAAAGCAACGGGCTATCTATCATTCATGCTATTAGTTCATTCTTATCATCAACAGTGTCTGTGGGCCAGGCCATTAGCCCTGAGACATTAGCAGCCTCTATCAGCAGGACTATTAACTTCACTCCGCTAAAAGGCTCTCGTCCCTCACAAAGACTCATTAAGGAGGAGGGAAGGAGAGAGAGAGAGATGGGTTGGTGGTGGGGGGTTAATGCTTAATTCAGAGGCCGTCGTAGGATGGTGTTTTTGCGCGTCGGCGGGCAAACGCGTCACGGATGCTTACACGTCCGTTGTGAGCTTGCGAGCCGGTGTGCGACGAGGTAGAAATCGAGGGGCTAAGGATTAAAGGAACTCGAGCGAGAGTGAGATTTGGAGTATATCTAGGCGCGTGCAAATTGGGGCGTAAGTGACAGTGAGAGAGAGAGAGAGAGGTGAGCGAGAGGGGGTAAAAAAAGAGTGCATGAAAGGATGAGTGAAGGGGGGGAGAGATGGATGGATGTGGTGGTAAAGATGTGAGGACAGGAGAGATAGAGTGATGAGGTCAGAGAGGAGACGGAGGAGAAGAGAAATGGGAAGAAGACGAGAGGACGAGGGGAACGAATGGGGGTCAGGGGAGACATGAGGGGTGGGGGTGGGGGGTGGTTGGGGGATGTAGGGGGTCATGAAAAGAGAGAGGGAGGGTCAGGCATGTGCACACGCAGACATGAGAGGGGGCTTGAGCCCCGGCCCTTTTACCCGTCTGTAAAAAGTGCCCTCTCAAGACCACGAATGCCGTTTTTACAAAGGCAAATGCCCCTCTTTCCATGGCATACCTGAAGGCGGCATTCAAGAGAATTGCCTTTTCCAAACTCTCCTGAACTTGAATGCAGCATCTTATGTTGAAAGAATTGCCCCCTCTGTGTAGAAATCCATGCTGTACGCCACATTGCCCTTTTTATGCTTAGTTTGTGTGGTATCAAGTACTGAAAATAGCCGACCTCCAAGCTCACAACATGTCGCAGCGCGACACAGACGCGTTGTGAGCTTGGAGGTCTGTTATTTTCAATATTTTCACCAAAAGGCCCTCTTAGATATTTCAGCCCCTGCCTCTCTAACATTCTCTCTGCACGTCCCTGGGGATGTTGACCGAACACAGAGAGAGAGAGAGAGAGAGACACTGACACTGCTCTGTAGCTACTGCACCGTAATATCTGTGTCAACAACAACAAAAAAAACACATCTAAAATTGATGCTCATGGGTCCGTTAAAATAATTTGACACTCCAGGGTTGGCTGTGCAGGAGGCGCAAGGTTAAAGAGAACATTTAATCTAGGAAGGACCCAAAAGTGCTCATAAGCTGACGCTGACCTGCAGGGTCGTCGACATCATTAGCGTTATTAATGTTTTGTTTAATGTATTGACAGCTGGTTTCATGGACAGGGTGAAACTTAAGGGTGAATTACGCTTAGTTGCACGCTGGTGTCGGGCACCAAGAACAGGGACGTGCAGAGAAGGTTAGAGAGGCAGGGGCTGACATTTCTAAAAGGGCCTTTTGGTGGAAATAACGGAAATAGCCGACCAGCTCTGCGCGCTGCGGCGCGTTGTGAGCTTGAAGGTCTGCTATTTTCTGCATTTTTTTCAACATAAGATGCTGCATTCAGGTTCAGGAGAGTTTGGAAAAGGCAATTCTCTTGAACGCTGCCTTCAGGTATGGCATGGAAAGAGGTGATTTGCATTTCTTTCACCATAGTTAAATCTGCATTCATGGTCTGGAGAGGGCACTTTTTACAGACGGATAAAATGTGTGCACGTGCCTGACCAAAAAATATAGCAGATCTACAAGTTCACGTTGCACAAGCATTGTTTGCTTGTAAATCCGTTATGTTTGTAATTGACATCAGTGTGAAGAAGGAAAGTCAGAGTCTAATGCAGATAAAGGTAGTGTGAACTAAGTTTTGCCAAATTGGGTCGAGCGATTAGGTACACGAAGTGAAGGGTATGCAAATTGTGCTCAATTTTCTCTTTTTTCTTTTTTTTTTAACAATGGTGAAAAATATTCTCTGCTTTTATGTGTGTTAACAATGGTGAAAATATCTCTTCTCTTCTCTTCTCTTCTCTTCTCTTCTCTTCTCTTCTCTTCTCTTCTCTCTGCTCCTCTCCTCTTCTCTCTCTAAATAGAGAGACATTGAGACATTGTGACGTAAGGGGGTGGGGGGGATGCGACCTTTCACCCAACGTTCTGTTCTGCCCCACAATACCTTGGGGCCTCAGATGACGCTTCATACTTTCTCTTTCTCTCTCTCACACACACACACACACGCACGCACGCACGCACGCACGCACGCACGCACGCACACACACACACACACACACACACACACACACACACACACACACACACACACACACACACACACACACACACACACTGTGCATATACCATACGCACACAGAACGTATTCACACACAAACATTATGTGAACTGTATGCTCATGTTCTTGCACATGCACACGTGCGTGCATGTGTGCACACACACACACACACACACACACACACACGCAGGGTGGTTGGGTTCATTAGCGGTAAGATCCGACTGCTGAATCTACAGCTAGCTTAGCTTTTCTTTTTTGTAGAGTCTATTGCTAATTATAATAGGCTATGCCTATATCTCTCGTACGGCGGCATTGCATGCCAAAAATAACTTGAGATGAGCTTGTAGATGGATTACACATCGGCCTTTTCCGTGCTACTACTACCTGTCCAATATTGGAACCCAATTGGTAAAAGAAAAAGGGGAAACACGTATTTCTTTTTTTCTGCCTCTGGGGCCACCACCTCCTTTTTTGTGAAGAAACAGGAACTTGTTTTGGCTCCGCCCCTGTCTTAACGGCTGTCCATACTGTCTCTGACCAACGAACTTTTAGTCGGAGAGTTCCGACTTTCCAACGTGCAGCTTTCCGAACTCTAATTCGGGGAAATGCTTTTCAGCAGTTGCGAGTGACGTCATTTTGTAGTTGAACCGGACCTTTCCGACGTAAGGTTCGGTGGTCGGAGACAGTATGGACAGGCCTTTAGTCCACTTCCTCCCGGGTACTTCTGTAAATAAATAAACGTTTCGAGCTCACCGCTCTTCTTCAGACTAAAATGAAACACAACCTACAGACAATCAGGATAATCACATGGAATATATCACGGCTGTGAACCATTACACACATGACCAAAACAATGGAACAAGATACTTCTGTTTTTATCCCTACTATTAACAACAACAGTAGCCTACGTGTTTAGGGCAGTGGTGCTGAAATTCCAGAAAGGAGAATTTCAGACGAGTGCTTTTCTTACGGTAATCTGACGTTATTCCATCCATTAACCAGTGGTAGAGCGAGTTACCTCTGACCGGAGGGGTTGGGATTTAGTGGCCGTTCACATTTTGGCAGCTGTCCGTTATTGACAACACTCTGTGGAGACGTTTGCATTATGAAGGACATATTTATTACTGTAAACAAGAGAAGGGAATCGTCGAGCGATACAAAATAAGCGATTTAGCGCAAAATCCCACCGTTCGTGGTCGGAGCTGCCGAGGACTCGAGATGAAAAAACCAAACAAAAAACTGTACCGATTGTGTTCTGGAATATCATAACATCAGATTAATGTAATAAAACGCTTAGTCCGGAGTTCTCATTTAAAAGATTATATAGTACCTGTCTGGCTGTCTCTCTGTCTACCTATAACGACACATGCACGCATGCATAGCACGCGTGCACCCACTCGCACACAAATACACACATGAAACTGTGAAAAGACATGGATGCGCATACATGCAGACAAATGTAAAGACATGTACAGTACACGACATACACATGTAAAGATGTACAGTATACACGCATGCACATGTACAAACATGTACAGTACACAATATCGTTGTTGTCGGGTGGAAACATCGTATCTCCAAGTTTCAAATTTGTACGTTCTTTCGTAAAGTAAAGCCCTGCTTCATCATACAAGGCAGTCGCACAAAAGTAGTGAAAACAGCAGATCTACAAGCACACAACGCCTCGCGGCGCGAGGCGTTGTGTGCTTGTAGATCAGCTGTTTTCACTAGCTTAAATCATTTTCAAAATGATAAATGCAAAACAAACGTTTTTGTACATACAGGGTTTTCACCCGACAACGACGACATGTAAAGAAGTGTAAGTACACGCAGCATACACATGCACACGAGTTGCTGTCCATATGTTTGTGTCAGAGCAGACAGAATAGAGGGATCAGGTGGTTGGTTATGTAGGTCACATAGACAGACACAGAAAGAGAGAGAATAAAAGAAGAGACCAGTGTTGTGCCAGGTGGCCTCAATAATTAATCAAACCCCTTTCTCCCTCTATCCACCCATCCCTCCATCCATCCCTCCATCCCTCCATCCATTCACCTTCCTGTCGCCCCTACAAGTAGCAGGTAGGCACAAACTTCTCAAAGAACAATACAGACACATGGATGGGCATGCAGACAGTTCGACAGACAGACACACACACACACACACACACACGCACACACGCACGCACGCACGCACGCACGCACGCACGCACGCGCGCAAACACACACACACGCACAAGCACACACACACACACACACACACACACACACACACACACACACACACACACACACACACACACACACACACACACACACACACATTCAGATAGACTGGCATACAAACAAAGGAAAAAGTCTAGAGCTTAATGTCCGCCTTTGGATGTTGTTTGACATGTTGGTAACAGAGACTGGTCAAGGACTACTAGACGGTGATTCAGTCGAATCAAAAATCTCCTCAAACTCATTTATTCTTACTGTGCTCAAAACCAAACAATGCGTTCAGACCATACCCACAGCATACAATACAGAAACAAATTGGGAAAGGAAAACCAGATATTTCAAAAAAGTAGATATATAGTAAGAAATGGTGGTGGAATGGTGGATCTGAGATTATGAAGTCACAAAATGGGGAACGTACAGTATTCACACACACAAAAAGAAATCACTATGCGAATAATATTCCTTGGCCTGCTGGCAGTGTGCACAAGAAATTTGGCAAAGAACAGTCCAAATGGTTTGAGAGTTTAGCCGTGGACACAGACAAACAAACACATAACAGTTACACGCACGCACGTCGCACGTCCACTGGAGCTCTGTTTCCCAAACACTGGGTTGGGACCCTTTTATGGGTCACGACTCTAAGATATTTTTTTTTCTTTTTTATAATTGTATTTTAAAACAAACAAGTCTAAGAAATTCCATAAATAAATAAAAATATATAATTGTGACCGAAGGTCGCAGTTTACCATGAGAAATGTCACAGCTTGTACGTGTTGACGTGTACACATTTTTCTATAGGCAAACCCATAGACCGTAAAAATGTGTCATCATGATGTCATCATGCTCTGAAACCACTGCACTGGAGAGATATCCAGACACAAACCAAACACAGATCAAAGAAACAGTTTTATATCACGGATCAGCAGTGCAGCGACAAGCTCGAGTTCCAACCAGGGGGGGCAGGCGTCAGGATTTAAAATGTTCCCTATGACTGGCCGCTAGTTGTGCTGTTCTGGTACTAGAAGCAACATGTTCTCCATATCGTCACTGTCGGGCAGAAACCTCGTATCTCCAAGTTTCACATTTGTAAGTTTTTTCACCAAGTAAAACCCTGCTTCATCATACAAGGCTATCGCACAAAAGTAGTGAAAACAGCAGATCTACAAGCACACAACGCCTCGCACCCTATCGCACAAAAGTAGTGAAAACAGCCGATCTACAAGCACACAACGCCTCGTGGTGCGAGGCGTTGTGTGCTTGTAGATCTGCTGTTTTCACTAGTTTGGTTCATTTTTAAAATGATAAATACAAAAATGAACGGTCTTGGACATACGAGGTTTCCACCCGACAACGACGATATGTTCCATTCTATTCATGGGTTGCATTTGTAGTCCTACACCAGCCATTTTGAGGACCAACACAGGTGTTTTGATTAACATAGAACATTGGTTCTATGCCAATCAGACAAATTGAACACCTTTTTTGGTCCTCGATATGGCTGGTTTAGGACTACAAAATGCAACCCATGAATTCCCCCGAACTTTTACATTCGATTTTCTTACCTTAATAAACATTTTCACAAGTATGGATCCTGTGACTGTCGCTAGTTAAAGCCTCGTTTTCCATCACCATGATATGCGTTTTGTGAAAATATGGTCCAATTTATGTTATATTTGATGTTACGCTCTCAAGAGTTAAATTATTGTTAAACATCTGCATTACTTAATTTACAGTAAAGTCTACACAATTAGAGAATGTAGAAGAATTGTTATTTTGATCAACATATGCCTGTTATCTCTCCTAACACATAAATACAGAATTGTGGACAAAATCTTATCCAACGATAACAAAATATTCATAGTTTTGGGTCTGAGAGGCTACATCTAATTAAAATGGTGGTTCGCAGCTCAAATGCTGTATGGACCTCGATATGAAAAAGGTTGAAAACCACTGCTATAATACAGTATGTGACATCTTTGATGTTGGATGTTGTTGTTCTCAAGCCATGCGGCAGATTTTGACCCAACGTCAACTCAACTTGGAACTGGGGTCCCGCAACGGGAAGCCACATTAATACAGGCATGTGACAGTATTAGATCCTACTGTACTGACAAGGACTAAAACTATGTTGGTTCATGTTCTAATTATACTGTTGAGTAAGTCAAGAAAGTAATGGTTCTAACTACTATTAATGTGGACTCATTAAAGCAACAAGTATTATAAATAAGGCTACGGTATGGGTAGGCTAACGTTATCGCCACGGTATTCACTGTTGCCAACCTCGTGCACGGTTGACTAATATCGGCCAACAGTGATAATGTGCCCTGGTGATACTAAAATATTATAATCGCATTTTGCTAACAACTTATGTTAGCTTGTTAGAATGGATTGTTCAGTGAGATAACCACATGAAAGGTAGCATCCCTATTCTGGGAATTTCGTAATCGGCCAAGATTTGGCAAAAAGAAATGCGAAGATTCCGTGAAAGTGGTTATTTACAGTGTTTGACGTACAGCAAATTCTGTTGCATTTCATTGGTTAATTGTTTCTCCAGATAACGGACGCCCAGTTTCTTTAAATTAAAGTCTTAACTTGTCTTAAACAAGACGTCATGCTCACTCATCAGTGCGTATATCCTGCTCACAGATTCACTCGCTCGCTCAATCATTCACTCAATCAAACACACGCACGCACACACAGGCGTACAACTTCAATGGATGAGCATGCGCGCGTGCAGCGCACTCACATGAAAGCTTTTTGGGAACGGTGCCATGTGTTATTTTGAGCTGCCTTGTCCTCATGTGATCTCTGAGAAAGAGAGAGAAGAAAAGGAGAAGTGCAATCTCTACGGTTTCACACTGAGATGGTATACTTCAGTAATTGAGGCACGCACACACGCGCGTGCGAGCGCACGCACTCACACATAGACACCAACAGGCTGGTGACACAGGATATCCTATCGAAAGCGTCATCCTAGGCAGGAAGAGGAAGTGCTGAGAGCTGAAAAGGCTCATGGGAAAAGCAGCTCCGAGTACCGCTTTGAACATTCAAAAATAACATGATGAACAACATCCGAGTATTGGATCACCTGAACATTAGGAGAGGACTACCTGAAAGATGAGACATTCACGCACGCACGCACACAGATAAGGTGTCATTGGGTTTAATATCATTTCAAAGCACACAGCCCACACAGTACATTTTAAGTTGGGTGTTAATGTGAAGGCTGTAACAAAATGTGGCTTTAACAAAATATGTTTTTGGCAGCTGATGTTTACGCGTGCCACAGGTGCCACAGGTGCACATTGTAAACTGGAAATGCCTCTATACTTACAGTATTTTATCCTCTATACACACCAAATCTCTTTGCCAAAAATAGCCACTTATACAGTAGATCTGCTACTTCTAGGGAATGTTTCCCCCAGAATAGGGATGCTATAATTATGTTCCAACATAATAGAATATGGATAAAGTGGGGATTGTGGTTGCGATGCTACAGTATATTAACTCCTTTAGCTGGGGACCCCCTGGAACCTCTGCCAAAGGATTTTGAGTAACCAATGCTACGGTGTAGCTCTCTGTATATAGCTATGCAGACACTATGCATAGAGTGTACAGCAGGGTTCCCCAATTAGTTTTCCCCCAGGGCCGAATTTTGTCTAGGGTACCAAGCCGAGGGCCACAACATTGCAGGGGGCGACGGTGGCGTTCCCACTACTCCAGCGACAGTTTTTGTCGTGGTCAGGTGAAAATCTTGTATGTCCAAAACCGTTCGTTTTTAATTTATTTTTGTGCGACGGCCTTGTATGATTTGCGAAAGAACGTACAAATTTGGAGATACGAGATTTCCACCCGACAACGACGATATACTAGTGTTGTTGCTGTCCAATGACTTTAAGGGCTTCTTATGCTCTATTATCTATTTGTATTTGTTTGCATCACTTACATCATTGTCCTTTCTATGACCCTCTGAGTGTTAAAAGTGAAGTCTGAACCCAAATGAACTGCAATTAAATTGAATCGAAATCAATTTTCATCCTCTCCTCTCCTCTCCTCTCCTCTCCTCTCCCACCTTCCCATGCCCTCCCCTCCAGTATAAAAGAACGAGTTAACCGCCCGGAGCGGATGCTAACAATCAGACAATGATTAGCTGTTACTTGTGGGAATCCCCTAGATTCCCCAGACCCCTCATGGCCGGCAGTCATCCTGCATGATCTGAAGAGCTACTGTACAAACCACTGCTGGAAATAAAAACACAAGGCCTGAGCATTAGTTAGTATTACTAACAGGTCTGTAACTCTTAGAGTGTGCAAATGGAACCAAATGGACCCTCAGAGCACAGGTCCATTTGGTTCCATTTACACACTCTCAGAGTTATAGGGGTTCCTGAAATTAAGAGGTTTGAGAACCAATGACGTATGTCAGGTTCGTTATGAACCATTCCAGTCACTACTTTTGGCTACTGTAGTGAACACACACACACGCACTACACTAACACACATCATATAGGGCACACATGCTGACACACTCAATGATGCATGTATGCGTCCCTTGCGTGAGGAGAGTAGAATAACAGATCAAGCTGCATTTGGTAATTAAACATGATGAGTGTATACAATACTGCACATACATGAGACGCCAGTTTTGCAACAGTGCCTCAGGACGTGGTATTTAAACATAGTGTGTGTGTGTGTGTGTGTGTGTGTGTGCGTGCGTGCGTGCGTGCGTGCGTGTTCATGCGCGCGTGTGCATGTGTGTATGCATGCACGGCGTACGTGCGTGTGTTCTATCCCTCATTCTGGTGACTTACTTGTCCTTTTTTATTGTCGTTATTTATGGCTTCCACACACAACCCACAAAACTCTCTGGACCTATCAGCTTGCACGTTACTGCCTCTACAACCAATCACGGTGAGCCATCCCGAGCAGGTTGATCATCATTAATCTGTTTCCAACTCGCCTGTCCAGGATTGGATCATTACTCTCTCTCTCTCTCTCTCTCTCTCTCTCTCTCTCTCTCTCTCTCTCACACTCTCTCTCACTCTCTCTCTCTCTCTCTCTCTCTCTGTAGATGTCTATTTTATAGGAGTCTGGAGATTACTGCATCTCTCAGCATTCCCTTCACACTCCCTCTCTCTGCTCCTCTACACATAGGCCCACACAGTAAAATCCTTAGTTTTCATGTGTTTTCTGAGCGTGTTAGAGATGAACCCATAAATAAGGGTCCATTTGTAACCTCCCAGCCTCTCATATCACAGCCCGTTGGGGGTGAGAATATGTTGCATATCACAGTCGCATCGACACAGAGAATTTCACTGCATACTGTACATTACGCATGTTGAAAAGGGGGAGTGGAGTGGACTGACTAAACACAGATGCATGAATAGCGCAAAACATGGGTCTTCAACAGGGGGTCCGGGACCCCTAGGGGGTCCTCAGAGTTACTACAGGGGGTCCTCCAAATCTTTGAGTGTTTTTTTTCTCCTTTTTTATATTAACCACTTGAACCCTATATAGCGACCATATTCTGAGAACAAAAATAGCCGATCTACAAGCTGTACAAGTTGTGAGCTTGTAGATCGGCTATTTTTGGCAAAGAGCTTTGGTGTAGAGGGGAAAAAGAGCAGACTAAGTACAGAGTGAAAGTTTACTAAGTATTGACAGTTCAAGTGGTTAAATATCTGAAAACACACATTGACACGAATCCAAAATACACTGACGATTGCGCTGTCAAACAATGAAACGATATGGAATCTATGAACAGGTTGTGAGGGGGTCCCTGCTTCATCTCTCTCTCAACTAAGGGGTCCTTGGCCTTGAAACGTTGAAGACCCCTGGCGTAAAAAGTCCTGTTACTGCATGAGTCCTCCTGCTGGCTGCCTGGCTCAGTGGGTCAGTTGTTCTATCATGTGCGCTCAGATCTAACTGTGATGTCATGGGTCACCATATGTCAACTGTTCCCCCCTGTCCTGATCTCTCCACTGTGCTGCACGCCTTCAGAATGCTCTTTAAAAGAGGTTTTATCCGCTGGGAGGGGAGGGAGGGAGGGAGGGAGGGAGGGGTGCTCGGCTGACGCAATATAGCTGCCCACCACTAGTATATAGGGGTTCGAATCCGCCGCCGTGCAGTGATGGGAAAAGTGCTCACATTATTTACTTAAGTAAAAGTATCAATACTGCAATGTAGAAATGCTCTGGTACATGTAAAAGTCCTGTATTCAAAATGTACTTGAGTAAAAGTACAAAAGTATTGTACTTAAAGTAACAAAAGTAGAAAGTAGCCTACTCATTGTGCAGAATGTCCTGTTTCAAGTTTTCAAATGTATAAAATGTACAAAAATCTTTTGAAAATGGCAGATCTACAAGCTCACAATGGATCGCATTGAACGCATTGTGAACTTGTAGAAGTAAATATTGCCCTCAAGAAAATGTTTTTGAATATTTCTAATATTGATTCTATTTTACCAACACTTTTCCGAGGCGACTCAACACACCTGGCATAAATTAATGGGATGCTTTTTATTACCGTAAGCAAAGAAATCCTTCTTTTTTGTGACTTTTGGCTCAATGTATTAATTTCTTAATTAATTATACGTAATAAGCCGGATAATCAATGCGGAGAGCGGGTCATTATTGAGAAATAAGCCCCTTATTTCTCAATAATGACACGCTCCCCAATGATTATCCCTGGCATATTGTAACCTGAGCGACTGATTGAAGTATCGATTATTTCATTTGAACAGCATTGGCACTTTAGTCATTTTCCTCAGCCATGATGAGTTCCACCTGTGGAGAGATACAAACAAATGTTTGGTGAAATCATGAGGTACAAGTGCAATAGAGTAGCCTTGAGAGAGTCACTGAGTGCAATACTATTTTAGGGCAATAAGTGCAATTACTGACTCTGAGTGTAATATGTTGGAGAGCAACATGGAGAAGTGCAATATTAAGTTAAGTTTGATTGATTGAATGCTTAACATTGACCTGTTCTGTGTCTTCGGGCTGGACCATAGTCAGGATGGCATGAGGGCGAGGGGTTTGTGATGTGCTGTGATCGCTAAGGATATTAATGTTGTGGTACTGTGAAGAAGGAATCTTTACTTACCTGTGGTCATGGAGATTTCTAATGTCATTTTATGTGGGTTAAAGGTATCATAGGCCAGGGATTTTCAAAGTGGGTGACGGGGCACCCTGGGGTGCCATGATGGCAGTCCAGGGATGCCGCGAGATCATTTGATAATATTTGGACCCTTGAAAAAATATTTAGTATCAATTTAAACTTGAAGTGCAAAGTTATTTTCAGTCAGTTCTAACCAAAATGGCTATTATCTCAACGTTTTCCTCGCAACATAATCACTAAGATATCGTCACTGTCGGGCAGAAACCTCTTATCACCAAGTTTCAAATGTGTACGTCTTTTGGTAAAGCAGAGCCCTGCTTCATCATACAAGACTGTCGCACAAAACTAGTGAAAACAGCCGATCACAACGCCGATCACAACAAAATAACAAGGCGCGCTCTGCTGGCACAAACGTAGGCCATACCGGTACATGGCCACAAGTGCACAAGACGCAAGTTGGCACCTCGACAGAGTGCAGTCTAGTTTGTCTGTTGTATCAGTAGAACTGCACGCTGTCGAGGTGCCAACTTGCTTCTTGCGAGTAATGGACCTTGATATGACGAGGGTTGAAAACCACTGCTATAGAGCATTTCAGCTTCATTTTGACGATGCGGTCGGTGTAGAGACACACACACAAGAGGCCATATGGAGGCTAGAGAGAGCGGACACACCGACACGCAACACCAAGCTCCACGCAGTCAGATGTGAACTCAGGATGTCGGTGCCTGTGCTGCGCGGTCAATGCACAAAGCGCTGTGAGCCGCCGCGGACGCCTCATTGCCGCGTCTCTAACAGGATGAGGTTTTTAATTGCATGTTGATGCCAGGCTGCGGCCCTCTGTGTCGCTGCATGTTGTACTCCGTCTGCCCCTGGGACTTGTCTGTCTTTGACCCATGACTGATTAGAACAATGGGATTTTCCACCAGCGGAGCACGGAGCGCACACACGCACGCACGCACGCACACACACACACACACAGGCATGCACACACACACACACACGCACACGCGCGCACACACGCACGCACGCACGCACGCACGCACGCACGCACGCACACACACACACACACACACACACACACACAAATCACCCATGCTGGAGAGAGAGAGAGAGAGAGAGAGAGAGAGAGAGAGAGAGAGAGAGAGAGGCACTACCATCATCAACATCATATGCTATAAATAAACAATGCATACACATACAGTACATGCATGAATACACACTGCTCTACAAGCCCTGACACACATTCCTCACTCTGTGCTGTACACACTGAGTGGCTTGTTGTGCAATAGCACACACGCACACGCGCGCGCACACACACACACACACACACACACACACACACACACACACACACACACACATACACACACACACACACACACACACACTTGCGCACGACAACAGTCCATGTGCTGTGACATACTTTCCACATCATGCTATTTTCTATTTTGTTGTGCTGTGGAATGGCCCATGTGCGCGCACGCACACGCACTCATGCATTAGTCCAATTCATGCACCAT
Source organism: Nannobrachium achirus (assembly GCF_963921795.1). Taxonomy (NCBI): domain Eukaryota; kingdom Metazoa; phylum Chordata; class Actinopteri; order Myctophiformes; family Myctophidae; genus Nannobrachium; species Nannobrachium achirus. The sequence goes on from NC_137813.1 coordinate 50,446,226, forward strand.
ATGCCATATGCCATGCTATAGCATATCTTATTAACATACAATGCACAAAGGGATGACATTATATTATCATGATGACATTTATATTATAATGCCAACCCTTTGTACATTATCTCATAATGTCAACCCTTTGTTCATTGTAAGATAGGCCTACTCTATAATGTAATTGTAAGATACTCTATATAATAATGAAATGAAATGAGGCCACTTTTTAAAGTTTGTATATGTTATGTAAGTGTATACTAAGGTTATAGGCTATTTTTGTTGTTGTGAGATCCATATCTTCTGACAATGTTGTCCTCTTAAAGAAATTGATCTGTTCATCTGTTGCCCTTAGAAAGTTCAGAATCAGAATCACATCAGGGTTGTAAAAGGTGAGTGAAATTAGTTTTTGTGCAAAATCCATAGTTTTTCTGTTAGTTTCAGAAAGAAGAAAAGTGATGAACAAAGCGATGTTTTTTACACATATACATAAAATATGTGATACTTCAGCAGCTGTGAAGGAGGTAGGGATGTTTGCGCTCTAAACTCAAGGCTTACTATATAGGGCTGGAAACAGGCGCGAGAGGCCAGCATTAAAGTCCATAAACGAAAAAGAAGGGGCTCCCAAGGAAGAACGAGGCTCTTTGGATGCAAAAATAGTCTTTACTTATGAAAGTGTAAGAAGTGAGATGCCGAAAACACATTGACACAGTTTATTTAAAGTAAAAAAGAAAACATGCCAAGATGTGCCTGTTTCACGGATGGTTGCACATCACAGTCTCCACATGACGTGTGCATGACAGTTTCTTTTCTTTTTTCATTTTGTTTGCGTGTCAGTGCCTGTGTTGCGTGTTACTCTAGTCTACACCGTCCGTAGCATATATGTTTGCTTTAAGTTTCGCATGCCAAGTGTGAAAGTTAACTGTAGCCATACATGTTCAGCCTTCCACTGAACTCATTCAATTATGTGCCATGTCAGCCGTAGGCCTAATTCATGCTCCGTCGCACACCGGAAATAGCCGATCTACGAGCTCACGTCACGTTGTGAATGCGACGCGTAGTGAGCTTGTAGATCTGCTATTTTAAAACCGTACAGGTGCTCATTTCTGAGTTGACGTGTATACATCATCTATTCCATCCCGGTTTAATCACGCTTGGTTAGCTCAGCCGTTCCTCTACCTCTCTTTCGTCGTCAGTCGTTCTCGTCTTTCTCACTTCTTTGCCTAATAAGCATTTTCTATAATCTGTCATCTGTCATCTGTCGGTCTCCTTTTCTCTGTTCTCCATCACCTTCTCCTTGGTCCCTCTGTCTGTCTATGTTTCAGTCCAAGTGTAACTAACGCCTAATAATCGGTCAGAGTGGCTTATTGTTGTTAACAGCCGAGAGCGAGGGTTTCTTTCCCCTTTTCACTGCACTGCACTCCTGGGATATGGATTGCTGAGCTACGGACAGCACATCTTAGCTATCCAAGCCTGATAGTTATCTTACACTGAGTTGGTGTTGACCAGGTTCAAACCCAGAACCATGGTTCAAAGGCAAGTGCTCTACCGACTCACCAGGGCAAACTCTGTAACTATAATTGTGATTTTACTGTGATTTGGATCTCCCTTGGGTCTGAACTAAAGGTTGCATTGAATTTTAAGTATAAAGATATGGTTTTGAAATGTGTTCTAACTCAAGTGGATGACAGATTGCACACAACACAACTATAACAACAACAATGGTGAATGATAGTGCTGGCTGTGGATGTCTTTTCCTTTACTTCTCCATAAACACAACATGTTTAGTTTTTTTCGGCGTTTCTTCACTGGTTCTTGGGGTGGCTGGGGAGCATTATAGAAATGCTATCGGGATCTGTTTTAATCCCTGTATGTTACTTTAGAGGTTCTTTACTGGTTCAGCTGTGCATATAGGTACCTCTACACTGGTATATAGCACCTTTAAGATGGGTTCTATTTATGTCGACGTTCCCCTATGATTATGAGCTAAGGAACCACTTTTAGTGCTATTCAGCAGCATTCATGTTTAGCGCGCCGTCTCGGCCCATTATATGGCTGTGGCCGTGGCGGGAATCTGTTAGTCTCAGCGAGGGACGCGGTCACAGAACGAAGCCTTTCACCTCTCCTCCATCTCTGCGTAAAGTTTAACCTACTTAGAGCACAGCTGGCTGTTGAATAATGGAGGAGAGACTGTTACTATCAACGTCTCCATCATCAGGGTACCGCCTTTCATCTCTCTCTCTCTCTCTCTCTCTCTCTCTCTCTCTCTCTCTTCTCTGCCTCCCGTTCCATCCCTCTCTCCTACCCCCACAACTTTTCCACTCTCCCTGTCTCCCTCTCTGCCGTTGCCTTGTTGCCTCTCATTTGAACTTTTCTTCAATGCTTTCATCTCCATTTCTTTCTTCTCTCCCCTCCTCGCTGGAAAACATTGTACACACTATACATACTATTTTTAAAACTCTCATCTACGCATATAGGCACATATACTGCATGCAACTGCCAGGTTTTCCAAATGGGGGGCATGGTCCCCAGGGGGGGGGCACCAGGGGGTGACGGGGAGGGCATTTGGAAAGGAGCGGAAAAAGGGTTAGGGTGAATCATAGGGTGAATGAATCATAAAAAATATATACATATTCATTCCTGAGACTGATGTGCCAGTTTTAACCACGTTGGCCTGCCATCCTATTTTGATCTTTATTGTCAAAGGTTTTTGGGGCGGCAGTGGCTCAGGGGTAGAGTTGCAACGGAGGGTTCCCGAATGGTTCCCAGTTCGATCCCGGGCTCCCCCAGAGTTGGTGTCGAAGAGTCCTTGATCAAGACTCTGAACCCATAGTTTCTCCCGATGAGCAGGTTGGAGCAAGGTTTCCTCCGCCATCTGTGCATGTGTGTGTGAATGGGTGAATGTAATGCACAAGTACCTGTATATATGAATGCACCATTTACCGCTTTCGCATTGGGAGCTTGTCTATTTTACCTTAAAATAAAATAAAAAATCGAACCTCTGTTCGAAGTGGAGCTGTGTGTGTGTGTGTGTGTGTGTGTGTGTGTGTGTGTGTGTGTGTGTGTGTGTGTGTGTGTGTGTGTGTGTGTGTGTGTGTGTGTGTGTGTGTGTATTGCAGTTGATGCTCAGGGCAGGCTAGACTCAACAGCACCTCTCTGGTCACCCAGGGTTACTACATACAGGCTACATACAGACCCACATACCCACATACCCACCCACATACCTACACACACGGCCACGTATAGGGAGCTTGTGTTCCACACAGCTCCAAAAATAAGCTATGGCTGTTTAGGGGTCCTGGCTTTTAGGCATTTGTTTTCCTCATTTTTACATTTTTAACAATTCTGAGGCTTTTGCTCAGAAGGTGTGTATTCTCAGCCCATACAGTACTTGACAAGGCGTCGGTTGTATGACGCTTTAAAGGTGAGAATATGTTGGTATTCTAGGCTATACGTTCTGATGGTTAAAAGAAAAAAGAAAAGCTATGTCTTCTAAGGAGAATCTGTCTATCTGTATTGCGTTTTACGGGCTTCCCCTCTGGGTTCATTAAAGTTTGATCTTATCTTTATCTCTCAGCTGCATCTTGAAGGTGTCTGGTATCCGCGGGGTGTTTCTGCCTCTTAATACTGTAATCTCCTGTGAGCAGCTCTTATTAGATGTGAAACTCTCTGACCTGGACATAAACTATCTGCCTGTCAGCCTGGCCCCACCACTCTGAGCTCTGTCTCTTTCTCAATGCTGGAAAGTATTTACTCAGTAGGCTACTGACTGTACTTTTTGCTCCATTACAATTATTTATTTGACATCTTTAGTTATTTTGCAGATTTAGATAACTAGAGGTTTACCTTCACATTGCACCCACGATCCGACCGATATGCCCTTACTGTAGGCTGTAGCTCTGCTGTCTGGCCAAAAACTCCAAAATGTTCAATTTTCAGAAAAAATGGAAAACATCCAGCTCAAGTGGAGTTAGGAGGTTTTGGCCGAAGCACTTTTGACTTGGTTCAATATCTTTTTAACCAACACACAGACGTAAAGGGTGTTCAATAGCACTGATTTACAGTATGAGTTAAACCTGCTGGTTTTGGCCAGACAGCGACGAGATGGAGATCTCAGTATCTGTCAGTCCTTGTCCAAAGCATGCCCCCCTTTTGTGGCCATATAGGGAGCTGGCTGATTTGTTTGCACTCGATGCCACGACAACACATTAAATCTTAAACAACACACTCCATATTTGGGAGAAGCTGCTTTGGGAACTCCTTTTATGGTTATGGCTGAGTCAGTGACTTGATCGTGATGATGGGACATGGGAGCGTAGAGATATTGCGACGTCCCATTAGTTCAACGCTGGTGAATGCTAACCTGGTGAATGTTAACCTGGCGAATGCTATGCCTAAACCTAACACTAACCCTAACCTCAGTAAAACTATGCCTAAACCTAGCCCTAAAACCCAACCCTAACCCTTAGTCTAAATAACGGGGCGTCGAAATATCGAGATTTTACCCGTTGCTACATTTACTTACGTACAAACATCTGAGCACTTCTTCCACCACTGCTCTCTCTCTCTCTCTCTCTCTCTCTCTCTCTCTCTCTCTCTCTCTCTCTCTCTCTGTCTCTCTCTCTCGCGGTCGTTTGCTCCCTTTTATTCCCACCTCCTCTCCCCCAACTCTCTTCTCTTCACACTTCTTTAAGCCTTCGATCATCTGTCTCTTCTAACTCACACTTTCACATCACTCTTTTCTCACTTATATCCCTCCAACCATGTGATTAGTGCCTCCTCTCCTCTCCTATCCTATCCTCTTCTCTTGTCTCCTTTCCTTTTCTCTCCTCTCCTCTCCTCTCCTGGTCTTCTTTTCCTTTCCTCGCTGCATGTCTCTATCATACGTTCACCTCGCTGTCTCTCCCTTCCTCCACCTCCTCTTTCTCGTTCTCCTATCTGGCCATCTGTCTTCCCCTCCCTCCATCATGTGTCCCACTCCCCTCCTCTTCATTTTCTTTTTAGGCCTCCGTGCCCAGGGGTGTCGCACCAAATTCTGGGCCCTGGGTACAAGGATTCGCTGCCCCATTGGGAACGCATTGTTACGCAGTATGTTGTGCTTTAACTATTGATAAATAGCAGATATACAAGCTTGTAGATCTACTATTTTTGAAGAATCTTGAAAAAGTCTTTGAATATTTCAAATCCTTCTAAGGTTTTTTGAAAAACCTATGTCAGTGGTGCTCAAACTTTTTCACGTGAAGGAAATACAAAATGAAATGTATTTGACCATGGACACCCATGTCAAAATATTTATTTCCAGGGACCCCCCAGAAGCAAAATTTGAGTAAACAAATGTTCGCTTAAAAAATACATATATTCAAAGATTTTCACACATTTTCACGACTTTTCAAAAATAGCAGATCTATCTGCTATTTTTCAATAGCTAAAGTATAAAATAATGAAGGCCCCTCCCTCGGGCCCTGGTAACTCAGTCCCACTTCCCCCCCCCCTTGTGACGCCCCTGTCCGTCCCTCCCTCCTCTGTCTTCTACTTCCTTCCCTGCCGCCTCCCTCTTTGCTTCAATCTCTCTCTCCCTCCCACTCTCACACCTCCTTCCTCCTCCCCTGTTCATTAATCTCTCCCCCTCCTCCTCCTCCTCCCTCGCTCTGTCCCACCTGCCCCTCCTCCCTCCACCAGTCCATCATGATCTGTCGATCTCTCCTTCCTGTCTCACTCGTTCACACATTCCTTCACCGGTGACCTGTATCCCTGCCTACTGAGCGGCTGGAAAACACACACACACACGCACGCACGCACGCACGCACGCGCGCACACACACACACACACACACACACCCACGCTATCTGTCTGTCTGTCCAACATGACCAATAGTCAGTCATGATGACGGCCTCTTGTCTGTGTACAGTAGGGCTTCACGATATGAACCAAATCTCATATCTCAATATGTATGCCAAATATTATTTTGATATCGATACGATATACGATATTACCGTACACATTTCATATTCAATATTTTAAGTTTTGCTTCAGTGAAAACTAAGCATTATTCAAAAAACAGCATAATAATAAGTCAATATCAGTCTTGATTTTAAGTGCTATTGGGTTCCCAGACTTCCCACACTTGTTCATTTTGATAGTCTAAGTGAAGCAAAAGGCACAAGGCAACAATATGGGCAACGATAGGCGATATGAGTGATATGGGCAACGATATGGACGATATATTGCCTAGGGCGATAAATCGCGATATCGCTGCCTTTCACGATACTGATATTGTGGATGGTCATACCTCGATAATGATACGATAACGATATATTGTGCAGCCCTAGTGTGTACAGTGTGGCCTGTTTAGTCCCTGCTGTGACTGAGTAGGCGTATGATTGCCCTGACTGGTGAGTGTCATCACCTGTGAGGACCAGCTGAGCCTGGTTGGGTGACGATCTCCTGAGGCTGAGACTGTAAAGCAGGGTTCCCCAATAGGCGGCCCGCGGGCCATTTGCGGCCCGCGGGGTGCTACTGTCTGGCCCCCACCAACCCCAGTAATAATGGTGGTATAAGAGCAGCAACAACACTAGTATATCGTTGTTGTTGGGTGGAAACCTTGTATCTCCAAATTTGTATGTTCTTTCGCAAAGTAAAGCCCTGCTTCATCATACAAGGCCGTCACACAAAAGTACTGAAAACAGCAGATCTACAAGCACACAACGCCTCGCATCGCGAGGCATTGTGTGCTTGTAGATCGGCTGTTTTCACTATAGTTTAAATCATTTTTAAAATGATAAATGCAAAACGAACGGTTTTGGACATACAAAATTTTCACCCGACAATGACGATATCTGAACTGTCGCTGGAGAAGCGGGAACGCCACCGTCGCCCCCTGCAATGTTGTGGCCCTCGGCTTGGTACCCTAGACATAATTCGGCCCTTGGGGAAAACTAATTGGGGAACCCTGCTGTAAAGACTGTGTTCTTTTATTTGCTGCTCAACTTAGGGGTCCTAAGTTGTGTCAGGTTCTTTTTAGCAGGTGTTATGTTTGAGCAATATTACATGAGAGGGTGTGTGTTATCATGATTATCGGCACTCCTGCGTTGCTGCAGGAACGAGCCGAAGGCGAGTGCGGTTGGCAGCGCAGAAGTGTTATACAACGGTTACACAAAAAAACATGTCAACTTAATCTTAATTTCATTGTAATTAAGATATTCGATAGAAATGTGTAATTTTTGAATGCCACATTTAGCTACTATGTCCCTGAACTTCATGATCCTCGTTCCTGCGTTTGAATTCCTGCACTTATGGGTCTTAACATCTGACATGTATAAATTAGATAGATAGATGGATGTAAAATCTACTCTCCATTTGGCATGGCTAGTTTATTTCTATAACATTTGCAAAGTACATTTCAACAAGGCAATTTAAAGTGCTTTGCATTTAAAGGTGTATTCAGTGATAATGAAAGTGGCCGGAGGTCATCTTGTTGCAGCGTGGACATGTTTAGTTTTTTATAGATTTTTTACACCATTATAATGTTCTCGTTTTGATCATTAGACCCAATCACTGAATATCGGAAGGCCTACATCTCCAGCTTCAGGATATGTATGCTACTGATTTACTACCAGACTGTGGCATTTTATGAGTTCAGTAGTTTACAATCTAGGCATTTAGCAGACGTTCTTAATTCAGAGCAACTGTGGTTCTCAAAACATTTATTTTGACCATCATGACTAAACATCATAACATAGCTATGGCCAATTGGCCATACTCTACCCTGATTGGTCGAGGACTGGCTGGCTACCTCTGAATACTGAATCTAGCTATGCTCTTAACACGGACCATGGTGGAAGTCCTTATATGGTCAGCACACATTCTAGTGAGGAGAATGAATGGAAAATGTACCAATTATATTTTTATTTGAATGAAATACAATCACTGAATATACCTTTAAGACATTTTAAGCATTAAGACATAAAGGCACAGAGCTACAGTATGGTGCATAAAAACGGAAAACTGTTTCTGTTTCATTTCATGCTACAGTATTTTGAAATAAATTCTTTGGAAGACGGAACCAGTGCACGCGTGCGTCTGTGCGCGCACGCACGTTTGTGTGTGTGTGTGTTTGTCATGCTGGTGGGGTTGGAGATGGGCGGATCCAAAACCACAGTTTTGCAAGTGACACATACACACACACACATGCACACACACACACACACACACACACACACACACACACACACACACACACACACACACACACACACACACACACACACACACACACACACACACACACTCAGGAGTGATGTGTTCATGCATTGCTCAGTGATGTAATCAGGCTGTTTATCTCCTGGTTTGCGTAAATGAAATGATACAGAAGCTGAGAGAGGTAGGGAGGGGTCACTACTCACTGTAGGTGTTGCAAGTGTGTGTAGGGGGGTGGGGTGTGAATCGGTGTGTGTGTGTGTGTGTGTGTGTGTGTGTGTGTGTGTGTGTGTGTGTGTGTGTGTGTGTTAGTTCCGTGGTTCTCAAAGTGGGGGCTGGGGACCCCCAGGGGTCTTTGAGTGGGTCACAGTTGATCCACATCAGCAAAATGAACATATTAGCATCGGCATCAGTTTAACCACTTTAACCCAATACTATTTATACATCAGCTACTTGAAATTCTTCAAGCTCAAAAGTGAGTGAATGTGAATGTTTTTTTTTTCTCCAACATTTTCTTTTTCAAATAGCTGATCTACAAGGTCTGCTATTTTCAGAAATATCTAGGAAAAGAAATCGAAATATTTGGATAACATTTTGAAATATTTTTTAAACATTTACGTAACAACTAGGGGTGCAGTAAAAATTCGATTCGAATTCGAATCGTGTTTCTAACATGGCAAGATTCAGAATCGATTCTCATTTTCCCAAAAAAAACGTTTTTTTATTAGATATATTATTTATTAGATGTTATGATTTTTATGATTATTTTTATTACGATAATATATTCAATATTATGTTGTGTTTTTACAAGTTAAAAGAATGTGTGCAAGCATGAATAAATCAGACATGTTGTCTTGGATTTACCTTTGTTTGTTTACATTATTGCAATAAGTTGATAACACCTTTACAAATAAAAAAGCTATACGTAAATGTACTCTGCTTTCATGCTAGCAGGCTGGAGTAGATCCTGATATATAAATTGAATAGAGAATCGTTTTGATGAATCGTTTTGATGAATCGTTTTGAATCGAGAATTGTTTTTTTTTCTGAATTCGAATCGTTTGGATTTGAAAGAATTGAAAGAAATCGTGAATCGTGACCCCAAGAATCGATTCTGAATCGAATCGTGGGATACCCAAAGATTCGTAGCCCTAGTTAACAACACTAATCTTGTATGACGTCCCTGGCACAGAATCCGCAGGCAACTATATATTCATTTGGGGGGGTCCTTGACATGAAAGTTTTTCAGAATCAATGTGTTAGTGCTTGCGTGCATATGGGTCCCACTTCTAAAATGACACTAGATGGGACAGGTGTGTACCTTTGACAGTTAACTATAATATATCTTGTAGATCTGCTATTTCCAACATGATGTGACACCATCGTATGACGCAGTATAGTCTATGTGAAACTCTGTGGTGATGAATTATATAGAGTGATGTGTCCGTCCGTTGGTGTGGCGACCACAATCATTTTAATGTGTAGACATTAGTAATGATGTGAGTGTCATAGTCTTCATCATCATCATCATCATCATCATCATCATCTCTCTCTCTCTCTCTCTCTCTCTCTCTCTCTCTCTCTCTCTCTCTCTCTCTCTCCCCCCTAATCTCCCTCATTCCTTCACTCGTTCTCTCTTAAGCCCCCCTGTGTTAACTCCATCCACCTTTACTCTCAACATCTCTCTTTCCTCTGTTTCCTCTCCTCTCCCCTCCCCTTACCACCTCCTCCCCTCTCATCCCCACATCTTTTCCACCCCCCTTCTCTCACTCCCTGTGTGGTTTCTATAGATTTAATGTCCTGTATTGATTAACTACAGGCGATGAATGTGACGGCTGCTCTTTCAAGCCGCTCCACTCATATTTTAAACAAGCGGCTGATCAATACGAGCAGAGACCTCGTGTCAAGGACGCAGACACACTTACCAGAGGATTCAATCTCTGTATGGAAAACTACTTGGCATGTGCATGTGTAGATAGTGTGTGTGTGCGTGCGTGCGTGCATGCGTGCGTGCGTGCGTGCGTGTGTGTGTGTGTGCGCGTGCATGTGTGTGGTGACGTAAAGGTGTGATAGTGTGTACAGGTGAAGCCCATGACCTCACTGTGTCAGGTGTCGGGTCGTACAGAGTTCACTCTCAAGGCTAGCATCATCAACATTTAACAAGACACCACAACACAACATCTACACGTGCTTATGTTTACATATTGTACACATGCAACATATTGCATGTACAAGCAGCAGTAGACTAGTCTATATCAGTGGTTCTCAAACCGTTTTGGCTGCGGTACCCCCTTATACTGATTTCTGAAGCCAAGTACCCCCTTCTCCTGACTACAACATTTTGCTTATCAAAAGTCCAGTTCCAATGCCAATATGTCAAAAATAAAATGGCATAATGGCAAATAAACATTGAATAGAAAGCAATAACAGTTGTAGGCCTACTAGTCAAGTTATTGATGTAATTTGGTTTAACAATTTACAGATGAGCAGGTTCACACAAAGACTGTCAATGTTTTGTCATTACCCATAACAGTAAAATACACATTCGCATATTCTCCCTTGCGTACCCCCATTTGAGAAACACTGGTCTATATCACTAACATTACTTAAGAGTATCCTGAGTGATGATTTGACTCTGAGAGTGTAAAATGGAACCAAATGGACCCTAACTACTGTAGATGTTCAGGCCTTGCTTATGCCAGCACTACTACGACATGCAGGCAAAGCTTGGCCAATCAATTCCAGGTGTTTCCGTTTTTGACGCCCACGTCCATCCACAAGGCAATTGTAATATATAGGTACTCAGAGACATTGAATAGGTCCTTTTGGTGCCATGTGTATACTACTGTCAGAGTTAAATGAAGACGGTGGATTTCACTGTGGATCAGTGGCGTCAGTTCAGTAAAAGCTAGGGTATGGCAAAGATGGGAGTCCTCATGGAAAATAGGCATTACATTTTGGATAACACGGTTCTATTGTAAAAATAGCAGATCTACATGCTCACAACGCCTCGCGCTGCGAGGCGTTGTGAGCATGTAGATCGGCTATTTTCACAATGTAAAAAAAAAAAAAAAGTTTCTTAGGCTGGATATGGCAGCCTGGAACGGTTGTTCAAGTGCAGCAAAACTTGCCATGTTAGTAAACGTGCCACAATTAACAATAATGCATTGCACCTGTGCAGCTGACCTGCGGAACCTGGGACTATACCATTCTGTCAAGATGGGGAGAATATAACTATAATACCTTGTTAAAGTGACCATATGTAAAATGTTGCATTTGTAGTTATTTTACTGTAATTTAACAACACTAGAAGCTGGGCCGCCCTTCGGGCGGCCCAGCGTCTAGTCGGCGACCTGGCCAACTCGGGAACGATGTAAATAGGGAATGAATGCCCCGCCCTTTAATGCAAACCCCATTATACCTGTTGTCATAGGACCCGTTTTGACCATCTGTTTGCCTGTGTCCATTTATGCCCATATATGGAGATATCTGTATCTGTCTGTCTGTCGGCGTCCATTTTATGTCCATATATGGAGATCACTGCAGATATAGTTCTGGGTCCATTTTATGCCCATATGCCCATATATGGAGATATCTGTCTATTTGCGTCCATTTTATGCCCATATATGGAGATCTCTGTATCTGTCTGTCTGTGTCCCTTTATGCCCGTATATGGAGATATCTGTTTATCTGCGTCCATTTTATGCCCATATATGAGATCTCTGTCGCTTTTTGTTTGTTTCTTCTTTAAGCAGAATACACAGCCTGCTTAAATCTGCATCATTCAAGTCATCCTCCCAGTCCCACGCTTTGTCGCTTGTCTTATGTTTGTCTTTGTCTCTTTTATTTTCTTTTTTGGAGCGGACCCCATGAATGCCCCACCCTTTAATGCAAACCCCAATATACCTGTTGTCATAGGACCCGTTTTGACCATCTGTTAGCCTTTGTCCCCACCCTTTAATGCAAACCCCAATATACCTGTTGTCATAGGACCGTTTTGACCATCTGTTTGCCTTCTGTTAGCCTTTGTCCCCACCCTTTAATGCAAACCCCAATATACCTGTTGTCATAGGACCCGTTTTGACCATCTGTTTGCCATTGTCCCCTTATGCCCATATATGGAGATCTCTGCACACACAGTACCGGTTGCGGAAAACTCTGATGTCAGACATCAGCTCCGCATTCGGGGATTCATTTTATGCCCATATCTGGAGAACGCGCGTGCCGGTGGGAAGAACGGTTCTCGAGATTCACATACATACATACACATTCACAGAGATTTTTTGTTGACTCCTGGCGTACGTGATGTCAGAGCCTTTTATGAAGTGATGTCACAATGAGTCAGCGATTGTGCCGATTTCCTCAGGAACAGCCTGATGTCAACAATCAGCTCCGCGTAAGGAGATTCCGAACGTTTCGCGCCGGTTTCGGAAAACCGCGAGTCGGGTCGGGTCGAGGCCTGGCACTGCACTCCTCGCGGCGGCGGGGAACGCGCGTGCCGAATCTGAAGCCGATGGGACGAACGGTTCTCGAGATACGCGGATTACAAACAAACAGACAGAGATTTGTCGCATTTATAGATAGATAATAACCAGCGCAGATAGACAAAGAGACATTCATGGATTTATATTTAAGTAACTTTTATTTCCCCCCCTGGACCCAGGGTATGGCAGCTGCATACCCCTGCCATACCCAATTGACGCCCCTGCTGTGGATCTTACCAGGGTCACTGTCTCCTGTCGATTAAGCTTCAACTAGTGGAATAAGTTTCATTTCCTGAATCACCAACAGTAAACAGAAGGAGAGGCTTTTAACCACATGAACCCTAGTGTCCCTATTCTGGGCATAATAGGCAAACATATTCTGTGAAAATATATAGGCCAACATTTTCCTGAAAATAGCTGCTCTGCAAGTTCACAACGTGTTGATCTCTCAAGGGAGCGACTCAAGGGCACGTTTCAATCAAATAAGGGTTGAAATATAAATTGCACAGAAGAGAGGAGTAGAAATAAAAGTCCAAGTCCTAAATAGCAGACACACTCATCCTGCTAAGACTAAACTGTTCACTATTGCTCTTTTAAAGCAGTGTTTCTCAACCTGGGTCACTAAAGATCACAGGAGGGGCAGGAGGCCTTGTATGTTTAGAGCAGTGGTGGTTCTCAACCCGGGTGTCCCCAAATTATTTTGAGGGCCCCCCCCCCCCCCCCCCCCAGATGATTAGCTTAATGTGCAACATTGTTTTCTCACCCAACAGTAAACAAACCGACATAACGTTTTAGTGTATAGAGGGTATGTGCACATTTCCAAAGTGAAAATTTAAGGTTTTTTAAGACCTTTTCAAACATTGGCCATACTGTCAAATATTAAAGGCAGAATTGCGAGGCGTTGTGAGCTTGTAGATCGGCTATTTTCACAATAGAACAAAATGTAATGCCTTAACTCTTAGTGCTCGTAGGGTGGGGGGGTTAAATTAAATAAATAAAAAAGTTACATAAATTATGATTATTTTGGGGGTCGTGGGCTGAAAAGGTTGAGAACCACTGGTTTAGAGGTGGTCAAAAATGTGTTGTACGAAACCATAACTCATCTATCTATAAATGCGACAAATCTCTGTCTGTTTGTTTGTTTGTTTGTAATCCGCTTATCTCGAGAACCGTTCGTCCCACCGGCTTCAGATTCGGCACGCGCGTTCCCCGCTGCGGCGCGGAGTGCAGTGCCGGGCCTCGGCCCGACTCGGCATGCGGTTTTCCCGAAGCGGCGCGAAACGTTCGGAATCTCCTTATGCGGAGCTGATTGTTGACATCAGGCTGTTCCGGAGGAAGCGCTGACTCATTGTGACATCACTTCATAAAAGGCTCTGACATCACGTACGCCACATGAGTCAACAAAAAATCTCTGTGAATGTGTATGTATGTATGTAATCCGAGTATCTCTAAACCATTCTTCCCACGTTCTCCATATATGGGCATAAAATGAATGCCCGTATGCGGAACTGATGTCTGACATCAGAGTTTTCCGCAACCGGTACTGTGTGTGCAGAGATCTCCATATATGGGCATAAGGGGACAATGGCAAACAGATGGTCAAAACGGGTCCTATGACAACAGGTATATTGGGGTTTGCATTAAAGGGTGGGGACAAAGGCTAACAGATGGTCAAAACGGGTCCTATGACAACAGGTATATTGGGGTTTGCATTAAAGGGTGGGGCAGGCATAAAATGGACGCAAATAGACAGATATCTCCATATATGGGCATATGGGCATAAAATGGACCCAGAACTATATCTGCAGTGATCTCCATATATGGACATAAAATGGACGCCGACAGACAGACAGATACAGATATCTCCATATATGGGCATAAATGGACACAGGCAAACAGATGGTCAAAACGGGTCCTATGACAACAGGTATAATGGGGTTTGCATTAAAGGGCGGGGCATTCATTCTCTATTTACATCGTTCCCGAGTTGGCCAGGTCGCCGACTAGACGCTGGGCCGCCCAAAGGGCGGCCCAGCTTCTAGTTTTCTAAATAATAGTCCTTGCTGTCATCCACCGTCAGAATAAAACAACACAAATGGATGAAGAAGACAGACGAGTAGGCCTCAGGATTAATATACAAAAGACAAAAACAATGAGGGTTAATGCAAGAAACCATGCAGGAAAGAATTCAGATCAATGGACAAGAAATTGAAGCAGAGCAGTTCACTTATTACTTGGGAGCCACACTTTGTAAAGAGGGAGGCCGCGTGAAGGACCTGAAGGATAGACTGTCAAAAGCAGACTTAAAGGAGTAGTTCACCCCAAAATGACTTTTTTTCTATTGATTAGTCATGCCATGGAGACTAGAGTTCAATAATATTTTTTGTTTTTTGTTGCATTCCTAAGACAAAAATGTGATAACAATACATTTACCCCCATTCGTTCCGGATGGTGACCCGTTTCGAAACGGGTCACCATCCGGAATCAATGGGGGTAAATTTACTCGAATCAAATTTTTGTCTTAGGAATGTGACAAAAACCAAAAAATATTATTGAACTCTAGTCTCCATGGCGTGACTAATCAATAGAAAAAAAGTCATTTTGGGGGTGAACTACTCCTTTAAAAAGACCTGGAGCTCCATACAGCATCACAAGTAGAACCAAGCTAAGACTGTACTCGACGCTAGTAGTGGTGCCAGTATTGCTATACGGATGTGAAACATGGAAAATGAACAAAGACAAAAGACAACAAGGCAGTTGATGTGTTCCATAATAGATGCCTACGAAGAATATATAAATACATTGGCAAGGCCACGTCACATTACTGAAGAGCTGCTAGAAAGAGCTGAGATGGAGCCGCTGAGATGAGGAAGTGAAGCTGCGTGGATGGAAGATGATTGGAAATGACCCCAGACTGTTATCAACTTGTTGGGGGATCATGACAACAGCAACAACAACATCCTAAATTATAGTAGTTCACTTTTAAACAATGTAATGTTTTGGAAGTGGACTTTCTTTAACCAAAGAAATATATTAATGGGAGACAGAGGGTGGATAGGGAGAGAGAGAGAGGGGGTGGGAGGGAAGGAAAGAGAGCATGTGAATTACTGCAGTATTGCTATACAGATGTGAAACATGGAAAATGAAAGGAGACAACAAGGCAGTTGATGTGTTCCACATGAAGAACACATACGACAATGTATTACGATCACACCACGACTGCTAGAAAGGGCTGAGATGAAGCCGCTGAGTGTAGTGAAGCTGCGAAGATGGAAGATTATTGGACACCACGGCAGGACCACAACAATGACTGCAACATAGCAATGACATGGGAACCAGAAGAGAAAAGAAGAAAAGGATGATTTAAGACCGCTTGGAGGCGTACCGTCAGCTACTGGTATATTAGCTAGGTACAATTCATATATATAACACATCAAATGCATAGATATAATTAGGATCATAGTTAAGTAAACCAATAGGCCTATATATTTAAAACAATCTGTACTTTGAAACTATACACACTATAGGATGCCAGGTTTACAGATGAACCTGGCATCTGTCCACACAAACATGCTATCTGAATTGCATGTTAGCCTTTGCATAAGCCTGCAAGGTCACCAAGCCTATAGGGCATGTGACACACGTAGAAATATATATAGGGTTTAAGCGGTGTGTGTGTGTGTGTGCGCGCGTGTGTGTGTGTGTGTGTGTGCGCGTGCGCGTGCGTGTGTGTGCGCGTGTGCGTGTGTGTGTGTGTGTGTGTGTGGGGGGGGGGGGGGGGATCTAAGGATGAAAAGGGACTGCTGTTCTAAAGAGTCACCAAATATGAAAGTATTGCAAAGTCTTGTGGTGTGCAGCACTTTCATCTTAGTAAGAATAAATTAGTGTTAGCTGCGAGCGCCCTGGGCAAGCGTTGCGTTTGGAGATAACGCTCACACACACACACAGCCGCACGCATTTACAGACTAGATAGAAAAAGTGCACTACTGTCTTGTTCAGAGGCTACATGGTGTATTATTAGTGACAGTAAGTTGTATTTAGTAGACAATAGACATACTGGATTAGTAGGCTAATAGTAATATTGCAATATTTATTGCATTGGAAAAAGTACAGTTTCATTCACTGGTACAAGGAACCACTTCATATAACATACTATTTTTTTTTTAGTAATTGTAAAAAATAAAAACTGTAACAACAGCAGCAATAATATTAGGTAATCGAGAATGACAACACCATTCCAAAACAGAATAGAACATGCCATGTTATATCCGATTCCTCAGGCTAGTAAAAATAAGCTAACTTGTGGGACTAAATATTAGTAATTTTAAGCTAACGACAGCAAAGTATAGTAACAACTCAATGGACCCTTTGTTAGCCTCCTGGTTGGTCCCTGACTGACCAACCAGCAGGCTCTATCTGCCTTGTCCCGCCCTGGTTCCGCCTTTTTTATGTTGAATTAGCTAAAACATAATTTTTGGAGAAATAAAAACATTTAAAAACATGCTGATTCACTATGCTGCCACTGAGCAGCTCCAATTGACTGAAACAAAGTTTGAAATTAGAATTGAGCACACAGAATAACAATATGAAGCAACTGAATTAACATGGCAGTGGATGGAATGTCCCACTGAATGTCCCTCCAAGTCAAAGCAACCAATGGGTGTGGAGAGGGGCAGGACAATGGGCGGGATTTGACAAAGGGTGAATTGTGGGACTAAATATTGGTAATTTTAATGTAATACAATAGCAATGTAATACTTAGTAGTAACATTGTAATGTTAGTAAATGCAATATAGCTGCTGTGCAAATAATACAATAGTCATATCTGCATTGGTATTAGTAATAGTCTTCAGTGGTTCTCAACATGGATTTCAGGGACTAAATTGAACCATACAAGTCTGTAACTCTGACTAGTGTACAAATGGAACCAAATGAACCATAGCGGGTCCATTTGGTTCCATTTGTACTGTCAGAGTTAAGGGGAGACCATGAAATGTAAAAACACTGTTCTAGTAATAGAAGCAGAGCAGCAGTGTATTTAGAAGGTTGAGAGGGGAAAAGCATGGACAGACAGCAGGTAGGTGGAGCTAGAGTGCAGACACCGTCTGTCGTCACACGGGGAGAAGAGAGAGAGAGAGAGAGAGAGAGAGAGAGAGAGAGAGAGAGAGAGAGAGAGAGAGAGAGAGAGAGAGAGAGAGAGAGAGCAAGGGGAAGCCAACGAGTGCAGGGTAGAGGTTAATACAGGACATCGACACAACCTCGTTGGATCTCTCTCTCTTTAAACAACTGAACCAGAGACAGACAGAGAGGGAAGTTGAGAGTATTTGTTGATATTCGCTCCATCTACCTCATCGTGAACGTTCACCACGGCGACAGAAGAATTAAGCGCGTCGTCGGGGAAGTTTGGACTGGAGTGGGGGGAAAAGAAGCGTTTTTGACGGCTGTGTTGTGTTGTGTGTGACGGTGGGGGTTTTCATTCTGTGGAGCTTTTCTGTCTCTAAACGGGATTTACTCTGTGGCGTTGCGGCTCCATTCGTTCTGCCGCACGGCTTTCCACTGACTGACTGACTGACTGACCGTCTGGCTGAGTGGATCCTCTCCACAATTATCTGCTTATCTCTGCTCCGTTTCTAGCCCTGTTCTACCCGGATTGGACATTATTACTGTGCTGCTGTGTTGTTTCTGACATATTGAAGACCAACAGTCAGACAATTTTATATAGCGTTTTTGCTGACAACCGCCCTTGAGCTGCTCTTTACTGAAAGGCGCTTGTATATATTATAATTTGAATTGAACCCAGACAGTGGCAGATTTCTTAACCTTTAAATCGCCTTAAAGGACGGACACTCGGATTGGGGCGTTCTAGTAGTGGCCAGTCAGAATGGACTTGTAGCACACAGACAGGCATTTTACAAACCTAATCGTCAACACATCTACCAGTGTTTTGTGTTGTTTATCCAGCTACGGACACGCAGGCTGCAAAAAGTTGGCAAACAACACAACTAGTTTGTTGTTACAGTAGGGCTGCAAGTCAGACGTCCCTGAGAGGTCACCGGGACGCAGTGACCGGTCATCCCTCCCTCCCCTCTCCCCCTCCCTCTCTCTCTCCGCTCCGGCTCTCCTCCCATCCTGAGAGACGATGGCTGTTATGAAGATGTGAAATCTTCCCTCCCTCTCTCCGCACTGGGCTAGCTTTGATCCTCTCCTCCTTTTGACAGAAAGAAAAAAAGAAAGATCAAAGAAGAGGCTTGTGTGAGTCTCTCTCTCTCTATCTATCTCCCTCTGCTCTATAATTCTCTCTTTCCACTGGGATGTATGAGAGCGTGGACGTGGTGGGTCTGAGCCCCAGCCCGAGCCCCTGCAGCTCCTTCCTGAGCATGGACTACTACCACCGACCCCCGGGCCTGGGCTCCTGCCTCGGGGGCCAGGAGAAGGGCCTGGTGTCCATGTCCGCGGGTGGAGGAGGGGGGCTCCCCAGGCCGTTCGGGGGGTCCCTGGTGAGCGCGAGACACTGGAGCGGATCCAACCACTGTAAGTAGTAGAGCCCTTTTATTATTATGGTCACTTATTAACTCACACTGTGGAGAATGGAGATGGATGCATGTTTGTATTAACAGGATGGGGGTTAGAGTTGCTTAGAAGAAATACCTATGCCAGTGTTTCTCAAAACGTTTACATTTCAGGGTCTCCTCTTTAACTCTGACAGGTTCCATTTGTACACTGTCAGAGTTAGACTTGGGTCTATTTAGACCCCTTTAAAGGAACCCACAGAGCCCCTAGAATCCACTTTGAGGACCACTTTACTAGAAGACTTTTACTAATACCAATGCAGATATGACTATTGTATTTACACAGTAGCTATTGCATTTATACTAACACTGTTGCTATTACTAATATTCAATTCAATTCAATGGGCTTTATTGGCATGAGAAAACATACGTTTACATTGCCAAAGCAGAAGTGTACACAATATCACTGACACTGTATCACTATATCACTGCTATATTACAATTGGCTACTACTAGCCTAGGGTTCATTTGGTTCCATGTGTACTGTCAGAGTTATAGACTTGTATGGGTCCATTTAGACCCCACTAAAGGAACCTATACAGAGTCCCTGGAATCCACGTTGAGAAACACTGACTGACCTATACTATTTACTCAGTAGAGGAGCATTTATTTGATCATTCTTGGTACCCAAGGGTGTCATTGACTCTCCATCTGACCCCCAGCCTTTTTTTTTCAGTTTTATCAACTTGTTGGGGGAACATGGCAACAACAACAACATAATAAATTAGTAGTCCCCTTTAAAACATGTAGTGTTTTTGGAAGTGGACTTTCTAAGTGGACTTTCTAACTAAAGTAATAGATTAATCATGACACAGAGAGAGAGAGGGGGATAGAGAGACAGAGAGAGGGGGAGGGAGGGATGGAGAGGGCCTGTGAATTTACTGCTTCCATTTACATTTTAATTGAGGGAGCTGCCAACCCCAACTGTGATTCCTGCAATGTGTCATCAGGCCCACTGTAGGTCAAAGGTGGCCGCGAGGTCAGACCCCACTGCAAGCGGCCCTGCTAGCTGTGTGCGCCTCTCTTCTCCCAGTGGGGGCTGGGAGGATTGGGCTGGGGGGGGGGGGGGGAGTGGACAGAGAGACAGACCTCAGATGGATCTTCTCCTTCTGGAAATCATTCTTTTAGGACTTTCAACCGTTCAATAGCGCCGTTGCCAGGTTTTGGGAGGGAAGTAAGCAGCCGGGTCGCCATGAAAACAAGTCCAAAAGAAGCGACTAATATAGGCTACGTGAGAACTTTAAACCTACAAAGGCCTAGATTGGCTGTTTGAAAATAGCCGATCTACAAGCTCACAACGCGTCGCGTTCGTGACGCGTTGTGAGCTTGTAGATCTGCTGTTTTCAAAAAGATCTTGAAAAGAAAAGGTGAAATATTTGGAATATATTTGATTTGATTGTTTTTTTTTTTCTTTTTTTGGCCAGATGGGGGTAGATAAATACATACATTTGAAGCGTTCTTGACATGCAAATGTTTGAGAAGCAAGCCCAAATAACTACACTTTAAAAACTACCCCACTAAAAAAAGAAACGCAACCCGTAAAGTCGAAAACTACCAAGCAACTTTACAGAAAAAAACAAGCCCAAAGTCGCTTATAATAAGCAGACGTGGCAACGCTGTTCCAATGGGTCCTGTTTACAACACCCTCTCAGACCTTATAAAAACAGCCGCCCAAAGTCACCTGACATGACTGGAGAAATGCAGGGCTGATTGAGGTGATGTGGTCGCAGTGACATAACATCTTTACACAGCTGTCAGTGAGCTGCTACTGTCAGCTGGGCTTGACATTTACTTCTTCTATAGTAGCCAATGTGGCCAGCAGATTATTTGAACCCATAGTCTTAGGCCTGAAGGCAAATCTGTGTCACTTTAGATTTGAACCACTTTTAACCATTATTTTATCCTTTAACTATTAAAAAATAGCAGATATACAAGCTCGCAGCGCGGCACCGAGTGCCGCACTGCGAGCTTGTAGATCTGCTATTTTTGTCTTTGAATATTTTGACCCGAAGTGTCTTCTAAATCCTTCTAAGGTTTTTTTGAAAAACCTCTGTTTCTATGTCCGTGGTGCTCAAACCTCTTTATGTCAAGGACCCCCAAAACGATATGTATTTGGCCGCGGACCCCCATCTCAAAATATGTTGTCCCAGGGAGGGACCACCCAGAAGCAAATATTTGAGTTACAAATGTTTGCTTTTAAAAAGATTCAAAGACTAGCAGATCTACAAGCTCGCAGCACGGCTCTCGGTGCCGCTGGCCCGCTGCAAGCTTGTATAGCTGCTATTTCTCAATAGTTAAAGCATTAAATAATTCTAGGCCTAAAATGGGTTAAGACCTGATTCTACAAATGCTTTCTAAATCGGTAGTTCTTGCCCTTTCAAGGTTTTTTGAAATATGATAAAAAATTGCTGAAATCTGAAATGACACAGAATGAAGCTTTCCTGGTTGTACTGGGTTAAAGTTACCTAACCAGCAGCCACTCCGTTGGGCAAAACAAAGGTTTTCTTGGAAAGAAATATAACTCTTATTATAAGAGTTTGAGTCACTGCATCCCTGAGAGCGGGAAAGAGAGAGAGAGATCGGATAAATCGTGTGCTAATGTGCAATATCTAACAAATCATAATTGCTTTTTTATTAGAACATTTTAAACTAGAGTGATTG
>NC_137813.1:50473114-50838114 GCF_963921795.1 Nannobrachium achirus
GCTATTTCTCAACATGGAAACGATTATGACGATTATGCAAAAATAATTGCGATTACCTTAAATAATTGCGATTAAACGATGATGTAATAATTGTGACGACCCTAATATCTGGTTAATAGAGGAGAGTAGAAACATAGGTTGCTAATTAGATTTAGCACCCTTTATTCACATTTGTGTGATCTTGTCTATAGTGATGTTCCTCTTCTGTACCTTTTTCTTCTTTGCCGTGCATCCGTAACTTTTTACTGCTGTGCTGATTCTGGCGCCTGAATCCCCCAACTCCCACGGGATCAATAAAGATGAGCACGTGCAACAGCTAAAGGCTAGTATAGTGCTTCAGGGGGCTTGTCAATGTGTCTGGAATGGGATGCCGTCTTCAGCTGAGTATCGTGGCCACTCACAGATTCCTGGACTGAAATGACCTGTTTTGCAATCCTGATTTGATATTGCCGACGTGTGTGTGTACGCAGATGTCACAGATAGGGATAGAGAGAGGTGAAACAAGTCCACTCTAAAATCTCTAACCACCCTTTTGCCCTCCTCAATAATCTTGAGTACCGACTACAATCAATAATTACCATCAACTAACTGAAAGATTTACCCCCTCCTTGTGTAAGTAGTGTTGTTGGCGTCCACGCCGCTATCTCCCGGTATTTATGGACTAATTACTGGTATAAAGATAGCGCGAGGAAGCCGGCTAATTTGCTCTCTGTGCTAAATTTAGCCCCGGGGCTTAAATGCAAGGCAGATCTATGCTTTGTTGAGTTCCTCAAGGTCTTATCTCTGAGTGGGCTAATGTTATCAACACGTGTAAGAAGAGACCTTCCTCGCAGCACTCAAAAGGTCATAAACTCTGCAAAGAGACGTTTTCCTCATGGTGAAAAGTGACCACATGAGCCCTTTGAGCTAGATAGTTGGTTATATATCGTCGTTGTCGGGTGGAAACCTTGTATTTATCCTTTTAAAAATTATTTGAATTATTTAAATTATTTAAATCTACAAGCACACAACGCCCCGAGGTGTTGTGTGCTTGTACATCGGCTATTTTCACTACTTTTGTGCGTCACTTTTGTATGGCGAAGCAGGGCTTTATTTAAAAAAAAAAAAGTACAAATTTGAAACTTGGAGTATTCAAGGTTTCTGCCCGACAGTGACTATATATAGGTTATACACACACGCACGCACGCACACACACACACACACACACACACACACACACACACACACACACACACACACACACACACACACACACACACACACACACACACACACACACACACACACACACACACACACGTATTTGTTATGATTATGAATCCATTACATTAACTCTTAGGTCTTAGGCATAGTTGAGATAAAAGGGTCAGATGAGAGGTGCGGAGTCTACGGTTGTGTGACTTTTTCTTAAAAAGAAATAATGATTTCTCATTGCTAACACTTTGTTTCACAAACCATATCTGCCTCATTGATAATGTCGAACACACATCAAAAGCAGGTCGTGCTCCCTTTGTAATTTGGGATCAGTGGTTCCCAAACGGGAAGTCGAGACCCAAAAGACAGATTAGACTTTTCCCCGGGACCCAAACTAGTGAAAATAGCAGATCAACAAGCACACAACCCGTCGCTTCGCACCGCGTTGCGAGCTTGTTGATCAGCTTTTTTCCACTACTTCTTAATATATATTTTTTTTATATTTATGGAATTTCTTAGATTTGTTTGTTTGTTTTTAAAATGTATATAATTACTTAAAAATAAAAATCTTTTGAAAAACATATACTGTATTACAAATGTAACATGTAACATATTTTAAATGTAGGAACAGAAAATGTGTTTATTACTCGAGGTGTGACCCATAAAAATCGGTCGGTGACCCACAAATGAGTCCCGACCCGACGTTTGGGAAACAGTGGTTTAAGGCAGTGGTTCTCAACCTGTGGGTCGGGACCCCCAAGGGGGTCCCCAAATTATTTTGGGGGGTCCCCAGATAATGAACTTAATGTGAAACATTGTTTTCTCACTCAACTGTAAACAAACCAACATAAAGTTTAAGTGTATAGCGAGTTTCTGCACATTTCTAAAGTGACAATTAAGGACTTTTTAATACCTCTAAAATGACAAATTAAACATTGGTCAAAACATTAGAGGCAGAAATTGTGAAAATAGCCGATCTACATGCTCACAACGCCTCGCAGCATGTAGATCTGCTATTTTCACGATAGAACCGTGTTTTACAAAATGTAATGCCTCAACTCTTAGTGCTCGTCAGGGTGGGGGGTCCCCAGTTAAAATATGAATATTTTGGGGGTCTGAAGAGGTTGAGAACCACTGGTTTAAGGTGCGTGCACTGTAGACGGGGTTTCTGCACAACAGGAGGGTCACAACGCAGCAGTCTTTAACATCATATATCTGGGACACATCTTTCTGGTTTGAGACGGTGCTTAAGGTCACGTGGTCACGCACACTGCAGCTCGCGGCTCTAGCGGACTCTAATCACACACAGCTGATTAGAGTGCGTGTGCGCGCGTTTGAGTCAAAGCGGTTTTGCATCCTTAAAGCGCACACAACCCAGCCATGATGTTTGTAAACAAGAGGCCTAAATCCACTTGACGGCCCAGGACACGTGTGATGTTTTGACATCACAGAGTTATTATAAGTAGGTTCATTACCCTTGCAATGAACACTCCAGATTAGGGCTGTCACAATTATTACATAATCGTCTAATCGTGATTTTTTGACATAATCGTGATTATTTTTCATAATCGTCATAATCGTTTCCATGTTGAAAAATGTTCATATATTTAAAACAAAAGTCAAAAATAGTGGAAATAGCAGATCTACAAGCTCACAACGCGTCGCATCGAGCTTGTAGATCGGCTATTTCCACTATCAATGTTCTTTTTTAAGTATAAAGTTGTCAAATATGTCAGTAATTTCTTTGTATATTTAGGTTATGTCTTATGTGTCATATCTGCCATGTGCAACTTCAAAGCCTAAAAGCTAAACAGAAATGTAATTGTCAACGACAAAAAACACAATTAAATCGTTAATCGCAATTATTTGAGTGACGAATAATCGTCATGTAAAATGTCATAATCGTGACAGCCCTACTCCAGATTGAGACCAGAAGCAATTGCAACCATTATGATGTGACCCTAAACATTATTGACTAATAGAAAAAGCAATATATTGACTAATAACCAGTAAGACTCCCTAATCGGGAGATAAGCGACCGTCGGGTCGCATACAGAAACTTTAAAAGGCAATGGTAGCCAATCAGGAGGGAATATGGGAAATGGGACAGATCCATGTTGATGACATGACTTTAGAGATACCGTGTACCGCTTTGCGGGATTTTAGGGCAAAGTCTGGGAGCAGTGTCCAAAAATGTGTTTTTGAAAAATCGGCCTGATGGTGGCGCTAGATGGGATAGATGCATTTTGATGACATGACTTTAGAGATACTGTGTACCACTTTGTGTGATTTTAGGCCTAAATATGTAGGAGCAGTGTCGAAAAATGTGTTTTGCAAAAATGGGCCTGATGGTGGCGCTATAGAAGATAGGCCATGTGAGAAATGGGGGTGGAGGTTGTGATTTGCCATCCAAGGAGTGTGTGTGCAAAGTTTGGCATTGATAAGGGCTAACGGTGGCGGAGATAAGAGTAGACGTGACGTGACAGACTGACAGACAGACTGAGAGCCGGTGGAGCTTTTCATAGTAACTGCGACCTGACGGTCGCAATAAGAAAAATAAAAGTGGTTGTAGTGGTTAAGTATGTTGCTCTTTAAAAAGGTTAATATTAAAACACCAATTTCATTTCTGGACAGGCTGCTTTTAAAAGCGGTGCAAACATAAAAGAACGTATACACCATATTACACAATGTCTTCGTCGTCTTTAGTCTGGTATCAGTCGGTATTTCCAAATAAAAGAAACATCGTTGATTTGCCCAACACTTCCTCAATCCACTGAATTTCGGTGACGGTTGTGTGACTAGAAATATCGAGCCGCCGAAGACAATGACGTCTCCTCCTCAGCTACAGTACGTGTGGCCATCTGGCAACCACAGGGGTGAGCTGTGATTGCCAGTGATTTTGATGTGTGGTTGTTGGAGTGCTGCGGGTCCCATTGAGCGCACCAGTGTTTGTGTACTTCCGCACCACTGACCAGAACCCTTGTTATCGACCGCCCAGCAGCCTGTTGCAATGTAGGGTATGTGTAAGTTAGGGTGGTGGTGTTGCGTCAACGCTTTAAGCACATGTCGTAACGTGTTGTTGTTAAGCTGGAATTTGTGTCTTCATTTAACTCGGTGGTTCGCACCCTTTTCAGGCCGCGACCCCCAAAATAATCATATTTTAACTGGGGACTAAGGCTGGGTGATATTAGGAAAACCTTTGATATTCGATAACGTTGTT
Source organism: Nannobrachium achirus (assembly GCF_963921795.1). Lineage (NCBI taxonomy): Eukaryota > Metazoa > Chordata > Actinopteri > Myctophiformes > Myctophidae > Nannobrachium > Nannobrachium achirus. Next base: position 50,477,529 of record NC_137813.1, read on the forward strand.
GAATACCTCGATATCGTTATTACTCATGATACTAGTAAAAACAATTGCATTATTAGTTTTTAATGTTTTCTTTTTCTGCTTTAGGTCCACTGCCTACCTAACCCAGATAATGAATAGCATATCCATGCATGCACACTGCACAGTACACATAGAATAAAGAAATTAAATGCCGCCTTATTTCCATTTTCCAACAATGGTTTTATTGAAATAACCACACCTGTTTACAGATGGACTGCATGGTTCTTTTGTGAAAATAGCAGATCTACATGCTATTGTGAAAATCAGGTTCTATAACATTATTCTATTAACATGGTTAACATGGTTCTATTGTGAAAATAGCCAGATCTACATGCTCACTATGAGCATGTAGATCAGCTATTTTCACAATTTCTGCATCTAATATTTAACAATTTGGCCAATGTTTAACCATTTTAGAGGGATTAAAAAGGCCTTAATTTGGCACTTTGGAAATGTGCAGATACCCTCTATACACTTAAACTTTGTTTACTGTTGAGTGAGAAAACAATGTTGCACATTAAGTTAATCATCTGGGGACCCCCCACAGGTTGAACCACTGATTTAACTTAGCCCCTTTGATAACGTTACGTATTTACTTGGACCATCATCATTAAATGACTCTAGAATCAGAACGGTGTCGCTTGCAGAGACCTTTTTGTCTGTGGGCTAAGTGCCCTGTATTTGGTTGACCGGGATCCCCCAGGGGTACAGTACAGTACTTGGCCCCCTTGTTTTGCTTTGCAAACTTATAGCATTGTGAGATTGTAGATCTGCTATTTCTTTCTTAATGTTTGCCTGTTTTTGCCCATTAGGGTTGTTGCTCCTATTTTTGGAATTTAGTGTCTAGCTGCTACATAGGCTTAGTAATACGTTTTCCAGAAAAACAGTGGGTAATTTTCATAGGTCTTTAAGGCTTTTTTTCAAATCTGACCTAAATTTGCCTTCCACGTGTACCTGTAACACTGTAACGCTTAACTTCTGTACTGCGGGAAACCCCCGCGGGATCAAGAAATCGATCAATCGATTGATCTACAGTATCAAATCAATCTTGGCAATCAGAGAATTGGGACGCTAGGGTTCATGTGGTTAAAATAAACCTTGTGTCCTCAGTAGCTCCTCATCAAAACATCTGGACCTTTCTGCAATCCTAGCAATGAAATGAACGAGAGGGGGTTATAATCAGTTATTATTTGATATATCTGTAAGTTACCTGTTTTGAATGTGTGTGTTAATACAATAATCTGTTTCATATCGATTTATTAATGAGTAACATACTTTGACACTGATCTTCGTCATTTAAAGCACGGATAATCATGAAAATGCTTTGTAGATCAGCTATTTCTGGTGCACAACACCATTGTACGGCAGAGCAGAAATTGGGTAGGCTATAACAGTTCTTCCATGTCAACAGTTGATTTAGGAATGACTCACTTTATATACTTAGTAGAGGGTGGATGTAAAGTTTACGTTATTTCTTATCTCTACAGTGGAACTCACTCTGGTGTAACCAGTTTATACTGTTGTAGTAGTAGCTTAATCTACCCTTGCATTCAAACTAAGCTACGCTTGAACTCACACAGCTGCTGCTGTATCAGGCTAGTCTAGCACAGCTAAACAATCCACCCGTGTTAAAACAATAGTGCAGTTAGTTAGCTGCATTAGTATATAGTCTGGTCAAGCCAGGCTAGTATCAGGCTGCCACCGCTTTCATCAAGGGGAAGGAACCCCCAAAAAATTGAGGACAGACAAATAATAATAAAGATAATGTAAAAAGTCAAACAATATCCTTTGAAATGTTGTGGTAGCAAGGCCAGCATAGCCTATATAGCCTACCTGGAAGAATTTAATTTAGTTTTCACAGCTACTTTGTTACCAGAGTATGGGTGAGAGATAGTGTTGTTCCTATGGGTGAGAGATGGTACAGTTCTGCTGCAATTATAAAAGAAATATGAAGACCAAAGGCTTGATATGATGATATGTTTGACCAAATACTTCAATGTTGATATTTTCGTTTACATTTGTATGAATGTCAAGCGTTTATGTAATTTTTAGACCATTTCTGAAATAAATAAATAAATGGTTAAAACCAGCAAAAAGCCTCACCTTTGCCATGTTGCGACATTAGGGTATGCAACATCCCAGATGATATCTATTTGTCATGAAATTGATTTAAATATCAATATGTTCATATATTTCCCCTAGCTCTAATATATCGTCCGTAACCAGTTCAAGCATATAGGCCTACCCAAAGAGTTGTATGTGAGTGCACATTCGCTCTTGCTGTAACCTTCCCGTCATTACAGGTCCAGTCATGCTGACCAATACCTCCACTGTTCTGTGGTTGGGACGCTGTCACAACTCCTAAGTTCTTTGGGTTTCACTGAGGCCCATGATGTCATCGGGAGGTGACCTTTCTGAATTAGTCATTTAAAGGGAAATGTGACTCCATATCAGAATGTCAAAACCGTGTTAATGGGAATGGCCCCAGGCTGAAATGAAATTGTTACGCAATAAACAAAATGAGGCAGAAAGGTGAAGGGGGGTGGGGGTGGGGGGGGGGGGGGTGGGGGGGGGAATAAAGTGACATGTCTTAATCCTTAAAAGGATTAAGGATTAATCTGTAATTGGAGCGTTTTGCCCCAGTATGGCCTTTGTTTACACACAGAGGTCAAGCGGATTAAATACGTTCTGAACTATTAAAATAAATGACAGGGAGTAAATATGAATATGAATCTTACATCAGTTTCGATATTGATTGTTTATAGATCGATATTGCTTGTATAATCTGCCCTAGACTTGAATAATTGCAATATGATCATATTATTTAAAACGGCTACAAAGCACTTTACATCAGGGGTGTGAAACTAATTTCGGGATGAAGTCTGCATTGCGTGAAAGGCTTAATTTGACATCAAACACACCACAAAGAAACCTTCATGAACGTGCTCAAGTTTTATGGACAAAAGCACGTCCCGCTTTCATTGTGTCCTCTGTATGCTAACCGAGTGACCTTGTTGTCCCTGTCAACATGTACCAGCAGGAGCACGCATTCATCTATTTATTTATATCGTCGTTGTCGGGTGAAAACCTTGTATGTTCAAAACCGTTTGTTTTGCATTTATCATTTTAAAAATGATTGAAACTAGTGAAAACAGCCGATCTACAAGCACACAACGCCTCGCGGGGCGAGGCGTTGTGTGCTTGTAGATCGGCTGTTTTCACTACTTTGGTGCGACGGCCTTGGATGATGAACTAGGGCTTTACTTTGCGAAAAAACATACAAATTTGAAACTTGGAGATACGGGGTTTCCACCCCACAACGACGATATACTCCATGAGTTATGACAATCACTCAGTTGATTTTTCTCTTTTATCTGGGCATTCATTTAATATGGCTGGTAGGGATATGGCTGAATGAAATAAATGTAGACTGTCAGATATGTTTGATAGTTATGTTTGATAGCATAACATATCATTTATTCTTTTAATTAAAAGATAGCAGATCTGAAATCCCACAACCGACCAAGCTGCTTGTGGTGCTAAAAAGTATATAGGGCTTACGTGGTTAACCACTGTCTTAAACCCTCTATACTTAGTAAAACGAACATGAGATGCAACTTTGTATTTTTTTTCTTTATTTTTTGGAGCGGTGAAAGCGCTCCCAATGAACAGGTATATCCGTGGGTATGTGGCTGGCTGGCTGGCTGGCTGGCTGGGTGGCTGGCTGGCCCTGTCCGTAGCCTGGGCAATACCTTGAGTGGCCACACACAACACACTAGTTAAAGGAGGGGCGCTGTTTTGTGCAGGCCAGGCACACTCACCACTCACTCACAGGCACAGTTTACACTCACTCACTCACTCACATAGGGTACAGCTGCTCAAATTCACCACTCCACTTCGAACCGAGGTTTGATTTTTCCCCACTGGACACTGAACCAAATGACTTGGCCAAAAGTAGATGATCTTTAAGCTCACAACGCATTAGAATAGGGATGCTGGGGTTCAAGTGGTTTAATACGTTTTAATGAATTGAACACTGACACGTGAATACGTACAGGCACCTTAGGGGTGGGCGATATGGTGATAATTATCGTTGAGACGATACAATGTCTCCACGATATGCCTTTTCAGAGGTATCGTACACTATATATCGTGATACAATTGAGGGAGCCTTGTAAAATATCCTGTTTAATCGTTAATACAGAGATTCATTGCAGAATTCATTTAAACCTGCGTTTTGGTCTAAATCAGTAGTTCTCAAACTTTAAAATGTCAAGGTCTCCACTTAACTCTGACAGTATACAAATGTAAGTATACCCGTAAGGGTCCATTTGGTTTTATTTGTAAACTGTCAGAGTTACATACTTGTAAAGTTCAATTTAGACCTCCCAAAAGGAACCCAGAAAGTCTAGTTTTTGTCAAGTAACTTGAAAAATAACCATAAAAACCAACGTGAAAAATAATCGTGATAAAATCGTATATCGTGAATCGTGATACAGCTTGGGGAAATATCGTGATATTGAATTTTTCCATATCGCCCACCCCTAAGGCACCTTGCAGGTCCAATCCTTAACTCCAGCCAGCCAGGCTCACTCTGTAATGTACAAGTTTTAGATGATGAACAGAAATGATTTATCGTCATCTTATTAATCACAACAGCTATTAGTGGGTTTATGTTTTCATCATGTTCCATCAGCTAGACAAAATAACTGAGCAGGAAGGTGTAACTCAGAGTGAAGCAGGAAGGACAGACACAAAATACAATGAGAGGAGAGACCCAAGAGGAGCTTGGGGACAAGAAAAAGTAACGCGCGAGAGAGAGAGAGAGAGAGAGAGGGGGGGGGGGGGGGGGGATACAGTGACCAGACGTCCCGGTTTAGCTGGGATTGTCCCGGTTTCAAGCAGGGTGTCCAGAGGCTCAACGAATGTCCCGGTTTCCTACATTCACTACTAAGCATGTCCCGCATGCAATAGCGCTTGGTTTGAGACGTTTATCATGTCCTGTCCGTTGCAATGTGCAGTCGCTATAGTGTGCTATAAGCACTGAAATAGTGAAAATGGTCGTTGGGATGTACTATTTTTTTAATTGGTATGTGTCGTGGTTTGTGTGTCTAGAGATAGGCCTGTCACAAGTATGACATAATCGCCTAATCGCAATTATTTGACATAATCGACGTCATAATCGTGAATGTTAAAAAATGTTCATACATTTTCAAACAGCGTTGTGAGCTTGTAGGTCGGCTATTTCCACTATCAGTGTTATTTTTTGAGTATAACGTTGTCAAATATGTCAGTAATTTCTTTGTGTGTTAAGGTCATGTGTCATAGCTGCCATGTGCAACTTCAAAGCCTAAAAGCCAAACAGAAATGTAATTATCAACGACAAAAAACACAAGTAAATCGTTAATCGCAATTATTTGAGTGACAATTAATCGTCATGTAAAATGTCATGTTGTTATCGTGACGGCCCTAGGCTAGGATCTACTATTTTCTCATAATTGGTGTGTGTCGTGGTTTGTGTGTCTAGAGAGCAAATATCTAGAGAGAGAGAGAAAGAGAAAGAGACGGAGCGAGTGAGACAGAGAGAGAGAGAGAGATTGCGTGTGTGTGAGAGAGAGAGAGATCATAAGAGTGATGATATGGAGGGGGATGAGATGAAATGAGATGAGTATAAATGAGGTCAGACAGTGCTTCGGGGAACTGTTGGCTAGTGTGTCAGTGAGAACAGACCACAGAGACACACAGTAACTAAAGTACATTACTTTTACGCCACTATATCTCAGAGTCAAATATTGTACATGTGTGTGGGCCACCAATGTATTATTTACTCCACTACAATTATTAGAAAACTTTAGTTACTAGTTTCTTTGTGGATTTGGATTATTATTACAAGACATTAACCACTTCAGGCCTATTTAAACTTTGGCTATTTAAACAAATAAAAATAATACATCTTATACATATAATACCTTCTGAAACAGGGCATTCTGCTTAATGAGAGCTTTTACTGTTGGTACTTTAAGTATATTTTGACGCCATTACTTTTGAACTTTTATTCAAGTAGATTTTGATTACCGGACTTGTAGGCCTACTTGTAACAGAGTGCTTCTACATGGCAGTAATGATATGTTTCCCACCACTGCTCAAGTACAATTTTGAGGTGCTTTCGCTTTACTTCAGTGCGTTCATTTATTTCCCCCACTTAATACTTTACTCCTCTACATCTCAGAGGCAAATATTGTACTTCTGACTGCACTACAATAATTTGAGAACTTTAGATGCTAGTTTCTTTGCAGCTTTAGATTATTATTGAACCAAACAAAACATACGTAAACCAATGAAGCCTTGTTTTCAGCTAATTTGAAAATGGGAAAGTCCTGTTCTGGCGAAGCCCGAACTGGCGAAGTGGGGATTTGTCTCCTACCGTAGCGATCTGGCGAATCGATTGTCCACGACACTGCAAGCGGCGCGAAGGCCAGCGGACCTTGGTCCTGCTCTTCGCCCCCGAGCGCCGCAGGCGCGAGTGGCCGCGAAGAGCGGGCCAGGGCCGCGCGGCCGGCGGAGCGCCGCGCGAGTTACGAAGCCGTGGTGAATGCAATCGTTATATTTATGCCCAGGCCGTAAGGCCTGGGCAAGCGCACGATAAACGCCCTGTCCAGAAGACGTTCGCCAGATCGCTACGGTATCGGACATTTCCCCACTTCGCCAGTTCGGGCTTCGCCTAAAAGGTACGTGCCCTTTGAAAATATCCAATCGACATTATTTCTGACTATTTAATGACACATTTTGAAACATGTGAGAAGTCATGTTTTGATGCCAATACTGTTGCACTATTACTCAAGTACAATTTTGAATGCCGCTATCTGCTACTTTTACTTAAAAAAAAGAAACCAGAGTACTTCTTCCTCCACTGACAGAGAGCGAGTGAGAAGGAAATGGAGAGAGAAAGGGAGCGAGGGCTTAGCAGAACAGTGATATATGGATGACAAACCAGAAGGATATGGAGATATGAAAGGGAGAGAGAAAGGCTTAGTGCGCCCGACTGACACCTAAATCTAAAGCCAAGTCTCTCTCTCTCTGTCTCTTTCAGTCTCTTTCAGTCTCTCTCAACCCCCTCATTCTCTCTCTCTCTCTCTCTCTCTCTCTCTCTCTCTCTCTCTCTCTCTCTAAACAGAGGAGAGCAGTAGAGTAGAGAGCAGAGTCTCCTGAACTGAGGAATGTCTGGTATGGATACTAGCACATGGGGGAAGGGAGTTGTGCGCGCGTGTATGTGAGCGCGCGTGCACGCTTATGTGCCTGTGATCTGTGTTTTGCGTACGTGCGTCTGTATTGTGTGTCTGTGCGTGTGCGTGTCTGTCCTGCCTGTGTGTAATGTATGTGGGGTTAGAGGTGAGGGGTTGGAGAGAGAGAGAGAGAGAGAGGGGAGGAGGGGCGGATAGAGAGATGCTGTTAAGAAGCTGGTGTCTTGAACACAGGACTCTAAAGTGGGTCATGGGATTATTTCTCCAGGGTCCCTGCCTTCCTTTCATCAGGACAGGGAGTGAGAAATATGTCCGTTCCAGAATGAAACGACAGCCACAGCCCCCTCACCTTCACGATCCTCCTTGGTGGTGGTGTCACCTCACTATATTATATCGTCGTTGTCGGGTGGAAACCTTGTCCAAAACCGTTTGTTTTGTATTTATCATTTTTAAAATGATCTAAACTAGTGAAAACAGCCGATCTACAAGCACACAACGCCTCGCGGTGGTGTGCTTGTAGACCGGCTGTTTTCACTACTTTTGTGCGACAGCCTTGTGTGATTTAATCGATAAAAAAAAAAAAGAGATTCAAGTATTTTGAGTGTGTCCTTATTGGGAAAAAGTTTCAAAAATGTGGGGCCCTAGTTTCAGCCATCCCTTCTATCCCTAAACTTCTTTACCTTTTTGTTGTACTATTTTGAAAATCATGTTTAAATAGTTCAAATAGCTGATCTGCAAGCTCACAACGTGTCGATGTAGCTTGAAGTTTAGGGATAAGGGGTGGCCAAAAATATAGCTTGTGATCTACAGTTTTCAGTGTTTATAAAATAAGTAAATAACGCTGAAGTGATCAAAATAATGCCTCACCGCACTTGTCGATTAATGGGAAAAAGTCATGGATATAATAACATCACTCAGCCTCTACACCAGGGGTCTTCAACAGGGGGTCCGGGACACCTAGGGGGTCCTCAGAGTTACTACAGGGGGTCCTCCAAATCTTTGTGTCATAGAAACCTTTTTTCCTTTTTCATATTAACCACTTGAACCCTAGCGTCAATATTCGGAGAACTTTAGCCAAAAATAGCAGCTATTTTCGGCAGAGAGGTTTGGTGTAGAGGGGAAAAAGAGCAGTACTAAGTACATAGTGAAGGGTCAAGTTTATTAAGTATTGACCGTTCAAGTGGTTAAATATCTGAAAACGCAAATTGACATGAATCCAAAATACACTGATGATTGTGCTGTCAAACAATGAAACTATAAAAAGGTTGTGGGGGTCCCTGCTTCATCTCTCTCTCAAATAAGGGGTCCTTGGTCTGAAAACGTTGAAAACCCCTGCTCTACACTGTAGCTGGACAACCCCATGATCCCATTCTCCCATCTGAACACCTGACTTGAATTATCCACATGCTACACGCTCTCATCTCTCACTTAACCCACTGAGAACCGGAACGTTTGAGCCACTTTAACCATTATTCTTTTTTATACTTTAGCTATTGCAAAATAGCAGATATACAAGCTCACAGCGCGGCACCGAGTGCCGCGCCGTGAGCTTGTAGATCTGCTATTTTCGGGGGGGTCCCTGGAACTACATATTTTGAGATGGGGGTCTGAGGCCAAATACATGTAATTTTGGGGGTCCTTAAAGGACAACTTTGTTTTTTTACAACAAGGGTTCATATTTTAGATTGTAATTAGAGAAAAGAAAAAGTGAGTGTTAAAATGTTTTCATTTGCTTCGTTCTATTGTTTTATCGTGTTTACCGTGCTAAAATGTGGGGCATGCGTACGCATGGGGGCATGCGTACAAAAATATAAAATATGTATTTTTAGACACAATAAGCCAGCAGTTTCTTTATTGCTATTTACAGTAACACTTCTAGCCTTCAAGTCACATCCAACCATGAAACGTTGCGTTGTTGGGAATGGGCTTATTATGTGTAAAATGACATGTTTAGCCACTTGTACGCATGCCCCCAACCACTGAAATAAAAATCTCTAAAACAATAGAAAGAAGTAAATGAAATCATTTTAACACTCATCTTTTATATTATATAATTACAATCTAATCTCTCTCTCCCTGATTCCTGTCCATCTCCTCTATACCTATAACAAAAGGGCAGAAAAGCCCCCCAAAAATTGTAATATATGGGGCCAAATAATTGGGGTCCACTTAAAAAATACCCTCAGGTCGCACCAGTGGAGGCCCCCGACCCACAAGTTGAGAACCACTGGTGGTGTAGTAGGGTAACAAAAAGGAGGTGGAAGTAGCAATCTGGAAACCTATCGGCGAATTCAAATGAGAAAAGAAAAAAAAAAGCATGCCGCTGAATCTGTCTTGAGAGATAACCGAAGACGTGCTTAAAGCATTATTTGATCTTTACCCTTCAGCATCTCCGAGCTACTAGAGTCACGTCTACTCTTTCACAAATACCATAGTGAATCGACACATGGCTATTATCTGCTCGCTGCGAATTAGCAGCTCCGTGTTAGCGTTTAACCACTTAAACCCCTGTCTTGTGGGGAGAGCTTTCGGCAGGGAAAATAGCCGATCGACAAGCTCACAACGCGTCGCGGGCGCGACGCGTTGTGAGCTTGTCGATCTGCTATTTTCGGCCAAAGCTTTCCGCACTAGTACAGAGCCCTGAGGGACTTCGCTCAACCATATGGGGGCGTTTAGGTGGTTAACTAACCGTGCGCCGAGTGCTGACCCTGTGCGTCGCACACGATCACTGAACGAGGCAGTGGTCTTTCAGTGTTGTTGACACTATAGTATACGCACATTATGTACTCTGCAGGTGTGAGTCCTTGCAAGGTTAAAAGTCCTCACCTCTGGTGTTTTTTTTTTAATCTTGTGTGTGTGTGTGTGTGTGTGTGTGTGTGTGTGTGTGTGTGTGTGTGTGTGTGTGTGTGTGTGTGTGTGTGTGTGTGTGTGTGTGTGTGTGTGTGTGTGTGTGTGTGTGTGTGTGTGTGTGTGTGTGTGTGTGTGGTGGGGGAGTGTGTTTGTGTGGCGGGGGAGTGATGGGAACAGGAGAAACAGTGGCTTACAGAGGGATGGTATGTGCGCTGGTAGAAAAATACCGCGCGGCAGGGGGCCTCTACATCAGGGATTGATGGGAGTTTTCAGACAGATACACATGCACACACACACACACACACACACACACACACACACACACACACACACACACACACACACACACACACACACACACACACACACACACACACACACACACACACAGAAAGATAGAGTGCACACACACAGAGTGCACATACCTACACATATCCTACACTTGCATACATAAGTCTCTCGCTCCCCCACACACGCTCATGGCACAAATGGCCCTTTCCAGGATGGCACTAAATCTGCACAACCGACTAACTGACTCCCCCTCTCTCATTCCTCCTTTCAATTCCATTTCAATTTATTCAATTCAAAGGAGCTTTATTGGCATGATAAAACATACGTTTACATTGCCAAAGCGAGGTGTCAATATGAAATAAAAACTGTTGAAAATGGGGAACATAATAATACAGTTGGAGGGGGTACAGCATTGTGTAAACATAGCTATGTTGCGTTGTGTCGTTTTATATATATATATATATATATGTGTGTGTGTGTGTGTATGTGTATATATATATATATATATATATATATATATATATATATATATATATATATATATATATATATATATATACAGGGTATAAAGCTTTTGGAACAAATAGCAGAATGTTTTTTCCCTCAATACAATTTAAATAGTATACACATTCACAAAAAGTTTTAAAATTGCATTTACAATGCATTTAATACGATTCAATTCAATGAAGCTGCATTAGAAAACGCACGTTTGCAGTATACATTGCCAAAGCAAGTGTCACATTATAACAATCATAAGATGTACTGTCTGTATACACAAGTAAATGGAATAAAGTGTGTAAACAGAGCAACGTGTATGTCACTTTGTTTGCAACTTGGGAAAAACTAGCTTACACTGCCCCCCCCCCCCCTCCCCTCCCTCTCTCTCTCTCTGTCCACCCCCACCTCCCCCTTTTTGTTTATGTCAGTTCCCTCTGTCTCTTCTGCGAGGGCTGCAAGGTAACAAGATAAGACCGGTGGTGTAAAAGCAGTGGTTCTCAACCTTTTCCGGCCGTGACCCCCCCAAAATAATCATATTTTTGCTGGGGACCCCCTCCCACCCTGACGAGCACAATAAGAGGCATTACATTTGGAATAACATGGTTTCATTGAGAAAATAGCTGATCTACGCGTTGTGAGCATGTAGATCGGCTACTTTCACAATTTCTGCCTCTAATATTTGACAGTTTGGTCAATGTTTAATTTGTCATTTCAGAGGTATTAATGGAATGGAATAAAGTGTGTAAACAGAGCAACATGTATGTTTGCAACTTGGGAAAAACTAGCTTTACACTGCCCACTCTCTCTCTCTCTGTCCACCCCCCACCTCCCCCTTCTCTGTTTATGTCGGGTCCCTCTGTCTCTTCGGCCTGTCCTTCCCTTCCCCCCTCCAGTCAGTGTTTCTCTCTCTTTGTAAACAGGACACTCTGTCCATGTCACCATTCTTCATGTCCTTCTGCTCCCCCGGGTTCACGTGGAGAGCTTTATTGGTGTGGAGAGACATCAGTGTGTTAACGTTGGAATTAAGTGGAAACCCCCCCCACCCCAAAAGTACTCTTTACCAATACGTAGGGTGACCATGTTTTCAAAAACCCAAGTCAGGACCCGAGGGTGATTCTACAAATGCCTTCTAAATCAGCAGTTCGCACACACAAACATAACAAAAAAATAGCAGATGTACAAGCTCGCAGAGCGGCACAAAATGACGCGCTTTGAGCGTGTAGATCAGCTATTTTTGTATAGCCAGCCCATTAGCCAAAAGCAAAAATCTAAAACGACACAGTCGTTTTCCCGGTTGAAATGGTAAAAAAGTGCAAATACCTAGACCTGCTATTATTTGCTACTTATATTACAATCCATGTATCGCTCAGCATGAAGTAGGGAGAGACTGCACCTTTCAACAGAACAGAACATGGTCAACCAATGTAAGCAGCAAGTGTTATTATCTTTACTGTGGAGAAGAGAGGGACAATGTTTGTGTTTAATAGATATTTGTGGGGACATCCAACGGCAGTGGGGCCGGATGGGATTGAGTTCAATCCCGGGCTCCCCCAGAGTTGGTGTTGAAGTGTGCTTGAGCAAGACTCTGAACCCTTATTGCTCCCGATGTGTGGGTTGGTGCCTTGCATGGTTTCCTCCGCCATCGGTGTATGAATGGCGGGCCGAGTGAATGGGTGAATGTATCTATATAAAGCGCTTTGGATTAAAAAAGCGCTTTATAAATGCACCATTTTATTGCTATCTATCTAATTATAAACGGTGGATAGCTCCCTCAGGAAGTAACCTCGCGTCACCACCAGGCTTTCTGGGGGAAAGCCTGGTATTCGTTTACTAAACAGGTTGGTTTGAACCGGTCTAGACCGGATGACATATCATTTTGTATTCAAAACGGACTACACTTTGGCCGTAACTACCGAACCGGAATCAGTTTTAACCCAAAACAAAGCTACTTGCGCATGCGCTAACTACTTGAGCATGCGCTAACTGGGTTAAAACTGATTCCGGTTTGGTAGTTCCGGCCAAAGTGTAGTCCTTATTGACTACAAAATGACGTAGGACGTCATCCGCTCCCGACCGGATCAAAAGCCAGGAATTGGAAGCGATCCCAGGCTACTCAGGAAGGATCCTCTTCACGTGGATGTTTGGTACCTCCTTCCTGTAGTAACGTCCCCTCTCCTCCTCCTCTCCTCCTTCTCCTCCAGCCATCGAGACAGGAAGCAGCAGCTCGGGGGAGGACCTGCTGGTGCCCAGCCCCCCCTCGCCGCCTCCCCCTCCTCGCATCTACAAGCCCTGCTTCGTGTGCCAGGACAAGTCGTCGGGGTACCACTACGGAGTCAGTGCCTGCGAGGGCTGCAAGGTAACACATTAGATAAGACCACAGTGGTGAACTGTAAAGCAGGGTTTCCCAAAAGTGGGAGTGGGTGCCACGGTGATGCCAGTCCAGGGGTGCCTCAGAATAATCTGATAACATTTGGAATTCATAAATATCCCCACGTCAATATCACTTATAGGGCATTAACGAAAAAGGCGACAAGTCGACTTCTTTACACAAGTCGACTCCCACCAGAGAAAGTTGAAGTTGAAAATTTTTTAAAAAAAATCTATCTATTCTGCCTCTATATATTCGACAATTTGGACAATGTTTAATTTGCCATTTTAGAGGTATTAAAAAGTCCTAAAATTGGCACATTAGAAATGTGAAGATACCCTCTATACACAATGAAATGACTATTTTGGGTATTTTATTTCGAAGTTTCAGTTTGAAAAGGAAGCCTGTGTGTTTCTGAACCAATCCGAGGGGACCAGCCCTTCAGGCGATGGGATTTAAAATCTGAGTTATGGGAGTAATGGGAGCCAGCTATGGGAAACAAACAGGTGAATGTAATCAAAGGTTCATTTATATGCAAGCGGACCTGTCTATGTCATCACCTTTTGAATTTCTGTTCACAGGAAGTAATTAAGAATGGCCTATTTAGGGACCTTTGATATAAATATACAAAAAAATTGTTTATTTTCAATTTGTTTGGCATCTAGTGTTAGGTATGGCCATATTATCACTACAGATATGCTCTAAAAGTGTGAAAAACATTTTTTTGATTTCACCCTGTCTTTAAACTTTATGTTGGTTTGCTTACTGTTGAGTGAGAAAACAATGTTTCACATTAAGTTAATCATCTGGGGACCCCCCAAAATAATTGGGGGGTTGTGTGTGATGCGATGACGTCATCAAACGATAAAGTTGACTTCAACTCAACTTTTTACTGAGTCGAGTCGACTTGCAAAAATCACAAGTCGTTAATGCCCTACTTCACTATGCTTAGTAAAACAGACCTGATTTGTACTGTACTTGATGAGTTACGTTTCCATCTACGGCCAACTCTCTTCACCAAAAAATAGCAGATCTACAAGCTTGGCTATTTTTGGTGAACCTTCCCCCCCAGAATAGGGATGCTGTGGTTCAAGTGGTTAAACGTCAAGTATAAAGAATCTGGTGGAAACTGGAAGATTCTAATAATGAATTATGGTTGTTGTGGATGAAAACGTTATTTACAGGGGCGCCCAGACACTGAGTCAAAAAATCTTGAAAAGAATATCAGAGTGAATTTCGGAGTGTGTGAATAAAAAAAATCAACCTCACGTTATGTCAATCACATTTGCACACTGCCGCCCGTTTCGTATTTATTTTCGGACCAGGGTTGATTTTTTCAGATTTTCGCAGCTGTTGCACTGAGTCCCTTGCTCTCTCTCTCTTTCCTCTCTCTCTCCCTGGCTTTCGGATTTCGGATTTCCAAAACGCAACGAAAACACGCAGTGCAGTGTGCAACCAGCTTAAGACCTTTCCTGATCCTACAAGGGACATCCAGTCAAGCGGTCCGGCAGTTATGATACAGTTTCAGGGGCAAGAAAATGAAGAAAATGTACATCACAACAAATTAGAAGCACCATCAATAATGGACTAAACATACAACTGTATGTCGTCGCTGTCGGGCAGATACCTCCTATCTCCATATTCTAACCTTTTGTGTTTTTCCGTAAATGAATGCCGTGCTAACTTCGCACATGTTGTGAGCTTGTAGATCGGCTATTTTTGCTACATAATGTGTTACACTGTAGTAAGGTGAAATAGGGAAACCATTCGAAAAGCAGAAAAATGTAGATACAAGGTTTCTGCCAGACGCCAACAAAGTGTGTTTGCGCATGCACGTGTATGTCTGTGAATACAAACCTGTGTTCACATGCAAGCTCACACATAAAACACATGCAAATATGTACTACTGTATATACCAGTACTGTATATGAACCCTCACAAAAAGGGCACACGTGCACATCAACACTAGCACACACACAGGAACACATTTACACATTGACCAACTCTCTCACACACACACACACACACACACACACACACACACACACACACACACACACACACACACACACACACACACACATAGATACACTTCATGCAACAATGACTCTCTTGATTTTGAAACAGATATGTATGCAATTTCACTGGAAAGCCATGAAACAGGCACACGCACGCACGCACGCACGCACGCACACACACACACACACACACACATATTCTGGATAAGCTGGCCCGAAGCCAGCAGATGCCAGGTCACTGCTAGAAGACCTGGATTTACCGGCTAAAAATAGAGTGACACACACACACACACACACACATACGGAGTACAACTGTGTGTGTGTGTTTAAAGTAGTAGTGAGGAGCGACAGGCAGAAAATGGAGAAAACTGAGAGGTAGAGACAGAGGGAGCCATAGAGAGATGTCACAAGGATTACATAATCAACTGTCTAATCGCCATTACTTTTGCATAATAGTTTCCATGTTGAAAAGTATTCATATGTTTTCAAGCATCTTCCATCAAATGTGCGGAAATAGCAGATCTACAAGCGTGTGTGGTTGTGTGTGTGCGTCCGCGGCTAGTCTCTTATTTTGAAGGCCGGAAGTAGATCGAGCTAACTAAACGAATTCCTACTTGACGGAGATTCACCCGGAAGTACTTGTGGTCGAAATGTAAACAGGGGTGGAAGATGGATCCCTTTATACTTTTGCTATTTTAGCGAGAATCCAATGCCATCCTTGGCATCAAAAGTGTTTTTTGGAGAAAATGGACATTAAAGATGATAAAGACCGTTGGCTTCCATGTTAAGGGATCACTATTGTGTGCACGTGGATGCGCGATGATGATGAATTGGCGATTCCACCCGTGCCAGCACTTTTCAACGGATGGTATGTAGCCATTGCCAGCTTTACTGTATATACAGTAAATAGCCCGCGACATCGCGTGATCGGCACTCTAGATACCTTTTAATATTTCACGAGTATTCGCGGGATCGGCTACAAATTAGTTAAGAGAAAGAAAGAATGCTTTCGTGACAGAGACCCCCACAAGAGAAGATCTGTGATCCAATCCAAAACACGATCGAGTGATCATTAAAATAATCATGCTCTGAAAATGCGCGCGGCGCCAGTTCAGATGGGTGTAGGGCTGTCACGATTATGACATTTTACATGACGATTAATTGTCACTCAAATAATTGAGATTAACAATTTAATTGTGTATTTTGTCGTTGACAATTACATTTCTGTTTGGCTTTTAGGCTTTGAAGTTGCACATGGTAGATATAACACATAAAATAAATATAAAAAGAAATTACTGACATATATGAAAACGTTATACTTACAAAAGAACATTGATAGTGGAAATAGCCGATCTACAAGCTCACACCGCGTTGCGATGCGACGCGTTGTGAGCTTGTAGATCTGCTATTTCCACCATTTCTTACTTTATTAAAAAATATATATGAAAATTTTTCAACATGGAAACAATTATGACGATTATGAAAAAATAATCGTGATTATGTCAAATAATCGCGATTATGTCAAATAATCGCGATTAGACGATTATGTACTAATTGTGACAGCCCCGGATGGGTGGGCCGCGGACGAAACGCTTCGGAGATCGCCGAGTGGACCTCGCTTTGCGTCCATAAAAGGCCGGGAACATGGGAACCACGGAAATAGAGCGAACAGTACGAGAGAAACATTCCATGAGAAACAGCAGAGCGATGGAGTG
The DNA here is from genome assembly GCF_963921795.1 of Nannobrachium achirus. Lineage (NCBI taxonomy): Eukaryota > Metazoa > Chordata > Actinopteri > Myctophiformes > Myctophidae > Nannobrachium > Nannobrachium achirus. The sequence continues at coordinate 50,494,528 of NC_137813.1, forward strand.
ACCAGCAGGTCATAACCTTTACACTTCCCCTAGGCTTTGTAAGCCTCTTTGCAGTTCACATAATCCTGCACACACACTGCTCTCACGCATTTGCATTTACACGCATGAATGCGCACACACACACACACACACACACACACACACATCAATGCACACACGAGCATAGACACATGATCACTCGCGCACACGCGCCGATGTCAATGCGGGGACACGGACATGCATGCGTAAACAAATCGCGGGTGCGTGCGAGTGAGTGAGTAAGTTCATGTTTTTGTGTGTGAATATGTCGATTGTGTATGTGTACTCATTGCATTGTGTGTCAGTGGACATTTGTGTGTGTGTGTGTGTGTGTGTGTGTGTGTGTGTGTGTGTGTGTGTGTGTGTGTGTGTGTGTGTGTGTGTGTGTGTGTGTGTGTGTGTGTGTGTGTGTGTGTGTGTGTGTGTGTGTGTGTGTGTGTGTGTGTGTGTGTGTGTGTGTGTGTGAGAGAGAGCGTAGTGTTGTTGGCTGTATAGGACTAGTTTTCTATACACAAAGGTCATATCGGCCTGGTATTTGTAATTAGAGTGTATATTGACTATTGAGTTGTGTTGTCCCTTTTATAAAATATGTAGCTCTAGTCCCCACAATGTTATTGGTCGGGTTGGTAGGGCTGAGTAATTAACTGGAAATATTTCGAAACCGACATTCTGAACCAGTAACCGACTTCATCTTGCCCATGTAGGTTAATCGAATCATCGCTTTAACCCATTAAGACCTGGAATTATTTTATACTTTAGCTATTGAGTGTCAGACCGGTGCGAGCTTGTAGATCTGCTACTTTTGAAAAATCATGAACATTTGTGCAAATCTTTGAATATCTTTTTTAAAGTGAACATTTGTAACTCAAATATTTGCTTCTTGGGGATCCCTGATACATAATATTTTGAGACAGAGGTATATAATTCTAGGGGTCCTTAACATGAAAAACTTAGAAACATGCGTTTTTCAAAAAACATAGAAACCTTCAAAAATAGCAGATTTACAAGCTTGTAAATTGACAGGGAATACATTTGAATCATTTTCTTTTAAAATTAAAATCAACTAAACCGATTAGGCAGATAAAATTGTGAAAATAGCTGATTTAGGCGCCGCATTGTGACACGTGAATAATGAATGACTGAATGAATGATTAAGTCAGACGTTATTGTTTGAGAGTAGTGGTATAATATGACCAGAAGAATGCATATTATTGCCAAATCTGGGCAGTGGATTATTAATGCAATTCTCTTTAGAGATTACTGTACAACAAAGTACAAAATAATGTTGTACTTATTGCTATTGTCGTAACCTGCATAAAGAATCACTGGACAAGCCTTTTAGGTCAGCTGAAACATGCATCCTGTGCTTTTCCTTTTTGGAACATTTGTACCCTAATCTTGTCTTTTGCTTTTACTGGTGACTCGCTTTTCCTCAATTTGGTGAATTCTTGCCTCCTGCACATCTTTGACTTTATATTTCCTCACTGCTGGTAGTTTTCATGTAGAATGATGACGTGCACTGGCTTTGTTTTGCTAATGTTATCCGTCTTGTGAGTATGTACGAAAACAAAGTCCTAGCAATCAATCATTGTTGTGGCTATAAAATCTCGAATCCTGATTGTATGACAGCTAAGGGCTATTTAGTCCTACGCAAAGCAAAATATAGCACAACTAAACCGGACAATAATAGACCGTTTACAAGCTCACAACGTGTTGCATCGTGATGCATTGTGAGCGTATAGATTTCTTTCCAAAAATCAATTAAAACCAGGAAAATAGATTTTTTTTTGTCAATCACGATATTATGATATGCAAAATCCCAGACTGTATTTGGTCTCACATCACAATATCTATTTAATAATAATATCACATATTGCACAGTCCTAACCGCAACCTGTCATGAGTTACATTGCTTGATTGAAGTGTGTACAGTACAGTATGTTGTGGTGGAGTGTGAATCTGTTTTTTATATTAATGATTGTAATTGTTTTTTTTTTCTAGTCATAAAGCTCCTCATAGATTTACATGTTTGTGTCTCAGTGAGTACAATTGCAGTATCCACACTCTCCTGCCATGTTTATCGCCGTCTCTATGACGACCAATAAACAAGGACTTCTGTCCGTCTGCGCTCTCCCCTGTTGGCAAGAGATGCAAGTATAGCTATGACAATGGGAAAGAATGTCGCTCCCAGTGACATTCATGGATAATATGACACTTCGTCTCTGTCGGGTTGAAACCTCATACTGTATCAGTGGATGTCCGAAACTGTTACTTTTAAGGATTCAAATTCAAAAATAGCAAAAGTAGCAGATCGACACGGTCAAAACGCGTCGCTTTGCACCGCATTTCAAGATGTTTCTGACCGACACAACAAATTGCTTCTCATATTTAGTTATTTCTAAAAAGAAGTGCATAACGCTAGGCCTGTCACAATTATTACATAATCGTCTAATCGCAATTCTTTGACATAATCGCAATTATTTTGTCATAATCGTCATAATCGTTTCCATGTTGAAACATTTTCAGATATTTTCAAAAACGTCAAAAATAGTGGAAATAGCAGATCTACAAGCTCACAACGCGTCGCGATGCAACGCGTTGTGAGCTTGTAGATCGGCTATTTCCACCGTCAATGTTCTTTTTCGAAGTATAAAGTTGTCAAACATGTCAGTAATTTCTTTGTGTATTTAGGATATGTGTCATATCTGCCATGTGCAACTTCAAAGCCTAAAAGCCAAACAGAAGTGTGATTGTCAACGTCAAAAACACAATTAAATCGTTAATCGCGATCATTTAAGTGACAATTAATCGCCACGTAAAATGTCATAATGGTGAAGGCCGTGCATGTGTCTCCTGGGGACTGTTAAGGAGGATGTATGAGTCAGGCCTGTTACACTTCTATTCCACGAAAACCGGATAACAGACATAAACGTCAGCATTTCATTAATTTCAACATTTTGAAATGTTATGAAATGTTATGAAGAACCCTATGTTTCCCCAAAGATAGTGTAGTGTTCTATTTCCCCCTTTACGATTTCAAAGAATTGCGAAAGTAATAATACTTCTGATGCTTTTTGTGTGACGCTGTAGCAGTGTTGATTTCGTTGACCAAAACTATGACGAAAAATGTTTGTTGACTACCTTTAAACAAAAACTAAATAAAAATTAAGCTATGATGCTAAAACTAAGACTAAATATATTTTGACAATTTCGTCAACAAATAAAAACTGGACTAAAATGTTAGTGAGAGACCAGTGGAGAAGAGATCCAGTAGAACTAAAAAGACAAGTCATTTTATGTTTAGTTGCGCTCGGGTGTTGCGCTCTGAAAATAGCAGATCTACAAGGAGTTGTGAGCTTGTAGATCTGCCATTTTCAGCTTGCAACCAACCAATCAAAATATTTTTTTTTGTCGACAAAATCAACTGTAGATTTAGTCAACTAACAATCATGGTATTTAGTCGACTAAAACTAGACTAAAACTAAAACTTTTCATTTGACTAAAATGTGACTAAAACTAAATTAAATTGTATCAAAAAGGCTATGACCAAAACTAAATCAAAATGTCCTGTCCATATCAACACTGTGCTGTAGTATGATCCAGTAGGACGTTAATTTACTAAAAAAGAGGTGAAAATATGGAGATAAGAGGTTTCTCCCCGACAGCTACGATTCTACGATATCAAGGTGCACCTAAAAGAACATGATGTACAAGCGTCACACTGTAGCAATGTGTCACTACTACCCAATGTCTTACTATCCTGCTACCCCAACTCCCCTCTTTCTCTGTCTCCCTCTGTCACAATTATTACATCATCGCCTGATCCCAATTATTTGAGCTAATTGTGGATACATTTTGCATAATCGTTGTAATCGTTTTCCATTAACAGAAGGCTCATATTTCCTTCGTTATCGTTGTCTGTGCTATTGCAACCCAGAACCCACTTTCAACCTGGTGTCATTATTTTGGACATTTAGAGCAAACTAGTCCTCTGCCCGGGGGGGGGGGGGGGGGGGGGGGGGTGCGACGATGAGGGACTGAATGTAGGAGTCTCAGAAGTAATGTTTGAGAACCCAGACTGGTGCCCATTGGGCAGAACAGTCACCATCGATGTCCAGTTGTGCAATACCCGTTGTATCCATCTGTCTGGCTGGCAATATTTTATGCCCATATATGGTGTTCCATGTCCAGGCCAGTCTGTGATGTCAACTCCAAATTTGGGCACTGTAGTGATGTCAGTCAGTGATGTCAGTTGGGCTTTGTTGATGTCAGTTGGGCATTGTTACCATGGTGGCGACACTGTTTAGTATCAGTGAATTAAATCGCTAACCGCAATTATTTGAGTGACAATTAATCGTCGCGTAAAATGTCGTATTCGTGACAGCCCTACATAACGCATCGAAATGCCGTGCAATGTCTTTTATGCCACAAGTGCCAGAAAACACCATTAAATCGTTAAATGGCAATTATTTGTATGACAATTAACGGTGGACGTGAATGTGCCTCCCAGGGCTTCTTTCGGCGGAGCATCCAGAAGAACATGGTGTATACGTGTCACAGGGAGAAGGGCTGTGTCATCAACAAGGTGACCAGGAACAGGTGCCAGTCCTGCCGGCTGCAGAAATGTCTCGACGTCGGCATGTCCAAAGAATGTGAGTATTTGTGTGTGTGTGTGTGTGTGTGTGTGTGTGTGTGTGTGTGTGTGTGTGTGTGTGTGTGTGTGTGTGTGTGTGTGTGTGTGTGTGTGTGTGTGTGTGTGTGTGTGCGTGTGCGTGCGCTGCAAGTGTGTTTGCGTGTGGCATTCACATGCCACCCTCAGATCTCACTTCAAAGCACTTTCTCACTCACTCCCCTGTGATTTTAAACTCTGATATTTGCCTCCCTCTAGTGGTCACTAGCTATAATCCCACAAGTTATTTTCCAGATAATAGCCAGTAAAAGAGAGGATAAAAATGGTTAAAAATATATATAATTGTCATAAAATAATTATATTTAAATATTTAAAGAAATATGCAATATTGCAATAAATGCATTACGCAAACATGCTTCGCAATTACTTCATTAATAGATTATCCTACTTGAATGATTAATAGAATAATCGCTCCGGAATTAGTCCATAGTTGCAGCCCTATATTGTTCCCCTCTCCACCCCCAGCCTAAATATTACAATTCTATTTAAATATTTAACGAAATATGCAATATTTTTAAAACATGCTTCTCAATGACTTGATTAATAATAGATGACTTGATTGATACTCGCTAGGGAAATAATCCACGGTTGCAGCCCTATTAGGTTGTCATATTGTTCCTCTCTCCACCCGCAGCCGTGCGGAACGACAGAGCCAAGAAGAAGAAGGAGGAGAGGAGGGTGGAGGTGGTGGAGAGCTACGTCCTGTCTGCAGATGAAGAGGGGATGATAGAACGAGTGCGACGGGCTCATCAGGACACCTTCCCCTCGCTCTGCCAGCTGGGCAAATACACAACGGTACAAGAGACACACACACGGGCACTAGGGCATTCACCAAATATTCGAACATCAAAGTCACTATTCGACGTTGTTCACCGAAGTCGAATATTCGCTTTTTTTTTGCTTTTTTTTTTTTTTTCTTTAAAAAAAGATATAGTTTATAAAGCTTGGCTAGATAGGAAGTCTTAAGAATTAGTTGTCAATGCCCCTGGTGGATGCATTTGTTAATGCTCTACACCAGGGGTTCTCCAACCTTTTTTAGGCAGTGACCCCCAAAATAAACATATTTGAACTGGGGACCCCCACCTTGACAAGCACTTGGAATGTAGGTTTTACATTTAATGTGACTCGTTTCCGCAGATAAATATTGTGAAAATAGCAGATCTACATGGTCACAACGCCTCGCAACGCGAGGCGTTCGCCTCTTGCTTACTTAATATTTGACAGTTTAGCCAGTCCTGTCGAATATTCGACTATTTGAATACTTTGAGGTCGAATAATTCGAATACAAAAAATCACTATTCGTGAATGCCCTAATGGGCACCCACGCATGCACACTACTACAGGTGTAACGATACAAGTAATAGTGATACCATACGCATCACAATACATGGTTGACGATACGATACTTGGGCAATATTTGTTCGTTCATGGCGATATGATTCGATTCAATGATTTAAAATCGATATAGTAACTATATAGCAAAGAAATTTAAATCTGTGTAAAATATGTCAATAGTGCAGGTTTTTTAAGGGAAAATGTATTATTATGGATATACATACGTAAACACTGTGATTCTCTAGCAAATACGTGGACATAGTATTTCAACACATGTGGACAAACCTGCACCTTGACATGAACCCAGAGATTTCACATACTTATCGATATACTCGTGCACACAAGAGTTGCTATATGGAATGGAAAAGTGATTAGACTTTTTCATTTTCTTCATAAAATTGCTAAATACAAGGCACAAGAGTATCCATACAATCGATTATTTCCATTGCGATTCGATACAGATTATTTGCATTGTAAAACGATATGATACTATACAAAGCCAAACGGTACGATATTTTGCTGTTTGCATATGGATATAGTAGATTGTTGCAAATTAAAATCGATTTTTCAATTCAGTTACTATATCATTACACCCCTCATGTGCACACACTTTTTTATCCTTGTGAGAATATCCACATTTTAGGACATTGAAAATGCATCATTGATATGAAAAAGGTTGAAAACCAGTGACAGGGTTCCCACGGTCAGGAAATTCCTGGAAATATTTTGAAATTAGAAAAATATTTTTCCAGTACTGGAAAAGTTTTGGAATTGATCAAGGGTCCTGGAAGGTCATGGAAAAAATGGTTATTGATTTTGTTAATACCTCTGAAATGACAAATTAAACATTGGCCAAATTGTCAAATATTAGAGGCAGCAATTGTGAAAATAGCAGATCTACATGCTCACAACGCCTCGCGTTGCGAGCACGCGAGGCGTTGTGAGCATGTAGATCGGCTATTTTCACAATAAAACCGTGTTATACAAAATTCCTCAACTCTTAGTGCTCGTCAGGGTGCCGGGGTCCCCAGTTCAAATGTGATTTCGGGCATACACTGGCATACACTACCTGTCTTTGGGCACTGCGCATAGGAGTAAGTGACTCGTTATTGAGCTGAATTATTGTTATATAGTCCTGGAAATTGGTTTAAAGCTATACTGTGTAAGTTGCTCAACTTGTGGTCAGTAGCTCTATATCTTTCGGCCGTTTTTCGGTTCTCACACCCCCGCGTCTGCCTCCACCTCGCCGAGATCTATCTTTTGAGGGGTCCCTGGTTGCTCTGCGTTCAGCCATTCCGGAGATACACTCCTTCACCCATGCTTCACCGTGCACCCGAGTATAGAGACACACGGGAGACTACAAATATGGCCGCCCTAGCGACCCCACTCCAAGATGCGCTGTGATTGGCCGGCAGTGTATAACCCTCGCTGTGATTGGCCGGTAGTGTGATGACGCAATTTTGCCGCGAAAACCGGTCCCCGGTAGGGATCATAGAAAACATATAAAGAGAAGGCTTTAGAAGCTGAAAATAACGGAGTGGGGGTTCTAAAACTTTAGCGATTTAACAGTTAGGACAATTTTAAGATTTGTTTTATAAAAAAAGTTACATGGTATAACTTTAAATATTCTGGAAAAGTTTTGGAAATAAATTGGTAAAAATGTGTGGGAACCCTGTATAAAGCATACATCAATAAGCATGTGTGTTGTCCCCTCTCTGGTGCAACAGAACAACAGCCATGTATCAGCCATGTATAAAGCATACATCAATAAGCATGTGTGTTGTCCCCTCTCTGGTGCAACAGAACAACAGCTCGGAGCACCGCGTGGCCCTGGACCACAGCCTGTGGGATAAGTTCAGTGAGTTGTCCACCAAGTGCATCATCAAGACGGTGGAGTTCGCCAAGCAGCTGCCCGGCTTCACCACGCTCAGCATCGCCGACCAGATCACCCTGCTCAAAGCCGCCTGCCTCGACATCCTGGTGAGTGTTTGCTGTTTACACCTACACACAGGCACGTATACGAGTGTACATATGCATGCATACTGTACACTCACTCACTCACTCACTCACTCACTATTACTTTTTTATTTATTTGATATATTTTTAGCAGAAAACAATAAAAAGTTAATGAATAAATTAAAAAAGGAATTGTGTTAAGTTACGATGGGTTTGTATAGGAAGGGGGCGTGTCTGATTAAAGGAAAAATCTAAAGTTAAATATCTAAATGCTGAATCAAGCAACTTGTCTGAGGTGCTCACAATAGCCTGAATAGTAGGGGTGTTAACGCTACATTGTTACAGCGATACGATACGCATCACCATACAATGGTTGACGATATTGGTTCAATCATGACGATACGATACGATTCAATGATTTTAAAATCGATACAATAACTATTTAGCAAAAAAAAGAAAAGGATCTGTGTGCAGAGTGCAGGTTCTTTAAGGGAAAACAAAATATATTATTATGGATATAAATAAGTAAACACACTGATTCGCTGGCAAGTATGACCCCAAGCATGTTTGAAAGTGAAATATCTCTTTAAGTCATATTTTATTGATCACTGTCGGGCACGTGCACACATACAGCATGTGTGCACATGCCTGACAGTGATCAATAAAATATGACTTTAGTTATACAACATAAAGTACATGTTCTATACTTACTTATGCACAAATGATTACTGATCTGTATATGTTATCTCCCTTGCCGTTATGGCCTTGTGTAATTGTTCGGTTCTGCTCATTTATTTAAAAGTGTTATAGGAAAAACATCCTCCTCTACATGGAACATGTATTCTAATCAGTGTTGCCGTATCTGCTTATTATAAGTGACTTTGGGCTTGTTTTTCTCTAAAGTCGCTTGTAAATATTGGTAGCTGTAGGTTTGAAATGTGACCCATTCACTTATTTTGGGCTTATTTTCATAGGTAGCTAGATAGATACGTAGATAGCTATATAGATAGATAGAAAAAGAGGGGGCACAGTTTAAAACAGAGAAGACAAATAATAAAAGATATACCATGAATAATCATAAAAAGCATTAAAAAGGTGTCACTGGGAATAATAATCCCTTGTTATTGTTGCCTGGTTAATAAACCAGACCGAACACAACAACATCCCCTGGCGGTAGTGGTGTTGTAGTACGGTCTGGCACTGATCCATTGAGATTCTATTTCCTCAACCAGCTTCAAGGGTTGGCCAATCGGGGTTGTATGCTTGGGGCACGTGGTTTCTGTAGGCTTGGGGCACGTGGTTTGGGGCAAACCCCAGAAATGAAAACTCTTCCCAAAACGAAGTGTGTGATAGAGGCTGGCAACGCCAGGCAATTGTTATTGCACATAGCCCAGCTGGTGCACATAAACCTGGTTTCTTGTTTTTCCTCGCTAAATCAGACGACACTGATCGTACGGTGTCCCTTGTCCTCCCCTCCCCAGATCCTGCGGATCTGTACCCGCTACACCCCGGACCAGGACACCATGACCTTCTCAGACGGCCTGACTCTGAACCGGACCCAGATGCACAACGCCGGGTTCGGCCCGCTCACGGACCTGGTGTTCTCCTTCGCCAACCAGCTGCTGCCTCTGGAGATGGACGACGCCGAGACGGGACTCCTCAGCGCCATCTGCCTGCTCTGTGGAGGTACTGCAACCTCGCTGGCAATGTCACAAAAAAAGTATTGGGGTTTTACCAAGCTATTCCTAAAATAGCACTATGTTCATGTGTAAATAATGCCCTACTAAGTTCTTAGTAACTTGGTTTCAAGCGAGGAATTAAGCTCAATCTGCACCACAACTTATAACATTATGAAGTGCGTGAGAACAGACTCTGGTAATTTCTACACTGAGATGTTACGATACTTCTAGCATGATATTTAACGCTGTTATTCATAATAAAGTGTGTGTGTGTGTGTGTGTGTGTGTGTGTGTGTGTGTGTGTGTGTGTGTGTGTGTGTGTGTGTGTGTGTGTGTGTGTGTGTGTGTGTGCAGATCGTCAGGACCTGGAGGAGTCGGACAAGGTGGATGTTCTGCAGGAGCCGTTGTTAGAAGCTCTGAAGGTGGGACATGGTTGTTTCTGTCGGAAAAAGAGCTTCGACACTCAGGTCTTAAACAGGGTCCCTGTTGAAGACCTGAGTGTCACCACAAGCAGAACCTCTGGTTTTTATGCTTGCTTCTATGTATACCTACTGTACCTGTTTCACTGAAGAGCACCTGTTTGCAAACGCCACTATGACTGAAGCCATGCAGTGCTTCCTTTGCAGCCCTATTCCATAATCAATGTCGAAACATGGATACCTAACAATTAGGGGTGCAACCATTAATCGATTAATTGTTAGTTAGAATATGTCTAAAAGAACCTCAAATCTCTTTTATAAGGTAATCGATTAATCGTTTAAATAATCGAAGCGATTAATCGATTGTGAAAATAATGATTAGTTGCAGCCCTAGTAACAATGATGTAACCGTGCAGATCTACGTGAGGAGGAGGAGGCCGGACAAACCCAGCATGTTTCCTAAGATGCTGATGAAGATTACCGACCTCAGAAGCATCAGCGTCAAGGGTGAGACACACGCACAATTGCACATGCACCCATTTATGTTTAAAACCGGGAACGCATCTGTGTCACATGAAGATTGGTGCAAATCTTTGAATATATACATGTATTCTTTTAAAGTAAACATTTTTAACTCATATCATTGCCTCTGGGGGTCCCTGGAACTACACACTTTGAGATGGGGGTCTGTGGGCCAATTACTCATCATTTTGGGGTTCCTTGACATGAAAATGTTTGAGTACCACTGATGTAGAAACAGAATTTTTGGGGGATTTAGAAAGATTTTTTTAGAATAGTTCTCAGGTCTTAACCATTTAGGCCTGAACACAAATCTGTGTCACTTTAGATTTGAACCACTTAAACCATTATTTTATGCTTTAAACTATAAAAAAGCACGCTGCGAAAGTCTTTGAATATGTTGACCCGATTCCACAAGAGTCTTCTAAATCCTCCAAGGTTTTTTATAAAAACACATGTTTCTATGTCAGTGGTTCTCAAACTTTTTCATGTCAAGGACCCCATTTGGCCACGAAACCCCATCTCAAAATATTTAGTTCCGGGGATCCCCCAGAAGAAAACTTTACAAAACTTTACAAAAGTTACAAATGTTCGCTTTAAAAATACATATATTCAAATATTTGCAAGCTACTGTGAGCATACAAATAATCATAAAATAATGCCAGGTCTAAATGGGTCAATGTGTTAATAACTGTATTCTCCCTCTCCGTGGTTGCATGGTGGGTCCAGGAGCGGAGCGGGTGATCACGCTGAAGATGGAGATCCCAGGCTCCATGCCTCCTCTCATCCAGGAGATGCTGGAGAACTCGGAGGGCCTGGAGGGGCAGGGGGCCGGCGGAGGGAAGGCCGGGAAGGGAGGGAAGGGGGAAGGAGGAGGAGGAGGAGGAGAGGGAGCAGGAAAAGGAAAAGGAAAAGCGGAGGAGGGAGCCAGAGGAGAACGCGAAACCAAGTCCGGAAGCCGCCGCTCCAGCACGTCGCCCGGACCCGTGTCCTCTCCCAGCCCCAGCTCCGTGCCCTGCTCGCCCTCTCCATCCACCACCCCATCGTCCACCTGAAACAGACCCACACAACCACACACACACACAGTACATACACACACACACGCCCGCCCGAACACTCGTAACCCTGCTCCGGAGCGCCAGCCCAGCGACGGCCTCGGGCTGAACTGAACTAGAAACTAGTCTTCTTGGGCTGCGTCCATTGTACTATTTGGAAGACATGTGGCAAAAAAAAAACACAAACACTGGAGCAGAACCCGAAGCGGGCTCGCAGTCAGGGAGAAGCAGGGTCTTGCACCTCCGAAAATGGTTGATTTCAACCCTACATCAAAATACTGTTAATGTGACGTTAACATGCACATCATACGCGCTACGCGTCGGAACTGTGACACTGGAAAAGGGTTGAGCTTGAACTATGACACAGTCGACTCTCTTATTAGCAGGGACACCGGAGCGCTGGAACGTGTCAGGCTCTCGACCTCGTATACAGCTCCTAATTAGAAGACTTGAGCAAAGTGCAGATAAAGGGGATTCTCTGGGATCGACCTGTCAAGTGTTCGGAACCTGGGACGGATAATCGACAAGCCACTGGCCAAGTGCTGGTCAGTTAAGTCCATAAAGTGTGTCTAACCATCCCGGCCTCTTCAAACTGTTTACCATCTACCATGTGGGGGGAGCTCCCTTCACAGTTACAGATGGTCACATATCAAACAAGTGGCTGGTAGGCGGTGTGTGGGTGTGTGTGGATAGTGGGGGAAAAAGTGGCAGTTTTCCAGGCTCATTCCCCACCTTGCTGATGAACTCTAGAGCCAAAATGGCCACTGTCCCGTTTGAGGTGGACCGAGTAGCATTACGGCGCTGGTTGGTTGAGGCCTCCCATTATGACCTCAAGGACTGGTGGGACTGGAAGTGAGGTTTGAGACAAGAGAGCTGGAAGCCCCCTGCGTTGGCTTGAAGTGGAACAGTTTCCCGCACAGAGTTGTACATAGTTAAAGCTTGGTTATACTTGGTTGCGTGCCAGCGTGGCAAAATAAATAAATAGACGAGAAGCCCTCTAGAATATTGGTGCTTGTGGATCTGCTATTTCCGTGTGCGGCGCGGCACGTGACCAAACATAAACCAGGCCTTACAGTGAACAGATGTTGTCTAGAAGAGGAATGGCGGACAGCTTCATTGTCAGAAACAACATTCCTCGACTTTTACTCAATGGTTTTCGTTTCCTATATTAAAGAAAGAAATTAAGAAATAAACGAATATGTAAAGTATATGAGAAAGTGAATATATATTGTATATATGGGGGGAAAACAAGGCCATGGCCCAAATGCACAGTACAGTATGAAATATGAATACATTTCACTCACTTGTTACGAGTAACTCCATCAGGTAGCTCACCTACACAGTTCAGGTGCCTTCTAGTCTCTCAAGCCAGACTACTGTTGCATGATCTCTGAATGCTACACAGAGTCTGTTAACTACTGTAATAGACTATATGCGCAGCAGCCATTTTGGAGAGAAGTTGGGTCTCTTCTCACTTCCTTCAAAGGTGTTACCAATGATACTAATGAAGGCTCCGTTCCATTTCATGTAGCACAGTGGTTCTCAAACATTTTATTTCAAGGACTCCCATAACTCTGAGAGCATACAAATGGAACCAAATGGACCCGGAAGGGTCCATTTGGTTCCATTTGTATGCTCTCAGAGTTACACACCTTTTTAAGGGGTCATTTGGAACCCCCAACTGGACCACACTTTCAAACAGTGTTTCCAGTGAGCCAACATGAACAGTATCAGCACCCTCACTCTGTTTGACCGGAATGGAACAGAGCCTTCATTAGTATCATTGGTAACAACTTCTCTCCAAAATGGCTGCTTTGCATAGAGCCTATTGCAGATAGCGGAAGCTGTCATCTGTTTCGTCATTTGCGTTCACTAAAATATATGTTTTTAAAACATCTTTAAAATAACTTTTGGAATCGTATTTTCTGCTAAGCCGCAAGCTGTATAGGCTTCGACTGATTTGACTTGTGTTAGGAGTTAGGACACATTTGCGCTACTGCAAAGATGAAACGGAAGTGGGGGCAGTAGGGGTCCGCTTTATTCCCATCTCATTTGCAGTGCTTCCGTTGCTTCAGACTGTATGGCAGTAGCATTGGAAAGCCAACAGTCTGGCTCGAGAGACTAGGTGCCTTCTAATTATGTTATTCTCTCCTATCCTCACAATGGGGCGTTTTGTTGTTGTTCTGTCCAGTGGAATAGATAACAGTTTATAGGTTCAGTTTGTGCACGCAGACATCTTGTCACCTCTGTCAAAGTGAAAGCATTGTTTGGAGACACAACTCGGCCCAACCGGGAGTCGTGAAACTGTCTGTTTTGATTAGCTCTCTTAATGGTTTTGATCACCACATCGATAGCCAGTTTAGATTGTCTTACTTCTGCCTTTTACGGACACGCTGCATAAATGGCATCACTCACATGTCCCCCAGTGTTGTTCACCAAAACGTGTTAACAAATAATGTGCAAGTGACATGTTTACTCTTCACTAGTGGTTCTCAACACCCATCCCCAAGACCCAGATCACTGATAGTAGTTCTTTGATTGGGTTTAGTGTAGTTCATTGGCTTTCCAGAACAGATCACTTTACTTACTTATCCCCATTATGCCGGCTGGCGCATAGGGCAGCAACAAAGTTCTTCCACTTGCATCTGTCTTTGGCCATCTTCTCTATGGTCCCCCAGACCAGATCAGTGCTTCCCAATCTTTGGTCCTTGGACTTGGAGACTGCCTTCTTGCATCTGACAAAAGCTGAGACCCCCCCACATGCATGCATGCACGCACACTTGCACGCACGCACGCACGCACACACACACACACACACACACACACACACACACACACACACACACACACACACACACACACACACACACACACACACACACACACACATGTTTCTCAGACAATTAAACAAATGTTATTAGTACTTCTCACTCAGTGATTTTAGATGTGGAGTTTGTTGTGTTAAAATGACCAATAGCAGGTAAAAGGAGTTGGGACTGATATCACATTTAGAGACAGTGGATCAAAGTTTTTTTTAAAGAAATGGTCAGGAAAGTTAGTTAGGATTTGGTGCAACATAATTAACATTTTTTGACTACCTCAAAACAGACACTCCCCCACGCCCACGCCTGTGGTCTTTGGCCGCGGGTTGAGAAACACTGCCCCAGACCACTGCTAGCTGACCTATTCAGCCAGGTATGAGTGTCACATAGGTCTAAACTAAAATAGTCTACGTACGTATTTACAAGCTCACAGACGGAACTCATCACAGCACGTTTCTTTTTTTCTTTTCTTTTTTTAGCTTGTAGATCGGCTATTGTTGGTGTGCACAATCATGCGCAACTAGGTGCAGTGGTGGAAAATAACAAAGTACTTTTACTCAAGTAAAATCTTTATGTAATTTTACTTTACTTGAGTATTTCCAATTTCCAATGCTTTTAATTCTACTCAGAGGAAAATATTGTACTTCTACTCCACTACAATTCTATGAAAACTAAGTATAATGTTGATGCCGACATTTAGAAAAATTGACTTCTATTTGTAACCGTAGTATTTCTACATTGCAGAGTATATTTTAGTACTTTTTTTTCCACCACTGACTAAGTGTTACTCGGGCTGTCCCTGGTTAAGCCTCGAACAGAGTCGGGTCCGCGGTGGATAGCAGTGCGGTGTAGTCTTTTTGAGCGTTAACATTGTAGTTTTATGACTCAAAAAGACTACACCGCACTACACCGCGGTGGCGGACCCGACTCTGATCGAGGCTTTAGAAGACCATGATGGAGAGTGACAGTGTTGTGGGTCTGGTGAACCACATCGTACTGCTGGTGTCAACCCATTAAGACCCGAGGCCGGTTCTAGAAACGTCTTCCAAATCCTAACAGTTTTCTGAAAAACTTTTTCATGTTAAGGAGCCCCAGAATTGTATGTATTTGTCCCCCACCTAAAAAAAAAAAAGAAAAGAATGTTTTAGATATAAATATACATATCGTCGTTGTCGGGTGGAAACCTTGTATGTCCAAAACAGTTTGTTTTGTATTTATCATTTTTTAAATGATTTAAATTAGTGAAAACAGCCCATCTACAACCACACAACGCCTTTCGCTACTTTTGTGCGATGGCCTTGTATGATGAAGCAGGGCTTTACTTTGCGAAAAAACATACACATTTGAAACTTGGAGATATGAGGTTTCTGCCCGACAGAGACGATATACGGTATATTCAATGATTTGCACAAATCTCCATGATTTTTCAAAAATATTTGCAGATCTACAAGCTATCTATGAACTTGTAAAGCTGCTACTTTTGAATGGCCAAAAAGTAATATGACACGGTTGGGTTAAGCTGTTCACACAGTAGCACTTCCTCACAACAACAACAATGCTGGATTCTCAACTAAACCAACTTCCAAGACTACATTGCCGTTTCACTTCCTGAATAAACGTTTACTTTTTGGGGAAATGTATAGCTTTCAGGTACATCTCTTATCAAGTAAATTAGTTAAAATAAAATAACTTGCCCGTCATGGCGTAATATGTCTGGGTGTTCCATCATTGTAGACTGAAGATTCTACCTAGTTCAAAAGAATGGAAAGTTGAATTTCCAGAAGGGCTTGGTTTATTTAATATCCACTTGTGGTTCTTATGTATAGCTGTACATCCACCAATTGATGTTATACTTTCATTTTACAATATACCGAGATTTCTGTTCTCATTGACAGCTATTTGAGAGTTTTATGTTTAACACAAAAGAAACTATCTTACCGGTAATTAAATTCATACCAGATGCACCTGGATCAGGTGATGAGATTTGAAACTCTTTCTTTTAGCAGTGTTCTTCAGTCTTTTTGGCAGGGCATTGGATGTTGACGTCATCTGAGTATCGTCTGCTTTGTAGAGCACTGGACACTACGCTGTTGACCATACTCATTAATGTAACAAATGTATTGGGAAAACAAGCATAGGCCTATTATGTCCTACAGTATGACAATAACATGGTCAAGCATCTCTTCTTTAGCCCTGTTAGACGCAAAGAATCCTGAAAAGCGACAGTTTTGGACATATGAGGTTTCCACCCAACAGAGACGATGTCTTACTGTCTGGATTACATCTGGTGTGTGTCCATGCTCCACAGAGGATGAGCCCAACTGATCTTGGTGACCCGTGGCATTTCCACCAGCACCATCTTCAGTGAATAGTGACACCATATAGAGCAGCGTTTCTCAAACATTAATATTTAAAGGTCTCCCCTTAACTCTGACAGTGTACAATTGGAACCAAATGAACCTGTCAGGGTTGATTTGGTTCCAGTTGTACACTGTCAGAGTTACAGACTTGTATGGATCAATTTAGACCACCCTAAAGGAACCCACAGAGTCCCTGGAATCCACTATGAGAACCATTGATATAGAGTATACCAGCGAATTAGATCATTCACTCTGTGAATTGATTGAACAAAAAGTGATTTGACCCCAGATCCGTGCCGAATGCAAACACACATACATACACACGCACACACACTTGGTCATGCAATATTACTGGGGGATGTAGACTGCAAGAGATGTTATCATGTTTCCTATCTTAGACTCAAATGACTCGCTATCTTTATAACATGCAAGTGACATTTGCTTTAAATGCGTGCTATGACCTATTTCTTTAAGACAAGGTATATACTAGTTCCTTCCAAGTGGAAGAGATGTTACTTAGAATTAAACCCTTCATACGAACAACCACAACACTGCCGCTGTATAACAGCTTCTACTCCAATACTGTAACTAGGTTAGCAGAAACACAGCACTGACTCATAAATCTATACTATCATGACACATCAGACAGACGTGATGGTTGTTCTACCCGCCACATATAGGCCTACATATCGTAGCTGTCGGGCAGAAGCCTCTCATCTCCTTATTATAACACTTTGTGTTTTTCGTATGTGATCATACTACAGCGTCACACAAACAAAGTATCAAAAGTAGAAGATCTGCAAGCTTGAAACGTGGTAGACGGTACCCTTGCTACCCTCTGGATTGTGCTGTGTACTAGGGCATTAACGACTTGTGATTTTTGCAAGTCGACTCGACTCAGTAAAAAGTTGAGTTGAAGTCGACTTTGTTGTTTGATGGCGTCATCACATCACACACGACCACCCAGTTATTTTGGGGGGTCCCCCAGATGGTTAACTTAATGTGAAACGTTGTTTTCTCACTCAACTGTAAACAAACCAACATAACTTTTAAGTGTATAGAAGGTATCTTCATATTTCTAAAGAAGTGACAATTTAAGGACCTTTTAATATCTCTAAAATGACAAATTAAACATTGTCCAAATTGTCAAATATATAGAGGCAGAAATTGTGAAAATAGCCGATCTACATGTAGATCTGCTATTTTCACAATAGAAATATATATATATATATATATTTTTTTTTTCAACTTCGACTTTCTCTGGTAGGAGTCGACTTATGTAATGAGTCGACTTGTCGACTTTTTCGTTAATGCCCTACTGTGTACAGTACATCTTTAGCATACAGAAGTTATGTGTGTGTGGGCTAAACACACATGAACCAGGCTGGAAGGTTGTTTTTTTTATGCAGTTACAACTGAGTTACTACTTGACCTCACTCAGTTTCAAGTGTGACCAATAATCACTCGTGTGTAGGAGAATACTATGTATTGGACTGTAACATTTCACAACACAACTCTCAATACCCGTCGGGGTCGTTGCTCTTCCCTCACACTGTGTTATTATTAATATAATGTTGTCTGCACCATGGATTTATGGATTGTTTTAATTATTATGATGACTAAATCTCGAGAGACATAGTATATTACACCCAGAATGCTCCAGAAGGTCCCTGTGTTGCACCTGAATGTCCCGGTGTTAACACCAGAATGTTCCCGAATGTGCTGGTGGTGTTGCAGAATGTTCTAGACAGATATTGTTTTGTAAAAAAAAAAAAAAGGACCATTAGAGTAGTTAACCTCCCCTTCCCCCAGTGCACAACTGAATCCAACCACGTGATGTATCCAACATCAACACTTTGCTACTATGTGAGAAAATGAAGCAGAATAAATTACCTCAGTGATTTTTAAATGTACTGTATGTTTCTGTTCTTATTGAGGGGGGGTAGTGTGTGTGTGTGTGTGTGTGTGTGTGTGTGTGTGTGTGTGTGTGTGTGTGTGTGTGTGTGTGTGTGTGTGTGTGTGTGTGTGTGTGTGTGTGTGTGTGTGTGTGTGTGTGTGTGTGTGTGTGTGTGTGTGTGTGTGTGTGTGTGTGTGTGTGTGTGTGTGTGTGTGTGTGTGTGTGTGTGTGTTGAGCATTTTTTCACAGTATACCTAACACCTCTTAGGTGTGTGGAACATTTTGTACAAAAGTACAGCATTCAGACAGAGCAAATGTACCGAAATGAAATGTCACCTAAATAAAATCATTGACATTGCAGGTTTTTCTGAGAAAGCAGAAACCACAAGAGATATGCTACGTATATCCTAACTGCCAGGTGCTTTGAAACTATTTCTGTTACAGGTCTCTTTTTCTCTCTCTCTCTCTCTCTCTCTCTCTCTCTCTCTCTTTCTCTCTCTCTCTCTCTCTCTCTCTCTCTCTCTCTCTCTCTCTTTCTCTCTCTCTCTCTCTCTCTCTCTCTCTCTCTCTCTCTCTCTCTCTCTCTCTCTCTCTCTCTCTCTCTCTCTGGTGGAAAAAGTATCAATACTGCCATGCAGAAACAAACAAGTAAAGGTCTGTAATCAAACTTTACTTGATTAAAAGTACCAAAGTATTGGCATCAAAATGTACTTAAAGTTACCAAAAAAGTAATCAAGACTCTGACCTGCACCTAACCCAAAGTGCAGGTCAGCACAAGAACTATTTATAAAGTTAAAAATGAAAAGACCTTCAAAAGAAGGGACCGCACACTCCTCTGGTTTGACTTTGCTTTTATTGCACAACACGTTTTGCTTCTGCTTCCTCGGGTGGCATCTGAGGCACCTGAGGAAGCAGATGTGAAACGCTTTGTGCAATGAAAGCAAAGCAAAATAGTAAACTTTAGTAGTATTAAGGGATAACTAAAGTTTTCAAATAATTGCAAGGTGTAGTGCAGTAAAAGTATAAAATATTGAGGGTAAGAAATACTCCGGTAAAGTAACAAAAAAGAAACTCAAAAGTGCAGTACTTGAGAAAATGTTATTTTCCACCACGTACTGTAGATAACAAGGATTTGAGTGGTTGTCGTTGAGGTTGTGGTTGAGTTGTGCTCACAGCATGCTCTCAGCCTGCGTGGTCCACACTCCACACAGCACAGCACAGCACAGCACAGCACTGAAGGTTGTTTCGTTCACACAGTCAGCCAGCTCTAACCCATTAACAGTGTCACCCACAGACAGAAGGTTTTGCAGTGAGTGTTCTCTCTATCTGTCTGCACATCCAGGATGAAGACGCTGCTGTTTCTAGTTGTCTTTGGTGAGTTTTATGTGACTTAACTATCACTTAATTCAAAGTTTGTTTTGGTTAAAATAAAAAAATTCTACTGTAACTGTTTGGGGAACTATCTGTTAGTTGAATTGTATAGTCTGACTGTGTGACCATTGAATATCATTTCATCATTCTAAAAGTGGATTCCAGGGACACTGGTTTCCTTTATGGGGGTCTAAATTGACCCATACAAGTCTGTAAATCTGACAGTGCACTGGCGGGTTCATTTGGTTCCATTTGTATACTGTCAGAGTTAAGGTGAAACCTTGAAATTTGAAAGTTTGAGAAACACAAATGTATATGAGCAAATTAAATGACTACTGTATGTTATATATTGTTATTATTTTGTTATTTGTTTGTTCTTCTTCGCAACCCTAATGCTATTGCTAAGTCGCTGAACTGACAAAAACTAAACAACCTAAGTGATTATCTATCTAGTGAACCACATATCTCTGTAGAGGAAGTGGTAGATAACTAACTGATGGAACATGTCATGGGGGTGGTAATGTGAATCATCTGTTGCCTCGCTGAGTCGATTGAAGGACTAATATGGGGGATGCAGTCTGCAGTAGTCTTATTGTTTTTCCAACATTAGACTATAGCTTATAAGTGGCATCATCCCAAATATCTACTTGAATGCTGGCTGCTTGTTTCAAGACACTAGTTCACCCATACATTGAAATTATGTGATCATCTACACAGTATATTCTCGTTCTCCGTTAGAAAAACAGGTGAAGTTTCTATGTCCATTATGCACAAGGATATTGTCAGTACAAGCAGCTTTCTAAGCTTTCTCCTGTACTGTAGAATTAATAAAAGAGCAACATAATGACCATAACATTAATGTGTGTCTTCTGAAGCCAAACAATTGCATTGTGAGCAGAATAGACCTATACCTACATTTTTTCTTATTTCCACACAACAACTCCAAGGTATAGAGCCTATTAATGACATACTAGTTCAATGTTGAAAATGAGTGGTATTCCCCTTTAACTACTTTCATTTAACAACTACTACTTTCATTAACATCGATAATCAAAACATTACCAACATGTCATTTCTCCTGCAGCTCGCGTGCTGTTTGCCACAATACAAGACGGTAAGAAAAGCAATACTGATGATTTTTTTTCTTTTTTTTTTTTTCTATAGCAACACCCCACTACACTACACATATGCTAACTGTCTACTAGAACATTGCAATGGCCTAGTTAGTACATGCCTTGCAACACACTAGGAACTAAGTAGTAAAGCTTGCATAGTTAAAAACCTGAACACTGTAGTAACATCATAGTAAACACTATTAAAACCCCTATTTGGGGGCAGGAGGATTGGCATGGTGTGTGCACTGTGCAGTGAACAGGAATCATGATTATAATAGTGATTCTTGGTAAATTTGTCCCCATGTAACTAATGAATGATGGTAGATTTTGTCAACATAACATAAAATTAACTTGTTTAACTTTTATAATGCACAAACATATCAAATCCAACAATACTGAACTAACAGAACAGCATGTCTCCCACAGAACGAAACCTGGCATTTCAACTTATCTGCAACACATCCATGCCAGACAACACGAGCAATGACACTGTGACCCAGTTCATCCTTTATAAGAAGGGGAACGGTACATTTATTATGACACAGGGACAGGATGTCACATCGCTAGAAGCAACCTTCAACATGACAGCGGGCCTTGACGTCCAGTACACCTGTCGCTACAAAAAAATAGTCAACATGTCACATATAACTTCGAACAAAAATTACACATTCACAGTCACCATAGGTGAGTGTAATGTTTAAAGTTTTCTGACAAATGAAATGTAAATGCTGATTTTGTTCACTGTTATATTGATTGAGTTAATTCATAAAGATTTGTATTTATTTTTAGTTTAATTTACTATGAAAATGAGTCACGCCTCAAGTCATGCTCAATATATGGCCAAGACAATTAATTTGCAAGTGTCACTCACATCACGGCAGTGGCGTCGGTTCAGAAAATGCTAAGGTATGGCAACATGACTGGTGTATTGCACGCGCGCGAAGGCACGCACAACAGGAATGATACATTTATTTTAAGAAGTACTTTTTATTTTCTACGGTTTCTAGGGCTGGATATGTCAGCCTGGAACGGTTGTTCAAGTGCAGCTAAACTTGGCCACAATTAACATTAATGCATTGCACCTGTCCAGCTGACCTGCGGAACCTGGGAATATACCATTTTGTCAAGATGGGGAGAATTAAAGTGTGGAGAATATAATTATAATACCTTGTTAAAGTGACCATTTTGTAAAATTTTGCATTTGTAGTTATTTTACTGTAATTTAACAACATAATAACCAGCATAGATAGACAAAGAGACATTCATGGATCTATATTTAAAAGTCACTTTTATTTCCCCCCTGGACCCAGGGTATGGCAGCTGCATACCCCTGCCATACCCAATTGACAGCCCTGCATCACGGCAACCACACTTGCAAATTAATTCTGTCCTTGTCCCTTTTATGCCCATATATGGAGACCCCTGGTGTCATCAATATTAAGCCCATATCTGGGAATGCCCATATATGGACATATTGTGTCAGACTCTGTTGTTTCAGCCTTAGGGCGTCTTACTGGTTGTAAACATGTATGAAATGTGTGTGTGAACAGTAAGGCTGCCGCAGACCAACATCTCCCTGACGACTCCACACACAGAGCTGGTCTGGGGTCCTGGTCACTCAGAGGTCACCAGGGGTGACAGCTTCTCCATCACCTGCTCCATTCTCCCCCAGTATCCTGGAGGCATCTTCAACCTCACCTCTGTTTCCAACATGACTGACATGAAGGCAGCAGTCAACCACTCTGCCTCTTTCCAGGGCAAAGAGGCAGAGTTCTACGAACACCAGGGCAACTACAGCTGTGAAGTCACCGTTTCCTCACAGACCTTCACTTCTAACAGCTCAGAGCTGCTCGTCGATGAACGTAAGTGGTTACTTAACATCTTACACAATTGCAATGTACAGCTTAAATGCTTTGTTCTAGGAGCAGTGGCAACTTTACTCTGAACGAGTTTGCCAGATTAGTTCCGGACACCTACAGCTGGATGGCTAGACTGCTGCTACAGAACCAACCTGTAAAAACTGAACATGTGTTTACTCTTCCCAGCATCTCTGGACAACAGAACATCTCCCGGAGTCCTGTTGGTCGCCATGGTTACGTCAGGCTCTGTGTTGTTCCTCCTGCTGTCATTGGTGGCTGTCTACCTGTTCTTCAGGAGAAGACAGGCTGAAGACCAAGACCAAACCCAAAGTCCGGTTCTTGGTAATTAGGCCTACTTCATATATATAAAGAAAAACAGAGTTCTGTATCGTCATTTTCTATAATAAAATCTATCCGTTTTATATCAAATTAAAATAGGTGCTATAGAACTTTTCAATAAGGGGCTGCTGACTAATTGTTAATTGACTGTCTGCCTGTGTGTGCAGTAAATACGCTTCAATTTCTAAAACGTTTATACAGTACATTGAAAAAAACACCAAAAATGTGTGAGAAAAATAAAATAAAAACTTAATAAAATTGTAAAAGCTAGCCCTACTGTGAACTGTCTACTGCCTTGTGTTGCCTACTTACTGTATGTCCTTTCGTAAAGAACTCAATCCAGCAAATGTGGGGCAGCAAAACCCTAACACATTTCAATTTTGCATATTAAAGCAATCTGTTCAGTATGTGTATGGGATCTACTCACATTATAATGAGGGTTAGTGGACTGGCTGTAATTTTTCACAAGGCTGTTATCTATGCCTAGCACGTTTCAAGACTCTGAGCATATTCCCCATACCTTTACAACATGAATGCCAGGCAGTGCTAGATGTGTTCTGAGGTTCCAGTGACAGTTACAGTACTTTTTTAATATCATCTACTTATGTACTATCTACTCAGTATTATTCTTGTTATAGAATATTTATCGACATCTTAGTTCCTAAGCCTTAAAGATTTCCATCTGAAAAGCCACCGACAAGCCCTTTTTTTTGCCTTTCATGTAAATCATCATCATACTGTACTTAGCGTGCTACTCGAACCCGCACTCTTTCTTCAGGAACAGTATTTTCTTGTGAGAAGTGTGAATTGAGCACCCCTCACTTTACACAGGTGTGATTTTTCCATTTCGTTTTTTTTTATGTGTTTTAAATGTATATATGGAAATAAACTAATCTAAACCACATTTATTTTTTTACACTTGCATTTCAGTGGGCAGGAACTTTTACGAAGACAGCTATGAAGAAGAGATGTCCGCCATGAACACGGAGGAGCAGAAAAGGGAGGGACATCTAAAGGCGGAGGAGGAGACACGCGAGGACGAGGAAGTGGAGTCAGAGACCTACGTCAACATGGAAGACGAGGGGGAGGAGAAATACATCGAGGTATTAGCTGAGGAGGAGGAGGTGGAGCAGCAGGAGGAGGAGGAGGAGGACTACATCAATGTAGCAGATGAGGAGGACTACATAGAAGTATTAGGTGAGGAGGAGGTGGAGGAGAACTACGTCAACATAGAAGACGAGGAGGAGAAAGAGGAGGACTATGTTAACGTAGATGCTGAGATGGAGAAAGGGGAGGAGGAGAACGACATCGATATGGAAGATACAGAGGATGAAGAGGAGGATTATGTTAATTTAGCTGATAAGGAGGAAGAGGAGGAAGAAGAGGAGGAGGAGGAGGACAACATCAATCTAGAAGATGAGCAGCATGAGGAGAACTACATCAATCTAGAAGATGAACACGATGAAGAAGATTATGTTAATGTAGATGATAAGGAGAAAGTGGAGGAGGAGGAGGAGGAGGCGGAAGAGGAGAACTACGTCAATCTAGAAGATGAGCAGGATGAGGAGGATTATGTTAATATTGAAGAAAAAGTGAGGATGATGTGAAGGTTGACAGGTGTGTGCCTGTCAACTACAGTACTTGTTGTCCAGTCATTGTACTGAGTACACTGCAACGAGAAAATGTGTCTGTGTCTGACTACTGACCAAGGCCAGTAATTCTGCGGTGCGAGTACATCTTTCTTGCCGAGCAGCATGGACTATAATGGTGAATGTGAGGTTCGCTTTTGGCTGCGTGTGTTATGCAGGCAAAAGAACGACATTGTGATAGACAAGGAAAGGTTGTTCAAACAGACAAAACGGAACAAGACCAAGGAACAGTCAGATGATAATAATGACATGCTAGGGTGTTTTAATGCCTGACTCCTATCAGGCATTACTGTGGTGACCTGACATGTACAAAGTTGTTCTAGGTCAGGGTTGGCTCTTTTAGGTCAATTGTGGAGCAATATGAAAATGCAGACAAAAACATCCATTCATATCATCCACCTTCCAATAATACTCAGTCAAGTTTACTGCTTTGAATGTGAGCCGTTGGGACTTGTGGTTGAGCAGCAGTGTACGGGAAAGAATGACCGTGGCAGCATATCAACACACAAGATGTGTTACTTGTTCATTGCCAGGCTACAGCTATTTTTCAACGACAACTAATGAGATGGACATCAGTGAAAAAAGAATTTGGGAATGGTCAGTGATGGTGAAGAAGGGAACTTGGAAAGACACCTTCAGACAAACCTGAAATCATACTTTTCCAGAAGACAGTGAACTCCCTGTTACATATTGGCCTAATTTGTTAAACCATAAACCAATGTTCGAAATGTCACAAATAAAATTAAAACAGTTGAAAATGGGGAACATAATACAGTTGGAGGGGGTACAGCATTGTGTAAACAGAGCTATGTCACATTTTATATGCATTAAAATGCACAAAATGCATTTAAATTTAGCAGCTCTGTTTCATACTGTATGTGCAGTAGGTCTAGATGTCAATCCATGGTTTATAGTCCTTATAGGGTGGTTGTGTTTCTAGCCTTCTTTTGTCGCAACAGTTCACAAATCGTGCTGCTGTGTTCGCGCATTGTTGTATTTCTCCCAGTAGGTATGGGAGTTTTTCATCATTGTCTCCACCAGCCGAAGGCATGGGGGAGAGTATGTTTTCCACTTCGTCCGTCCGTGCGTCCGTCCGTCCGTGCGTCCGTCCGTCTGTCCGTGCGTGCGTCCGTGCGTCCGTGCGTCCTCGCAGTTTGTGTGCACCAAATCTCAGTCGCCGTTGGCCCGGGCGCTGCCAAAGTGAGCACACACATTCCCTGGATGCCAATCTAGAACCTCTGCCCTAAATTTTTCAAATAGGCCTTTTCTAGCGCCACCTAGTGGCCGATGTTTGCAAAACACATTTCTGTGCACTACTCTTACAGATTTTGTCCAAAAATCCTACAAATCGGTAGGCAGTATCTTGACAGTCATATGATCGACACGGATCTGTCCAATTTAGCATATTCCATCCTGATTGGCTAAGATTGGCTTCCAAATTATGATGAGATTGTGCACACACATTCCCACTAGGTCGAGGAAGAAATGCCACTTAAAATTTTTGAAATCAGCCTCATGGTGGCGCTATAACAGGCCGATTTGTGGTTTTACCTATAACTCCACCGATCAGTTTCAAACTTTGTAAGCACACTCCCTAGAGGCTAAGGATAAACCTTTGCCCTGCATTTCTCACATCAGCCTTTTATAGCGCCACCTTTGGGCCGACTTATGTAAAACACATTTTTGAATATTACTCCTTGAGATTTTATCCAAAAATCACGCAAATCGGTACACAGTATCTCTATAGTCATGTGATCAAGTCCGATCCGTCTGATATTTCATATTCCATCCTGATTGGCTAATATTGGCTTCCAAAGTTTGCAGGATTGCTCCGTTTTTGAACAAAATGCCTCAAATCATCAACGCAGCTTGCGATTACCGTGAAATTTGCCACACATATTCCCACTAGGTCTCCCCACTACCTTTTTCACATTGGCCTGTTATAGCGCCACCAGCAGGTAGACTTTAGCAAAACACATTTTTGGAACACAATGCTTCAAATCATGCATGTAGCGTCTGATTGCCATGAAAGATCTAAGGTGAAGAACATATGCCACCCTTTTTACATTGGCCTATTATACAGTAGCACCACCAGGATGCACAGCCTGGTGGAGACCTGTGCTTGGAAGAGCACTGCTTCTAGTTGGTCATGTTTTCAAACTCACTTCGGGTGTGTGTAATCTGTGGGAAGTATGTGTCTCTGATGTCTTGGTATAGTGGGCCTGGCTTGGCCAGACTATATACTAATGCAGCTAACTGACTGCAGTATACTGCAGATTATAGTAAATCTGCAGTATAGCAAATCTATGCAGTATACTGCAGATTATAGTAAATCTCCATTATAGTAAATCTATAGTAAATCTATAGGACCCAAATGCATTCGGGTCCCCATCCGGAATCAATGGGGGTATATTTATTGTAATAACATTTTTGTTATAAAATATTTATTGTAATAACATTTTTAAGTCAAAAAACAAAAACATATTATGTTACTCCATGGCGTGAGTAATCAATAGAAAAAAAGTCATTGTGGGGGTGAACTACTCCTTTAAGGAGCTTCACCATTTTCTTCAAGAGGAAGAGGAGACCAGCATCACTGCACTGAGGGAGGAAGAGCAGCAGAAGAGTCAGACGATGAAGGAGAAGATTCAGATTGAGGGTCTGAACAGAGACATATCAACCATTTATCTTGTCATAAAGTAATGTCTTCTTCGTGTGTGGCAAAAAAGATCTCAACGTAGCGGGTAGATATGTTTCTTTGTAGTTCTCTGATATATTTTTTATGTATCAATGTGATAATTGCCCATGTGTTAATGTATGTCTAGTCTGAAGTCACTTCCCCTTTTCCACTGACATCGCCCAACACCACACCACTCCACACCGCCCACAGGTTTTCCACTACAAGGACCTGGGTAGAGTGGTGTTAAAGTAGTACTAAACGTGGTACTAAAAAGTATCCAATCCAGGGTAGGTCTGAGCTAGGCCAAACAGGGCCAAACAATTCATAATGACTGATCACTCACTGACTTTTCATTTAGACCACCAGGATATAGTTGTAATACATAATAATAGATTCTATTGTATTATAAGCACTATCATAATCGATTATAGTGTATTATAAATGATCATAGTAATACATTAATTCTTTATAGTGTATTATAATCACAGTTATAATCCATTATAGTGTATTATAATTAGGATAGTTGTAATATAAATGTATATTGTATTATAATCACAGTTAAAAGGGTACATCTAGTAGGGGTACTTTTGTGTAATGGAAAATCTAGATATTTTTATGTGGTGTGGTGTAGTGTGATACTAAAGCTGCAGTCGGAAAGGGGCTAAATCACCTACTCCACTCTGATGATTTGAACTGTAGCAGATCATCTTGACCAAATGTTCCAAAGGAATAGCTTTTGGTTTTAAGTTTGCTTTTATTACTGCTAGACTGCATGTTTATAGACTGCATACTGTAAGTCCATTTCAATGTATCATCACTCCATTACTGTTGAAACAAATGGAAAATAAATGTGCCTTGTGTATATTAAAATGTTGTTTTTAAGGTAAATACATCTATGGTGCTTGATGTTGGTGTTGAAATAAAAGTATGTCAACATGTTTTTTTTTTTTTATGATTTGTTTTTGGGCTTTGTATGCCTTTATTCGATAGGACAGTAGACTGACAGGAAATGGGGAGAGAGATGGGGAATGACACGTGGCAAAGGTCGTTCGGATCGGGAATCGAACCGGCGACGCCAACAGGCATCATAGCCTAGTATATGGTACGCGCCTTGACCACCAGGCCAGCGGGCGCCCCCGTCAACATGTTTTGTGACTTGAGACTGAATTCTATGTGTGCTGCATGATGTCACTGCTCTCTAAAAAGACAGTAAAGACACAAGGGCCGAAGAGGGAATCTTAAATATCTATTGACTTTTCTTGTTAATTTCTACACAAAGTATACTGTATGTGTAATACACATAAAGACACATATACACAGTGTATAGTAAATGGCTTTGTCCACATTTGTTTACAGGCTAAAAGAGAGCCTCCAGAGCGGTTTTGCATGCCACATGGGTTGCCCTAACCCCAACCCTGTCAAAGTTTAGATAATGACTTTCCAGGTGATACATACTGTATATATATCCATGATTTGGCTATCAAAATAAATATGGAAATTACGAGCAGGCGTACAACAAGCAATACAGTGGAAGGAGGAGGAGGGAACTCGGGGAAGCCGTTTTGAAGAAGGAACTTCACTGTATTGTTTGTGGTGGAAGGAGGAAGAGGGAAGGGAATAGTTAGAGGAGGCAAGGGAGAGAGTACAGTACATCATTTGGAGGATTTACTGTCTGTCTGCAGAAGGAACTTCACCACAGCACCCAACTCAGAGCTCTGAGACACTCTGCTGGCATCCAAAACGTGAGATCACTTTAACCTTGTGTTCCTTGTTCATTAGAATAGTTATTGTTTTCAGAAGAATGTTGCAAAGAGTTGTTTAAAAGGTCATTGTTACATTCAGTAAACTGCATTTGAATCCATGTTTTGCTCTTCTGTAGCAGTGGCGGGATAAACAGAGTCTTAAGATGAATGACACACTGGAAAATGGCACCAACTCCTCCATCAACACCTTTCTGGTGCTGCACACTACTCTCAGCTCTATCCCCATCATCCTGGGTCTCCCCATCAACAGCTATGTTGTGTGGCTGATACTGAGTGGAGCTGGTGGGACAATTGCCTCTGAGTTCTTTTATCTCAACGTGACTGCATCTGTGATCTTCTTGTCCCTGTCCTCTGCCTTTTTCATTGCATGGCTCTTCACAAGCAACTTTATTGTTTTCAGCATTTGTGAATTGACTCTTTTTTTCTTCTTCTTATCTGTTCCATCGTTCCAGTGTTGTATCTGTGTGGAGCATTACATGGCCGTGGTTCACCCTGTGGTATTTATGAGGTACAAACCTCTTTGGTACAGGGTGGTCTGTTGCTGCGTTGTCTGGCTGGTGGTGCTTTTATTCAGCTTGTTAATGTTTTGGTCAGTAGATGTGTTGTTTTACATTGTACTGGGATTTTACATTGTGTGCATTTCTGTAGTGTCTTTCTGCTGCCTCTCGGTCCTCAGAGCTCTGAAACAGCCTGGGCCAGGAGAAGGACAGAGGGACAGTGGGGAGGGAAATGACATGAAGAGCAGGGCTTTTAAAATTATTCTGATCAGCTTGATAGTAATGCTACTGATTATAATGATTTATATTCCCTATGTTCTGTCTGCACTACTATCTAACAATAGCATCACAGTTGTTACAACCATCACATATGTACTATTCATGATGATATCAGTGTTTGCTCATCCTTTGCTCTACATCCACAAAGTAAGGAAACTGCCTTGCTTCAAGTATAGCTGAAAGTATAGATCCCTACCAGACCTGTGTGCAGTGTTGTATTGCTCCGGTCACACGGGTAGTCCCCGTATCTTTTCTGAGCAGGGTCACGCCTCTCACACGCACGGACATGCAAACAACCCCAAGATCACACCTCGACAACATTTACAAACGCTTTAGTGTCACAACTGGGTGTTTTAACAAAGTATAGGTCTATATGTTTTCTCCATATTTTAACTGGGGACACCCCTACCCTGACGAGCACTAAGAGTTGATGCATTACATTTTGTTCTATTATGAAAATAGCAGATCTACATGCTCACAACGCCTCTCAACGCGAGACGTTGTGAGCATGTCTATTTTGTGAGCACGGCTATTTTCACAATTTCTGGCCAATGTTTAATTTGTCATTTTAGAGATATTAAAAAGTCCTTAAAGAGGTGGTGCCATTATGATTGTGATTGGAAATATAATAAAAACAAATGTTGCTGACTATATTGTCTGAGGGAACCACAAATAGTATAGAGAAATAGAGTACAATTTAGATTTCTTTTTTTTTTACTTGGAATATTTCCAGTTTTCCTTTTACTTCTACTCCATTACATCTAAGTGGATGTACAATATGTGACTACATATTTTACTCCACTACAATTATTTGAACATTTTAGTGACTAGTATACTTTGTGGATTTTGATTATTAAAAAAACATCCACTTCAGCCATCGACATTTTGGCCATTTGAAAATAGCTGATCTACAATCAAAATATTTTTATACATTTTTAACTTGTAAAAGGGGACATTCTGCACAATGACTGATACTTTAAGTATGCTGCTGATTGCCATGAAAGGCAGAGGAAGAAAAGCCAACCTTTTCACATTGGACTATTATTATAGCAGCACCAGGAGGCCACAATATAACTGACCTGACTTGGTGGACTGAGGAGTACTTTTTCTAGTTCAAGCATGTTTTAATTAAAGGGGAAGACCCATTTTCAATATTGAACTATGTCATTAATATACCTTAGAGGAGTTGTGTGGAAATAGAAAAAAAGTTCCCCCCCTTCTGTGTTGCCTAGAACTGGAGGATTGATTTGGGGGTTTGTATTGTAAAGTACAACTTGATGACATGACATCACACCGTTGTACTTTACAATACAAACCCCAAAATCAATCCTCCAGTTCTAGGCAACACAGAAGGGGGGAAACTTTTTTTTCTATTTCCACACAACTCCTCTAAGTTATATTAATGACATATAATAGTTCAATATTGAAAATGGGTGGTCTTCCCCTTCAATATTACACAAGAGGGTGTGTGTTATCGTGAATATCGGCGGCACGCCTGCGCCTGCGTCTGCGTTGCTGCAGGAATGAGCGTAAGGCGAGTTCTATAGGCAGTGCAGAAGGGCCGATAATCACAATAACACATACCCTCAAGTGTAATATTGTAATTATACAACAGTTGCCCTAAAAAAAACACGTCAACTTCATTTCATTGTAATTAAGATATTCAATTCAAATGTGTAATTTTTTAATGCCAGATTTCGCTACTATGTATCTGAATTTCACATTTTACATTACTTAACATTTTGGAAAATTTCTCTCCTTCACTTTTCATTTCTACCTAAGACACAGCAGACAACATTCTGTATTGGGCTATTGGCTAATAGCTGTCATGTCTGTTTTCTTCAACAGTGTGGCTCATTCTGCCCTCTAGTGAAACTAAGAAATCATTACAGAACACTGGAGGCCCAGTCACATGCACTGTTTTTATTTTGACCTATTTTGGACCAATTCCGAGTAGAGAAAGACTCTGGACTAGAGGTCACAGTTTGTACCAATAACATACAAATGGTCACTGCCAGAACAGTCCTCTTACCCATGCACAGCCAAGCAACACAATAACATTTTAACAAGCGTCACAATGAAAAGAACCATACTCTGGGTAGTTTCATTGTAAATCTTCATATATAGGCCTACTGGCTAAGTCAATAAATATATATGTTTAGGTTATAGGATTTGCCTCTGTATTTGGATATTAGTGCTCAAAGTATAGCCCAACTAATAAAATATTATGCTATACCGGTACTATAAATGTGTAGTTGTCAAAAAATGCCAAGGCACACAAGTGCTAGCCTCGTAAACCAGTCTCTTCTGAGGAGTCAGTTTACTAGGCTACACAAGTGCACTGTTTGAGAACCACTGCACTCAGGCTAAAGATGAAACTGAAAGAAAATAGAGTCAACAGAGTGGGTGAAGGGTCAACATGGAGTTTACAGCATTACAGACTCATTATGCAGAGAGAGAGAGAGAGCACTCTAACAAGGTCAACAAGATCAATTGTAAATATTTGAGAAATGCTAAACAAAGCCTTTGGCAATAATGACTGAAGAAACACATCGATGGACACACAAACAAGTACAAGTAGGCTACTGTAAATCAGCGGTTCTCGACCTGTGGGTCGGGATCCCCAGGGGCGACGCCAAATTATTTTTGGGGGTCCCCAGATGATTAACTCAATGTGCAACATTGTTTACTCACTCAACAGTAAACAAATATATATATTTGGGGGTCGCGGCCTGAAAAGGTTGAGAACCACTGCTTTAAATGACAATACAAGTTTAAGAAAATAAGAATATAAATGCTGTAGCAGGGCATAGCCTCTTTTAGTGTTGAGCCTGATGCCTTAATTCCCACCTCTCTGCCATGAGTCAGCATGTGTCATCAGAGATAGGAAGAATGTAGGCTTCTGTAGGCTGCATATTAGAGGGTATAATGGAAGATATAAAACAACTGTTGGGCTTTCTGAGAAACGGAACTAAAAGTGAAAGTTAATTTCAGGATGTCTGCAAGTTGCCACTACACCATAAGTTTCATTTCATGGTTTCTATAACAGTAGAAAGACTGACCATATTATGCAGATTATGCACATGATGAAATGCACTCATCATCAAAATGTACACACTATGCAGGTACGACTAATGAACTCAGTTGAATCTACTCTATCTATTTTATTTAGTCACAAGCTCTTATTAATACATTGAATTGGTTTTAACAATAATACAATTTAGCTTGTATATAGTCTTTCCTAGTAGATCTTGCTTGTAGATCTGCTAAAATCCAAAGACTCAAAAACCACTCAACACCACATTCTCCCAAGTATCCCTGCGGTTGTACGTGACCGTTGGCAGCCAATAGCTTTCGAGATGGTACCATTTCTACCAATGAAGGTTGATTTCTACAATGATGGCGGCACCCGTACAAGGGCCAAAAAACTGTCATTTTTGCAGCATAGAAGCCAATGGCTTCCCACCGTATTTTTTTACAGTCTGTGTGGGACACAGGGACCTTAATGCACAATGAACTAGTATGGACTAAATAATGCAAAAAAGAGACAATATAACATCAAGATCTGTTTAACCAATTTAACCCTACTGTAGGCCTATACAAAAAGAAAAGAGGGTCCCTGGCACCATAATCATTTTCAGATAGGGGTCAGGCCGGGTGCCAAATACAAACCGATTAGGGGTCCTTGACAGCGGAACGTTTACTTTGAGGACCAACTAATGAACTAACATCATTAGTTCTCAAAGTAGGGTTCGGAGACCCCCAAGGGATCGTTGAAGGGGTTCTAGGGGGTCCCCAGCAAAATTAGTTAATACAGCATCACTGTGATTTTAACCACTTTAAAATCTTGGAATCACTTTTATTTTTAAAACATTTTATTGTTAAAACAATAAATCTTATCAGGCACAAATATTTCCAGTGTCCGGGGGCACAAATACAATTTGGGGTCCTTGACTTCTCACTCTCAAAGTGGGGTCTGGTGTTCAAAAGTAGTTAACATCACAATCATAACATTATCCATATAGTTTATACTCCCCCCCCCCTTTAACACAAATCTTCTCTTCTGGTGGTCCGCGGCCAAGAAAGACACATTTATTGCGACCGTAGGTCGCATTTACTACCAAAACCTCCACAGGCTGTCCGTGGGTGAGTGAGTGAGTGAGTCAGTCACACTTTTGCCCTGCTCATATCTCCACAACCGTTGCCCCCATCCATGCCAAATTTTGCACACACACTCCTTGACTGCCAAACTACAACCTCCAAGGACCCCCGGAGCCCCAGGTCCCTGGGGGTCCCCCAGATGTAAAAAATGACCAAATGTGGTCACACGTCACACTTTTTCCCTGCTCATATCTCCGTAACCGTTGACCCGATCCATGCCACATTTTGCACACACACTCCTTGCCTGCCAAACTACAACCTCCAAGGACCAGCTCCCTGGGGGACCCCCAAGTGTAAGAAATGACCAAATGTGAAAAAATGACCAAATGACCACCCCAACGGGGCAGCTCACGGGGAATTCCCGGGGACCACCCACTCCTCGTGCTCCAGAACGGATGCAAAAGTGGTGACGCCCCCAGTGGAGGACCCCCTCCACTGCAGCTCACATAAAATGCCGATAAGCGGTGCTTATCTCCCGATTAGGGAGTCTTATTGCGACCGTCAGGTCGCATTTACTACCAAAACCTCCACCGGCTGTCTGTGGGTCAGTCAGTCCGTCACACTTTTGCCCTGCTCATATCTCCACAACCGTTGCCCCCATCCATGCCAAATTTGCACACACACTCCTTGACTGCCAAACTACAACCTCCAAGGACCCCCGCAGCCCCAGGGACCCCCAGGTCCCTGGGGGACCCCCAGATGTAAAAAATTACCAAATGTGGTCACACGTCACACTTTTTCCCTGCTCATATCTCCGCAACCGTTGACCCGATCCATGCCAGATTTTGCACACACACTCCTTGCCTGCCAAACTACAACCTCCAAGGACCCCCCCAGCCCCAGGGACCCCCAGGTCCCTGGGGGACCCCCATATGTAAAAAATGACCAAATGTGCAAAAATGACCAAATGACCACCCCAACGGGCCTGCTCACGGGGAATTCCCGGGGACCACCGACTCCTGCTGCTCCAGAACGGATGCAAAAGTGGTGACGCCCCCAGTGGAGGACCCCCTCCACTGCAGCTCACATAAAATGCCGTAACTCGGGCTAGGAGCGTCCGGGAGAGCTGGGGCCGGTACCTATTTGTCCGCCAAGGCAACCCGGACACCCCACCCCTCATTTGTCACATGGCCCTCTTCTAGCGCCACCTTCAGGCCGATTTTTAAAACACACGTTTTCTGCCCACATAAACGCAACCATGTCACAGCTAACCCCACATTTTCTCTGCCAACCTAAACTATACATTGCCCACACAACTAGGAAGCAATGGCAGTTACAGCCCTCTTTGTGTATACATGTGACCTGACGGTCGCTTATCTCCCGATTAGGGAGTCTTACTGGTATACATACATTATAATTTGAGGGTCCTTCCTTCTTGACATCATGAACAAGTTAACCATGCTGCAGCCTGCAGTGCACTGGTGGTGAACCTGCTGCTGCGTTGTGCACGTTCGTGAACGCCCACTCTTTCTGACAAAACGAAACTTTATGCTCCGCGACTGAGCGACCGACCGTCGGACCGTGTCGCATTCTGCGTGTCTTCATCACTGTCGTCTGCATGCAGTCTGACAGACACTGTGGAAGTACGATACGATCCCCATTCTCCAGGGAAGACCCATGGTACGGCGTTACTTTGTACAGGTAGGAAAGCATTGTGTGACCGTGGACGTACATTGTGATTGAATGATAGCACGCTGTGCTTCGGAGCTTGTTGTGACGGGGGACACGCCACGGGCATAACTTGATGTGAGAGAAGCGCCCAGGTTTGCATGGATCGAGGCCTCGAAATAACGACTGTCTGATGTCGACGACATACAAAGTCGATAACAATAGTCATCTTTCTGTTTATCACTGATCTGTGACTGTGATGATGGTGATGATTTTTGATGATGAGTTTTGACTGCAGAGGTAGCTTTTAGCTCAACCAAAGGAGCTGTAGCCAAAACGAGACCCGGGGCGATTTCACTGTACGTTATATGTAATGATATCACATGATAAGTGTGTGTAACTGAAAAGTCATGCTTTTTAACCTACCATAAGGCCATTGTGTATTGCTGTATTGCATTAATGTGACTACAGTGTACAAACAAGGAAGTGGACTTTAGCATGCTTTCCCTGTGTGTGATTGGCTGAAGACCGAAGCGTTCGCTTATTATTGGATGTTGGGTATGTGTGTGGGAGGTGTGTCGCTTGTCTAAAGAACTTGGACGGGGATCAGTTTGCTTTATAGTGTGAAGATCCGGTCTGGAGCGGATACGTTTGCTTGCATGTATGTATGTGTAGTTTATCCGGATGCAGTAGGTGGGCTCTAGACCGGATCTGAGCACAGAACAGTAAACGGAAGCCAGCCTTTCTACAGATACTACGAAAACCCCCTGTTTACAGGATGGTTAAAATGAAAAGAACTGGTACCTTTGCCTTCTTTTTTTGGCAAAACGTTGGAAAACGACTATTAATTTAACCCTGGCATCCCATTATGTTATTATAGGTGGATAAATAAATCAATAGAATTTCCCAACGATTTAGAAGGTAGCAGATACATACAACAAGCCTGGGCTTGCCTGTTTGTCAGCTATTTTCGAGATATGTGTATTGGTAAAGTCTACACAATTTGGTATCATATATAAGATTAGGCTCAGTTCAATAGGCAACACTTAACAGCCTACCATGTTTAAAGCATAGAAGTCCATGTGAAACAGGCTGTTGTTATGGTGGTCTGATTTAGCAGAAATGAAAGTGAAAATATTCTGTAGTGACCCTAGGGTCCACCCCATGATTTTATTTTGGGAGGGGCCTCAGGGGGGTCCCCAGTTGACAAAAGTGAAAATGTAGCCTATAAAAAAAACACTATTACTGCATCAAAAGAAACATTGGCCAAACTGTCAAATAATATAAGAGAAAGGCAAACATTTTGAAAATAGCTGATCTGCAATAAGCCCCCTGTGATCTTGTAGATCGGCTATTTTCACAATATTTATCTGTGGAACCTACTAGTCAAACAAAATTGAATGCCCCAACTCTTACATTCCAAGTGCTTATCAGGGTGGGGGGTCCCCAGTTCAAATATTATTTTGGGGAGTCACGGCATGAAAAGGTTGATAGATGGAAAAAAGTACTCTATTTTCTTTTACTTGAGTAAAAGTATCAACACTGCAATGTAGAAATACTAATAGTGAAGCCCCTAATACACGTAGCAAGTTTTTCATCAATATCAACCAGCAACGACCAGAGGCGTCAATTGGGTATGGCCTTTGGCAGCGTCAGTGGATTAATCTTTTTGTGCCTTCACGCGTGCAAGACACCACAGTCATGTTGCCATACCTTATCAACAGGCATGAATTTATTTTATTTTACATTTTATCTTTTTCCCCTTTAGCCAAGGTATGGCAACTGCCATACCCAATTGACACCTCTGGTCGTTGCTGGTTGATATTGATGAAAAAATTGCTACGTGTATCATAGACTTAAAAGTCTGGAATTCAACATTTACTTGAGTAAAAGTACTAAAGTATTGCTATCAAAATGTACTTAAAGTACCAAAAGTAGAAAGTACTCATGATGCAGAATGTCCCATTTCACACATTTTCAATTGTACAAAAACTCTTTTGAAAATAGCAGATCTACAAGCTAACAATGCGTCACATCCCGATGCACTGTGAGCTTGTAGATCGGCTATCTTCAAATGGACAAAATAAGTGGGTAATGTATGTTTTGTAATAATAATAATCAAAATCTACAAAGTAACTAGTAACCTAGGTTATCAAATAATTGTTGTCGAGTAAAAGTACAGTATTTGCCTCTAAAATGTAGTGGTGTAGATTAAGTAAAAGTACTGACAATTGGAAGTAAAAATACCTCATAATTGTACAGTACAGTACTTGTCTTGGCTAAACGTATTTTGTTACTTTACGCCACTGTTCTAATCTACTGACATTATTCTCTTGTTGCAGAAGACTCCATTGAAGCCTGAAGAAGATGAAGTGCCCAAGTTGTGACCATACTATTGTGGAACAGACTGCAAAGTTCTGCAGTCAGTGTGGTTACTGTCTGTCTGCCCAGCCTTTGAACACCACACCTGGTTAGTATAATTATGCTGTACAAAAGCTGTTTAACCCATTAAGACCTGACATAGATTCTACAAATGCCTTCTAAAGCCCCGTTCACATTGAGCCGATCCCGGGGCCGAGGATCCCCGATCAGATTTCGGGAGGACCCCCCGGGAAAATCGTTTGGTCGGCCCCGGAATCGGTCTTGGGCTTGAACAGTACCCCGACACGATCGGATTATGTTAATTAGCTTTTTTATGACCTCGGGACTCGTCGGGAGCACTCACGATAATATCAAAAAAGTTTGATATTCTCGGGTCATCGGGTAGGAATCCTTTACAATTATTGTCGTCTGAATGAGCTCACGGGATTGCTTCAGATGATATGAAGCCAGCTCCTCCCTTTTTTTAGGCTGCGCAGAGTGTAGGCTATTCTGTCACCTCACAATAGAACAGCCTACACTTTTATTATTATAGCCTACTTACTTTTTACTTTAGCTTACTTTCTCCCTAAAATGAGTTCCAGGGGGTCCCCAGCTAAATGATATTGAGGAACCTAGGCCTGTCCCTATTCTATATGCTTGGATGAGGTGGTGGGACAGTAAAAAAAAAAGCGAGAGGTTAAACTTTTTTTTTTCTGCGACTGCACGCCCACAACGGCGAGGTTTGGACATTCATAATTGCTATTAGCTGATTAAGCTCATGTCTGTTTAATGTCTGGCTGGTTGCCGTTAAAATGCTGGTTGATGCATTTTAGGAGTGGACTCGGGCGTTCTTTTTTCTCTCTTTTTTTTTGCTGCGCAGATTTGGCTAGGGCAGTGTATGCTGTTCTATCACCTCACAAAAATCTCGCGTCTCGCACATCTCGCGTCTCGCTTGCCAAAAAAATAACTGAATATATAATTATAATATCTATAAAGTGAGCAGCGGCCAGTGTGCGCACAGTACCTAGAAGACTAGCCTACCAACCTACCTTTGTTTTTATAATGTTTTGTCATGATGGCGCAGTTATCACTTGTGTGCAAAGGACGATGATACACGAAAGAAGAATGTAACACCAACTTCTACCAATTATCCATTGCTGTGACAGACAGGCTGAGACAGCCAACGTGCTTCCATGTAGACTACATAATCCACTGGGTCCAGCTTGGTTCAGATCAATCATATCAACATAACGGTAATAACACCAACCAAAGTCTAAAACACGGTGCCGTCAGCAGCTGTGTTGTGTGAGTGACAAGCCTGATTTGCGCTTCGCCGTATCAGCGACCACCACCTGGAACTGATGCGCTAATTATTGATCTGACCAGGGGTGAGATGCCATGGGCTCGCGTGTGCTATAGTTTCGCGCAATGATGTAATGATTAATTTGAGCAAGATATAACATTTTAAAAGGCTTTTATAGGCCTAGCCTAGGTCTACTCTTAATACTTTTTTCACGATGTAGCGCACTACATGTTCAAGTTCAAACTCTTTCATGCTCACAAGACTTCACACAACATGTCGCTTTGATGTCATGCAGGATGTAATGGGCAATTTCCTATATTGATCAGATACACATACACACCTGAAAGCATTCACGCTGATGAACAGTTAATTTGAGCAGTGATGGAAAAAGTACTCCAATTCTTTACTTAAGTAAAAGTATCAATAGGCCTACTGCATTATTAGCTACAAATATCGCACAGACAGAGAGGGAGAGGGAGAGAGAGAGAGACTCTTTATTATAGACTATAGCGAATATATTTGTTTAATTTCGCCGTTTTAATATTTAATTAGTAGCACTGCCACTGAAGAAAGCACCATGCGTGCCTTAATTGTTAAGAGGCTGCGCAAAAAAAGAAAAGGAAAAAAAGCAGCTGATCAGCGCTCGACGGCACTGTCATTTGATGCACATTTCCAGTAGGCTACTTTATGTCACCCATCCCCGCAGATAATGTGATACACGCTCCATATAAATGACGTTCCAACCTGCATCTTCGAGGTGGCTTTTGATGGCGTTTCACCTCGCTAAAAAACCTCCATGATTTTCACCTTCAACAGATTGGCAGCACTGCGGGACTCATTGCATATGCGAACAGAAGGTAATAAAATGGATTTGGGAGCATAGCCTAATTACAATGGATGTCTCATAAAAAACAATATATATTTTATAGTTGAAGGGCAAATACACTTATACACAGTAGTATGGTCAGCAATGTGCGAACGTTAGATAGCGAATATATTTGTTTAATTTCGTCATTTTAATATTATAAAATCACAACCCATTTCCTTAGAATATATGTAGGCCTATGTAAACATGGTTTCATCTTAAAGGAACCCTTTCTGTACATCTTGTACCCCTGTGGGTCCCGATCCACAGGTTGAGAACCATCTAGTCGTGTCTCTCATGGCACCACCCCCCCGAGATCGTGGGTGGCTAGAATCGCGAGACGTCGGTCTCATTTGTAATGGTCTGAGATATTTCACTTGGCACAGCGGGATATACCGGGCCCGAATTCAAGACTGTCGTTTGAAATGAACACCGATAAACCCCCGGGCACGAGATCTGATCGGATCCAACATCGCGTTTCGTCTGTGAGGCTCTTAAACCAGTAGTTCTTTCAAGATTTTTCAAAAATGTAAAAAATGAACAAATACATGTAGCCTACAAGCTCGCAGCACGGCATGAAGGGATGCACTGCGGCTATTTTTGAATGGCCAACGCAAAAATCTAAAATGACACGGATGCTTTGTCGGGTTAATGGGTTAATCTTTATACAACACCCCCAACCCCTTTATAGATTTTAAATGGGAACACAATTCAATTCAATTCAATTCAAATTAGCTTTATTGGCATGAGAAAACATACACTTACATTGCCGAAGCAAGTGTCAAAATATAAAAAATAAATGTTGAAAAAGGGGAACGTACATACAGTTGGAGGGGGTACAGCATTGTGCAAACAGAGCTATGTCACATTTTGGCGTTATGTACATGTTATATTTACAGGGTATAAAGCTTTTTCTTTTAACAAATGGCAGCATTTACATTCACTTTGGGACCAAAAAAAACCCCTGCATTTTTCCTCAAAACAAATTTAAGTAGTATACAAAAGAAGCCTCAGATTTAAAATGCGTTTAAAGGTAGCAGCTCGGTTTATAAAGTATGTGCAGTTAGGTCTAGAGGTCCCTCAATGGTTTGTAGTCCTTAGGGCAGGGGTGGGCAATTATTTTTTCCATGGGGCCACATGAACAACAGAAAATATTGTGGAGGGCCCGGCCAAAAGGCAGTGCTAACTAAACACATGGCTTTACCTCCGACTTCAGTAAATAAATACTTAGCTGTCCAATTTTTGTTGAAAAACCCGACTTTTCTTTTTTTAGCCACTTTAGCCATTTTTGATGGGTAAGGTAAGGCAGGTTGTCTTGACTTGTGACCAGTCTGACCACCTGCTTGTTATTGAGACATCCAATGATCACGCACACGTGCTGATGTACGCATTGCGACCATATGTATGTGAATAAAAAACTTCAAAATAAAATAAATGTAGCTTTAGTCCATGCATGAGGTAAAATTAGAAAATGTGTTTATTTTGTAATTTACCATTAACCCTACAAGGGCCAGTCAGAGTAAACCAAAGGGCTGCATGCGGCCCCCGGGCCGTACAATGCCCAGGTCTGCCTTAGGATATTCTTCTGCCAATGTATATTCTCTTTTTATTGCTACAGTAAAGAGCATTCCATTCCATTTTGCTTTGGTTTTGGGTTGTCTCTTTCCAGTATGTCAGTTAGCTTTCTTTTTATTTTCTTATAATCTGGTTTAGTCCCCAGAGACCCTTGTCAAGTTGACTAAGGGCCTCCCTGTATGTTTTCTCTATGGTTGAGGGCTATTTTATGACACACACGCACACACACACAAACTGGAAGATCAGGTTGGTCTGTCAAATATGGTTCTAAGCTGATTTGTGTCATGCTCTAACCACAGGAGGGCACTGCCACTTCTTTTTTATGGGCTGGGATATGACTGGGATTGGTTAAAATTGTGATTGTGATAAATTAAATTAAATAGTGAAAATGGATATACTGTATGTGTTTAAAACATTGCTGTGCCAGGTCATTCAACTCGACTTGATGTAATGTTACTAAAACAATTCATCTTGTGTCAGCCGATTCAAACATTAAAATAAGACTCAAACAAGCAAAACAAAACCAAAAAGCAAAACATATTTTTTTATATAGTTTATATAGCTACTCAATTAAAAACAAAT
The DNA here is from genome assembly GCF_963921795.1 of Nannobrachium achirus. NCBI lineage: Eukaryota > Metazoa > Chordata > Actinopteri > Myctophiformes > Myctophidae > Nannobrachium > Nannobrachium achirus. Next base: position 50,537,285 of record NC_137813.1, read on the forward strand.
ATTTCTAATTTTGTAAAAACATCTGTGGACCTTGTTCTCCTTATCCAGATGCAGGAAGCGTGCCTGTTTCCAAATCTTCAGAACCAGATTTGGTTGGAACTGAAAATCCCCCCTCATCTGTGGACAACCATGAATCTAGTCGATCCCCTAAGCGGCCAAGTGACGAGAACGATATCTTACCCAACCCCAAGAAAAAGGTTTGTATAAAGTGTCTCCACGGTGAGAATTGTGGTGCAAAATTACTGTGAATCATTGAATTGTTTCCCACAAGTAAGAGTGTGTGTGTGTGTGTGTGTGTGTGTGTGTGTGTGTGTGTGTGTGTGTGTGTGTGTGTGTGTGTGTGTGTGTGTGTGTGTGTGTGTGTGTGTGTGTGTGTGTGTGTGTGTGTGTGTGTGTGTGTGTGTGTGTGTGTGTGTGTGTGTGTGTGTGTGTGCGTGCGCGCGCGCGATTTGTCTCTATGTATTTTAACTTTTCAAGGAGTAGTGTAGAGTTCTCTCTCTCACTCACTGCTGCCGCTAAAGAGTCATGTTTTCCTTAAACATGCTTTAAGTGATACTGTTTTATTAAAATTAATGTTAAATATCTCTATATTCCAATAGTATTCAAAGCGTTAGAGCAGTGGTTCTCAAAGTGGATTTTAGGGACCGTGGGTTCCTTTAGGGGGGTCTAAATTGACCCCTTTAGAGTCTGTAACTCTGACAGTGTACAAATGGAACCAAATGAACGCTTTGGAACCAAATAAACCCATCAGAGTTAAGGGGTGTGGCCTTGAAATGTGAAAGTTTGAGAAGCACTGCTATAGAGTGTTGTTCAGCAGAAGGGAACTCTCTAGCCTTTTCAGTTTTTCATACCAATTTCAGGATAGATAGAGAACTTACAGGATAAACAACTGGAATTTGTGATGAAACAAACAAACAAACAGAAATGGCATACAAAATTGGAACTGGAACATTGTAAAATTGAAGCTGATAAATGGGTTCTCTGGATGAAATTGTTGACCCATTTGAAAATGTATTTTCCGCAGTTACTAAACAAACACTATACTATCAGAATATAAAGCTTTAACATTTTATCAAAACACATGTGTTTTAGCCAAAACATATCACTTACACTTATAGCACCTTGAATGTGACTTGTATACAGACACAAGTAACAGTAACCAACTCCTTGTGTAAACATTTTTAAGTCAATAAGTCGAGGAGACAGTACAATAATAGACCACTGAAAGGAGAAGTAGAAAGAGACAGATTCTACAGCATAGTTCAGAGAATCCCACATTGGATGCCCAAGACGCCACCAAGAATCTTTAAGTGCCCAACATTTTATTGATTTTACCTTATTTCGGAGGCTCAGAGTAAAAGTAATCTTTTTTTTATTTATTCTTTTTATAATTTTTATCCCACGATTTTGCAACCCATTTTCACCCAGTGCCAATTGCCTATGTAATCCTGGGCTCTGCTCTCCCTCTGCCACGCCTGGGGAGACAACGGACTGACCTCATGCTTCCTTCAATGCATGAGTAGTCCAAGTTGTTTCTTTTCACCTGACAGGGGGGATTTCCCCGGGATGGATGTAGCGCGCGTGTATATAGTAAAAGTAATCTGAGTAAATGTAATCGAGTACTTCCTTTTTTCCCATAGTATTTTCACTTCGAACAGAACAATGACAATCACAGCCATCAGGGCTTTTGTAACGGCCGGTAGAGAAGGGCTCGTTTTAAACGTGATTTAAAAGTTAGATTATGAGATAAATGCACTTATCCTCTAATCTAAATACAGTGTTGTGAATCTCATAACACTGGCTCTCTATGAGGAAACGCGACTTCCTGGTCACGTGATCTCCCGTTGCATTCTCTTCAGCCGCGGCAGGCCCATGCAGTAAGCTACAGTTTGATATAAAACAATAGCCGACATGTCAAACGCGTTGTGGAGACATCAAAGAGTTTGACGTGTTGGCGAGGTCGTGGGCATCCAATGTGTTAAGTAAGTTAGAGCAAAGCGACAAAAATGCAGTCTGAAATTTCCAGCACTGATTATAGCAACATCAGGTTACAAATGTACAGATAAACGGCACATATTAATTAAATTAAATTGATGTTGTGAATTTTTGTCTTTACAGAAAAAGAAACGGAAGAGGGCCAAAAAGAAGAAGGATGACCCCACTTTGGATCCGGAAAATGTGACCTCTGAGCTGTCCAACATCTCCCTGGCAGACAGCGGGGGGAAGAAGACCGAGGACGGTGGAGAGTCCTCTGAAAGTGACTGCTCATCCAGTGCATTGGAAGAAATGGCAGACTTGTCCCACGACGGTGGTTCTTCACTGCCTAGATCTTTAATAGCTGAAGGTCCTGTCATTCCTGGTGATTCTTCGCTTGAGAGCCAGCCTAGATCTTTAGTGGCGCAAAGTTCTGAGAGCACGCCCGTCGCTCACTGTGAAAACGGTTCCGCCGCACCAGAACCCAGTGCATTGTGCAGTCACAATGCTGCTGCAGATCAGAGTAGCACGCCATCGGGAGAGAGCAATGAAAAAACATCAACCCAGGTGACGGAGGTCGCTAACCAGAAGGGTCAAAAGACTGAATCTAAAAGTTCAAAGACCAAGAAAGACATGCCCAACAGCAAACATGCTGAACTGGACCAGAATGCCAATGCGGATCAAAAGGCTAACCAGGCTGGGCAGGCGAAGCAGAAAGACAAGACCAAGGCACCAGGCCAACAACTGAAGCAGACATCTTCTGTTGAGCAAGGGATGGTTTTTGGCTCTTCTGATGCTTTAACGGTAATCGGAACATTTCTGTTTATTTTTTGTCATAAAAATAGATGCTATGCTGCTTGTCAGACTAATTACTTGCGCCAGCAGAGTGCGCAAGTACTGCGTTCGGTGCCGTATGTTTCCGGCTGTCTGTTTACGGTCGACAGTACTAAGGCATGGCCTTTAGCTAATGAGGGTGCAACATTCTCGGTGACGTCACCACCAACAAGTGCGCCCTGACTTAAATAACCCTCACTCTAGATGTGAGGTCACTGAGACGTCACCAGAGATACTTAAAGTGTGGTTCCTGTGGAAATAAGCCTCGGCTTTCTAGGATCTCCTTTTAGTTGACCTTGTACCAGTGATTTGTACTGTCATGAAACTGTACTTTTTTCTATTGCAAACTTCTAATAAATTCTTCAATCAATCAATCAACCAACAAGTGTCGTCACGTCATACTGTATACCCACATACCGAGCACCGATCGCATTTCTTGTGCGCCACAAGTGCACAAGGAGCAATTTGGCACCTCGACAGAGTGCAGTCTAGTTGTGAGATGTGATTCTTACTTATTTGAATGTAATTTCAACAGGCTAAAAGCAGGGCCTCCAGTGTAGACCCAGAGGTGAAGGCAGAACACATGGAGGTGCAGCAGTCTGCCCATGTGGGAGGAGGTGACTCATCTGCACCTACGACCTCTGACATCAGCAGAGAAAAGACGGCCAACAGTGATGATAGCACAGAGCCCGAGGTTCAGGGTGTCCCACCAACAAAAAGGTACAGTAATCACATTCTTACATTGACATTGTGAAAGGGACACAATCACACTGTCGATCTGCATTTCAATTCATTGTTGAATGTTATAATAGAATCACATACTAGTGACAATTCCCCATTCTGTCTGTTAAAACCTTTCTGTGTTCCTATTAGGGGTTTCACAGAATAATAGAATATTCAACTATTTGAATATCAAAGCAACTATTCAACACTATACATCAAAGTTGAATATTCGCTGATATTGTATAGTATAAATTAATTTAATTGATATTAAAAGAACATTGTGATATATCACCCGCGAATATTGGACTATTTGAATACCTTTTAGTATTTGAAAAATCTGTATTTGTGATTGCCAGAGTCTCATGATTTTCTTTAAATTTTAACTAAGATAACTATGTTGCTGTAAAAATAATTGAACAATTTGTCACAGCCACCGAGGGTAGCGGTTAAAAACAAGGAAGGGAGGGATGCAGGCTTCACATTCATGGATTTGACCCTAGTGACATCAGTGGGGTACTTTTCAGATATTCACAGAAGACGACTCCGTTTCATGGCTGCGAATGGAACCTTTAACCCTACAACAAGTACTGAGACATTGTGATGGTGTCCCTTTAAACATGTGCATTTAAATTATTGTGACCAGTGTGTTATGATTTTTCATTTACCAAATTGCAGGACAACAAGGGCAAGTAGCAAGCAAGTGGTGGAGGGCGATAAAGAAATGTCATCTCACACATCTAAGCAGACTCCAGCTAACCTCTCAGGAGGCAAAACAAGTACATCTCCACAAGGTTCAGGTAAAGCATGCTGATAAACCAACCAATGTGTTGGTTTGTTCTTTAGGGTAGTAGCTGAGAACAAGTGCTAATTTTCAGCTACACCCTGCAGTAGGATATAGTAGCAGGACCTTCTAATGAAAACAATAAGTAAAGTGAATGTGATTGTTTAACCGATAATATTAATTGATTACAACTCAGTTTACAGTGAAATGGTTAATTATTAATATCCTTTGTATCTGTGCATTATTGTGGGGGAATAATAAAGTCCTGTCCTGTCCTGTAGGAACAAAGGTCGCTAACCAGAAAGCTCAAAAGACCAAGAAAGACATGACCAACACCAAACTTACTGAGCTGGACCAGAATGCCAATGAAGATCAAAGGGCCAATCAGGCTGGGCAGGCGAAGCAGAAAGACAAGACCAAGGCACCAGGTCAACAACCGAAGCAGACCTCTTCTGTTGAGCAAGGGATGGTGTTTGGCTCTCCGGCTTTAAAGGTAATGTGACGATTACAACTAGAAAGATGCAATTGGAAATTGCAATTGTGGTTGCCTTGACGCGAGTCACACTTGCAGATATCTCTGTATCTGTCAGTCCCAGTCTTGTTCGAGCGGTGCTAACCATTCCTTTTTATGCCCATATATAGAGATCCCTGATGTCATCAATATTAAGCCCATTATATCTTGGAATGCCCATATATGGATATACTGTTTCTGTCTCATGTGTGTTCTGTTCGATGAGACAATGATGAGCATGTACTTTAACTCCAAGCTTATTTATTCAAGATCAAACAGGGTACAATGTTTCCATGCAGGTGCATGGTCCCTAGGCCTACATAAACTGACTTCCTGTCTTTGTTCTTGCCAACATATAGATTGAGCAGTACTACCTCACTTGTGACACCTTGTGGCTACAGTCCAAGGTGTCTATCTAGGTGGGGGAAGAAAGATGGAAAACACATGCCTGTCAGACTAATTGTGGGGTGTGTGTTTCTTACCTATTTGAATGTAACGTCAACAGGCTGACAGCATGGGCTCCAGTGTAGACCCAGAGGTGCAGGTGGAACACATGGAGGTGCAGCAGTCTGCTCATGGGGGAGGAGGTGACTCAGAAAAGACAGCCAACAGTGATAACACAGAGCCCGAGGTACAGGCTCCACCCAAAAGGTACAGTCATCAAATTCTTTGACATTCGATTCAATAAATAAATACATTCACGGTAGATGATCTTGATCTAATTTGCTTTTCTTAACTAACTTTCAGAATTACCAGGTCGAACAAGCAAGTTGCAGCAAGTGCCCAAGTCTCAATCTACTTCCATGCTGTTCTCTCAAAGGATTTCAAATTTGATCAAAGCGAAGACCAGATCTTTATCAGGGCGGGATCACTTATTGGAACATGGGATGACAATGCAGCTGAGCTCTATGTGTCTAAGTGAGTTTTTCCAAAACAAACATACCATCTTACACCTCCAGTTGCACTGTTGTACACAATGCTGTTTCTTTCTTCAAGCTTAGCTCCCATTGCTTTTTCTCATTGAAATTCAGTTAATTAGACAGGCAGTATAGCAGATAACCTTGACCTTTTCAATTAATGAATTTATCAGGAAAACAGTGATTTTCCTTCATATTAGGAAGTGTACATACTGTAGATATTGGGCATATGAGCTCCAGGCAGTACTACTTGTCAACCAGTAGGTGTCCTATCCAACATCAGGGAGACCACCTCCAACCACTGCACTTATCTACTACTACGCTATGTACGGAATCTAGTTTACTACTCAATCGTGCAGATTGTTAAAATGTTTTATTCTTTAAAATAAATGCGGGTTGCCATCTGCCTCTCCCTTGTTCGGGGAGGCGATACACACGATGGACAGTAACATTCCCAATAACAATAATTAACTTATCAGCTCAGCTCAAGGCTTTAGCAAAGGTAGTTCATGGTTTGTTCTCTGGCTTCCAGAACTTTGATCTCTTCCCATTTCTCATTCTTTTTCTTTTCTCCTTCCCCTCCATTGCTCTCATTTTGCTCACTTTGGTATTGTTTGATTAACCTGGTTAAATGGCAGTAATGGAAAATGTTATGAATGAAATGTGTTTTAATCTTCCTTTCTGTTTCACACAGGGATCTCGGAGAAGATGGACTTTTAGTTGAGGGCAGCCTCGTTACAACAAAAGATGAAGTCAATGTGTCTATACCATACAAGTATATTGTCTGGAAAAACAAAAAGAACAAATATGAGTATGAGTACATATACAAGCTGGATTCTTCAAACATTACCAACAGGTGTTTGTTTGTAAAGTCCCATCTTCTCACCACGGAAGGTGAGGTCACAACGCTTAATTTCATAGCTTTATCTAGAGAAAACGTGAAATATAGTATACAAATATAGTATTTGACTTACATGACTTTGTCTCTTTTGTGATAGGGGACTGGCATCAGTATGACGACATGATCTGCGCCGAGCCGTCGAAGAACATGCTCAAGCGGATCAAAGACTCTGTGAAAGATGCCTTCTGGCCTGAACAGAAGAAGAGCCTAATCCAAGGCAGAGACTTTGCAGGGAGAGTCATGCTGGAAACTATATTTGATCTCCTCAGGAGCTGGACCGATGTCAACCTGAAGAGCTTCCAGATCCAACTGGATCAGTTCTTTCAGATTTATGCGAACCCCTTTGTGTTTGAGGACACAAGGAGGACACAGAGATGGTACTCCTTGGACTATGGCGGGGATGAAGTAAGTACATTGCTTACAGTATTCATACATATATAGTCAAATGTGATGATTTTGATTGTGCCCACATCGCCAAACATTAGTTGTAGACAGCTTGAAAACACATTGTTTGTAATTTGTATTAATATACTGTCATCATCCCCCCGTGCTTTGATTTCCTAGGTCAAGATGATGATCAAGGAATTCATGCTAGAACGCGTGACTCCTCAGTTGCAGAAGATGGATGGAGATGGGAAGAGCCATTTCATCCAGGATCCACTGAGAGCAGCTGTGATCATGCTATATGTGTGGAGAAAACATTCTCTCAAACTGCACCCGAGTGAGCTCCATCGACTCTGCAATGCCCTGTGCTTGCCCAATCTGGCCAAAGATGACTTCCTTACATTTTGGAACGGTTTTTCAAATGCCATCTCAAGTCTCAAAAAGTATGTCCTTGCGTTCCTTTCCAGTAAAATCACACACAGGTTATAGTTAACAGAGAGTGACAAGATGAAAGGATTACAAAGTATGCTTGACCAGTTTGTCAACCAGGCCTCATGTTTGTGGGCTAAGAAACATGAAACATTGAAAATCTTTATTTTCTTCATAATAAAATTGTGTACCTATTGTGTATTATTGGGCACCTTTTATATATTGTGTTTCTAGCTATCACTGCTTATCTTAATGTTTTGAGGCAATAGTTGTAAAATACTTGTGATTTCACTGGTTTTACTTTCATTTGATAATACTTGTGCTGTTAAGGGTCTAATTATGTTTTTCTGCATCTAGTCTTCCAGAAGCATTGGTGTTACTGGTTAAATCTGTGAGAGCAGAGGGAATGCCACGGTGGATTTTGGTAATTCCCCTTCTCCACCTCCTGAGAGGCACAGCGCCCTTCCAACCATTACCAAAGTCATCCAACCCCCTGTATGACCCATCTTGGAGTGGATTGCAAGGCCTTAAACTGGATAACATACCGTCAATGAGCAGCCAGGATAAGAAGTAAGCACTTCATTGCAACATTCATCAACTACTTAAAATATTAAATAAAGAAGAAGTAATCAACCATGTTTTTTGTAAATGTTAAGCTGAGTTCAGGTGTTTCTACTATGTCTACTGTATGTCTTTGCCAATACAATCCTGGCTGCCAGATGACAGTTGAAAATAACTTATTTTGATTCTTTCCATGGTCCAAGATGTTTTCTGTTGTACATGATACAGTATGTCTGCTTAATGAACTACTACATTTTCAGGGCAATGTTGAAACTGATGAAAAGCAACAGCCATCTGGTGGAGGTGGACAAACTGACAGTCCGGTCCTGGATGAGTCTGATGTCGATTGAGGAACTTTTTGAATGTAGTGACATCCTTAAGACTGAGCTCCTGGACATGCTGCACATCTTCAGTATGAAGTCCCCACCGGATATCAGCTACAGCTCTGAACAGGTAAAGCTACACCACCAGTTAAACATTACGGTTTCCAGGTTGTCATTAGAATAATACAAATTGAGTGTGCTTGGCTTTCTGTTTTACAGGTTGTTACTGACATTATCTCGCACATCCAAGGAAATCTCATTGAACAAAAATACAGGTGATTTATTTTCTTACATTAACGTGATGTGACGTGAGTGAGTGGTCAATGTTTTAATCATCCACATGTTTCTGTTTGTTATGATAGTTCGTTCAGCATGCTTTATGGAAGAGAGTGTTTGGAGACGGCAGTGAAACTGCTCGAGAAAATCTGTAAAGCAGTCAGACCTGGTGGTTATACCAAGACATTCACAGACATCCCTGTTGCATGCATGTGTCTGGTTGCCAAGGTCTTCGATTTTGCTGAAGCTTGTGAGCCACAGGTATGTGAAATGAAAGACATTGTTTTTGACGTTTATTTCAGATAAGTTTGGCTTTGTGAATCCTGTTAATTCTGATCCTGGTTATTTTAGGATGTTGGAAAGGAACAGGGACGGGAAACATACTCAGTGCTGTTGATGTCCCAGGCAATGATGACAATGAGAGGATGGGTCAGTCAATCCTTCAAGGAGAGGCTGCTGAATAGGGGTCTGTCTAACTTGTACCTGCACGCTGCTATCACCCGAGAAGAGACTGATGTGAGTTGTGCCAAATGTACTTAAATTATTTGATACAAATAAGGTCTCGAAATGCATAATATTGTGATAGGTGCCAAAAAAAAACAAGTGTCCATTTTAAACTAACACTTTGGATTTGGTGTGGTATCTACTGTTTGGTCTTGTTTCTTAGATGTGGAACAACACAATCTCCCTCCAATTCAGTAATGGAGCTTTCACAGAGCGATGGAGAAAAACCTTCACAATGGATTTTGAGGGCAAGCTTAAAAAGGTTTGTTCTAAAAATGCATATTTAGTTTTGTTAAAAAAAAGGTTTTTCTTTGTATTTATTAATTATTTGTATTGTCTCTTTTAGGAAAGTGCATTGGATCAAATTGAATTCTACTGCACAAAAATTGAGGACCTCATGAAATCCCATCCACAAGTTGCCTCTATTGTTGAGAAATGTGCTCTTGAGTCTGTCACATCCCTATGCCAGGTATGAGGACCTCTTTATACATCTTGGATGGCACATGTTTGTAAACAAATAAACTACTGTACAGAACATGAATGGAGAAAATGTAAAAGTGTACATGAGTTACTGTATGTGCAGTTCTTTGAGGTTTCACTTTGGCAGAGCCTGAGAGTTGTTCCCAAAATCTAAATTGTTTGATTTATTCACTTCTGTGGTTTACCCGATACATGGTGCCAATGTTTTATTTCATGTATTTGAAAGATGCAGTGTGCTCATTCATACAATGTTGTATTTTCCTTTTGCAGAACAAGTCAGAGGGTAAGGTTTTTGAGAGGATTAAGATCAATTGGAAGTTTGGAAACCTCATTTCAGCCATTATCCAGAAATCATGGCCAAGGGACAGTGGTGGACGTTATCAGGATGACGAGGGCGCCATCCTCAAGCATCTCCTTTCCTGGACAGCAGCCAAAGACATATTCCAGCTGCATGGTATCTACTCTGAAATAATCTGTCAAAACACAACCCAAATCTTGAACGATTACAAAGCACAAAACTAGACTGATGTCAATTCAAATATAGTGTTTAGAATACTAGTACACTAGTAAGACGCCTCAGGGCGACATTGTGCCAATTCTTTGCCATCTGGCCAGTGATGTATATCGGACCAGTTACCCATATATGGAGACCCCTGGTACCCATATAAGGAGATCCATGTACTGTATATGGAGATATGCTGTGAGAGCCCAAACATGCTTACTCAGTTATTTGTTATGTTAAAGTCCTATGATGTCTGATATCATACCCTTTTATGCCCATACATTGAGATCCCGGTCTGTAGAACCAGCCACACAGATATGGGCTGTCTTGGCCATATATAGTTAACTGCGACCTACGGTCACAATTACTGGGTAAGACATTTAGACATGCCCTCCTTTTTGGATAGGTACCATCATGTGACTGTTCCCACCTTAAATGAATATAACGGGTACAGGTACTAAATGATTGTGTGAGAGGTGTCTATAAACAAAACTAGGCATTTGGGGATGCTTTGGGACAAAGAGAAACAAAATAAGTCCTTCTACAGGCTGGTAGACTGGCTAATGTAACACTACAACTCGTCACAGATCTCTCTCGTCTCCATCTCTTTCGCCCCACTCCGTACTTCCAAAATGCAACGAAAGGAGTTACGCTACTTTAACTTGCGTCGTAGTTGGACACTCCATCTGCTTTCAAATATATTTTTCTCTTGGCTACATCCGAGGGGTATTATCGTCAATATATGTTGAATAGGCAAACATAGCAGATATACAAATTGTGAGCTTGTAGATAAGCTATTTTCAGCAACAAGAGGTTTGTTGTAGAGGGGAAAAAGGTGGGCTTCCAATGAACTAATAAACGTTATTTACATGTATTACGTATATAGGGTTTAAGTGGTTAATATCAAGCAACGCTACTGACATACTGTGTTATATCTTATGAGTTACCTGTAATGGTCTCAAGCCTTATAATTGGTGGTGTGCATTCTTGGAGATTAATATGTTTTTGCCCATTTCTGTATTTACAGGTGCCGAGGAGAAGCTGATTGAGCGGCTTTCGCAGGATGCCATGGACAGAATTGCTGTAGCGATATCGTCCTTTGCTTCCATCACCAATAAGCTGCTCCACGGAAACATCACAATCAGCCTCCTCTCATTAATCTTGGCTCGGAGGGATGCCTTCCTAGAACTGCTAAAAATAGGTAATTTTAGTCCTCAATTTCACGTGCATGAAAGACAATGAAAGAGATCAATAGTTACGTTTTAAAAGGGATCGTATGAGAGCCTAACATTTACATGTATCTAAAATGTGACTATTGCAGACTGTCTCTCTGAGAATAAGCAATGTCAGGATAACGACAAAATGAGGAGGCTGTTGCAGTGGAGACAGGATGAAAAGACAGCTGTGTACCATGAGAGTGAGCTGGTGGACGTCTTGATTACCATGACTCACAAGCTTGAGGAACACATAACGGGTATGTTGGTATTTTGGATGGGGACCAGAGCATTTGAGCGCTGTGGAGCGGGGGGCAATGCCGCTCCTCGCTCTACCGCTCCGCGCTCCAGAGGGCTTTTGTCACGCTTGCTATCTGCTCATGTTGGCTTTTAAAACCCATTTAGGCCTAAACTTAGTGGATGCTTTAACTATTAAAAAATAGCAGATATACAAGCTCACAGCGCGGCACCCGAGTGCCGCGCTGCGAGCTTGTAGATCTGCAATTTTTTTTAAATCGTGAAAATTTGAATTTTGACCCGATTCTATATGTGTCTTTTGAATCCTTCTAAGTTTTTTTGAAAAACCTATGTTTTTTATGTTCTCAAACCTTTTCATGTGAAGGACCCCCAAAATGATATTTATTTGGACCCCCATCTCAAAATATTTAGTTCCAGGGACCCCCCCCCCCCCCCCCCCCAGAAGCAAAATTTCAGTTACAAAAGTTCGCTTTGAAAATACATATAGTCAAAGATCTGCACACATTTTCACGACTTTTTCAAAAATAGCAGATCTACGAGTGCCGCGCTGCGAGCTTGTATATCTGCTATTTTTCACTGGTTAAAGGAGTAGTTCACCCCCAAAATGACTTTTTTTCGATTGATTAGTCACGCCATGGAGACGTGAGTTCAATAATATTTTTAGTTTTTTGTCACATTCCTAAGACAAAAATTTGATTCGAGTAAATTTACCCCCATTGATTCCAGATGGTGACCCGTTTCTAAACGGGTCACCATCCGGAATCAATGAGGGTAAATTTATTGTTATCACATTTTTGTCTTAGGAATGTGACAAAACCCAAAAAATATTATTGAACTCAAGTCTCCATGGCGTGACTAATCAATAGAAAAAAAGTCATTTTGGGGGTGAACTACTCCTTTAAAGCATTAAATTCAGACACATTTGCTGGGTTCAGGGCTAGTGATGTACATTGCAATGCTAATTTATATAAACTAGAAGCTGGGCCGCCCTTCGGGCGGCCCAGCGTCTAGTCGGCGACCTGGCCAACTCGGGAACGATGTAAATAGAGAATGAATGCCCCGCCCTTTAATGCAAACCCCTGACCTGTTGTCATAGGACCCGTTTTGACCATCTGTTTGCCTGTGTCCATTTATGCCCATATATGAAGATATCTGTATCTGTCTGTCTGTCGGCGTCCATTTTATGTCCATATATGGAGATCACTGCAGATATAGTTCTTCTTCTTCTTTCGTGTATCATCGTCCTTGATGATTGGTTGACAACATTGTATTTCACAAGATTTTAGTTCTGGGTCCATTTTATGCCCATATGCCCATATATGGAGATATCTGTCTATTTGCGTCCATTTTATGCCTGCCCCACCCTTTAATGCAAACCCCAATATACCTGTTGTCATAGGACCCGTTTTGACCATCTGTTAGCCTTTGTCCCCACCCTTTAATGCAAACCCCAATATACCTGTTGTATGAAGATATCTGTATCTGTCTGTCTGTCGGCGTCCATTTTATGTCCATATATGGAGATCACTGCAGATATAGTTCTGGGTCCATTTTATGCCCATATGCCCATATATGGAGATATCTGTCTATTTGCGTCCATTTTATGCCTGCCCCACCCTTTAATGCAAACCCCAATATACCTGTTGTCATAGGACCCGTTTTGACCATCTGTTAGCCTTTGTCCCCACCCTTTAATGCAAACCCCAATATACCTGTTGTCATAGGACCCGTTTTGACCATCTGTTTGCCATTGTCCCCTTATGCCCATATATGGAGATCTCTGCACACACAGTACCGGTTGCGGAAAACTCTGATGTCAGACATCAGTTCCGCATACGGGCATTCATTTTATGCCCATATATGGAGAACGTGGGAAGAATGGTTTAGAGATACTCGGATTACATACATACATACACATTCACAGAGATTTTTTGTTGACTCATGTGGCGTACGTGATGTCAGAGCCTTTTATGAAGTGATGTCACAATGAGTCAGCGCTTCCTCCGGAACAGCCTGATGTCAACAATCAGCTCCGCATAAGGAGATTCCGAACGTTTCGCGCCGGTTTCGGAAAACCGCGAGTCGGGTCGGGTCGAGGCCCGGCACTGCACTCCGCGCGGCGGCGGGGAACGCGCGTGCCGAATCTGAAGCCGGTGGGACGAACGGTTCTCGAGATACGCGGATTACAAACAAACAAACAGACAGAGATTTGTCGCATTTATAGATAGATGACACATTTGATCTGATAATTGCGTACACTCAAGTTAACCAGATAACCATGAACACTCTTAAGTGTACACGTTTAAAAAGAAATAGCCAAACGGCCATTCCTAGTTATTATAATCAAGCGTGTCAGTGTTTTGATACAAAAATATCCCAAAATTAAAAAAGAATTTCATCTGTGTGACAGTTGATGTATGCGACTTGGAACAAAGACAGCAGATCCACATCGAAACCATGAGCTTGGACCAGTTCATGGAGGTTCATCCGTTTGACGAGATGGCCTCCCCAACGGCCGGCGAGGTCACCTACTTCGATCTCGAGGACGACGTCAGAGAAATGGCCGAGATTCTGCACACCTACAAAGACAGTTACATATTCAAAGAGTGCTGGGAGAAGCAAGCCGCACTCGTCGGAGGAGGAAGGGACGGGGAGGACCCTGAGGAATCCGGCGTGGCTGACATACAGGCGACACCGGAAATGATTCACGATGACGTATTCCAGCCATGCTATAGCGAGTACCAGGTGATCTACACAGAGCTGAAGAACGGCAACCTCATGCTCAGCGAGGTCGACTTGCTCTTCAAAGCGTTCAAGGACAAGTACGCAGACCTCGCCCAAGACTTGGCCGTCATGTGCCACATCGATCCGAGTGACGACAAGCGGTGGATCCAGAGAAGGGTCCAACAGATCGAGCAGTATCACGAGCTTCATCTAGCTGTGGAAGCTGCCAAAGTCATCATGATGGTTAAGGAGACGCTTGGTCTTCAGGGTGACTTCAGGGTTCTACAGACTCTGCTCGAAGTCGTAAGTAGCCTTGTTTTCATGTATATCATACTAGTGCATGTTGCAAGTATATACTAGGGCATTCACGAATAGTGATTTTTAGTATTCGAATTATTCGACCTCAAAGTATTCGAATAGTCGAATATTCGACAGGACTGGCCAAACTGTCAAATATTAAGTAAGCAAGAGGCAAACATTGTGAAAATAGCCAATCTACATGCTCACAACGCTATTTTCACAATATTTATCTGTGGAACCGAGTCACATTTACAATTCCAAGTGCTTGTCAGGTTGGGGGTCCCCAGTTCAAATATGTTTATTTTGGGGGTCACAGCGCATTAACAAATGTATCCACCAGGAGCATTGACAACTCATTCTTATGACTTCCTATCTAGCCAAGCTTTATAAACTATTATCTTTTAAAGAGAAAACAATACAAAAAAAAAAAAAAAAAGCGAATATTCGACTTCGGTAAACAACGTCGAATAGTGACTTTGATATTCGAATATTCGAATATTTGGTGAATGCCCTAGTATATGCATGAATTAAATGCATTCAACATAATATAAAGTTCTATAAAAAAATCGACACCTGTCATTGGTGATCTGTAGATTTATTTATTTTAATCTTGGCATCTCCTCCCCAGACTCACGCAGACTTTCAGAGAGAGTGCCTCAGTCGGATTGACAACGACTTGATGCAGGCCAAGATGGTTCTGGTGGACATCACAGAGCCTCGCAGACTGTGTTTACATGAGCTGGGGCAGAGGAGACAGTTTGTCAACTGGGTGAAGGAAGCCCTTGAAGGTGAGAAGAATGATCAATACTTAATATTAACGCTGCTTATTATTTTAACCCATTTAGGCCTAGAGTTATTGAATCCTTTAACCAGTGAAAAATAGCAGATATACAAGCTCACAGCGCGGCACCGAGTGCCGCGCTGCGAGCTTGTAGATCTGCTATTTTTGAAAAAGTCTTGAAAGTGTGTGCAAATCTTTGAATATATGTATTTTCAAAGCGAACGTTTGTAAATCAAATTTTGCTTCTGGGGGGTCCCTGGAACTAAATATTTTGAGATGCGGGTCCGTGGCCAAATGCATATAATTTTGGGGGTCCTTCACATGAAAAGGTTTGAGAACCACTGACATAGTAGTCTCTCAAGAACAGACTAACTGAGCTCCAGTTAAGTGAAAAGGACCTTTTCTTTGACGGTGGCCGGCCAGATTGCTGACATAGAAACATTGTTTTTTCAAAAAATCTTAGAAAGATTCAAAAGACACTTATAGAATCGGGTCAAAATTTGAATTTTCACGATTTTTCAAAAATAGCAGATCTACAAGCTCGCAGCGCGGCACTCGGTGCCGCGCTGTGAGCTTGCATATCTGCTATTTTTCAATAGTTAAAGCATAAAATAATGATACACAAAATGTGTACCCGTTCTGAATGGCCATGCAGGCAAGTGACGAGTGGAAATGTGATATATTCCATTGCAGATATCAATGAGCTGAAGGTGTTTGTTGACCTGGCCTCCATCTCTGCCGGAGAGAATGACCTGGATGTGGATCGCGTCGCCTGCTTCCACGATGCTGTGCTTGGCTACTCGTCCGTTCTCTATGACCTCAAAGCGGACGCTGGTTTTCAGGCGTTCCAGGAGGTACTAAAGAAGCTCTGGAAAGCCTTGGAGAATGACAGCAACCTGCCAAAGAAGCTGGTGAGATCTTTTATTTTATTCTCAATATGTTCAATTGGAGGTACTTGACATGACACAGTTGAGAACCACTGATATAGGCCGATTCTACAAATGTCTTCTAAATCCTAACAGTCTTCTGTTAAAAAAGAATTGTTGTTTCAAATATTTTTATTAATTTTACATTTAAATATAAGGCATAGTGTCAGGAAAATGTGTAAAAAAAACTGATATCTCAAAATATTTTGATCCAGGGACCGACAGAAGCAAAGATATGAGTTCAAAATTTTCACTCTAAATTTGGGTCTTGGAATATCTATTCTGCATCTAGCTTAGGGCATCAGACTTGTTGGCAAACACCATGTCGCATTCTAAATGGACCCTAACAGGCCTGTAACTCTGAGAGTGTACAAATGTGTACCAAATGGACCCCGGTGTCCATTTGTTTCCTCTCAGAGGTATGGGGAAACATTTTTAAGAACCACTGATATGTAGCAAACTATTACTGGCTGTCTGGCACCATTGATTGATTGTAATGTCATTTTGCGTTCCAGCGTGACACTGCACGCCATCTGGAATGGCTGAAGACGGTGAAGGACAGCCATGGTTCAGTAGAACTCTCCTCTATCTCTTTAGCAACGGCCATCAACAACAATGGCATCTACATGATCAGCGCACAGAATGTTAAGAAGGTAAATAAGAATCATACTCAACCATTTCGTTACCCAGGGTAGTAGTTTCAACACCCTGTACACACAGACACGCACGCACGCACGCACGCACACACACACACACACACACACACAAACCTGGGAGCTGACCAGTACAGCCACACACAGTCTTATACTGTTGGCCACTGAGAAGTTGGGGTTTCTGTGTCTTGCTCAAGGGTGGTGCCTTGAGTGGTTTCATTTGCCGTCGGTGTGTGAATGTAATGCACAATGTAAGCCTGTTGTACTGTAATTTTAAAACTATGTCTTAGTTGTTGTTTTTTCTTTTATACATTTAGTTGAGTCTTGACACAGCCTTGAAGCTGCAGATTCCAGAGGAACACGAGGAGGGTCGGGACATGCGCTGCTACTCCCTGGAGGACCTGCGGGAGCTGCAGAACAAGCTCATGCTCATGTCGGGGAAAGGGGAGCAGGGCCAGTGTGAGGTGGAGCGCTTTGCAGAGGTATGTCTGCTGTTCTGCAGTGGTCTCTTCACCCATTCAAACCGGGAAAACATCTCTATAACCACTTGAACCATTATGTATACAAGCTCATAGCACGTCACTTTGTGCTATGCTTTGAGCTTAGATCCGCTGTTTGTGAAAGATCTTGAAAATGTTAAAACACTTTTTAACTCAAATCTTTGCTTCTGGGGGTCCCTGGAACGAAATATTTTTGGATTGGGTCGGCTGCCAAATACATATAATCTTGGGGGTGACATGAAAAAATTGGGGGTGACATGAAAAAACTTTGAGAACCACTGATATTGCAACATACTTCTTTCAGAAAACCTCAGGTCCTATTGAGTACATTTTCTCCACAGCTAAACAGTATATAAACTCCTAACAAAAAGTTTGGAAACTTAACTTCAGTCGATTATTTGTCCCCTTCAATAATGCCAATTGGTATTGTATTTTATATTAACGTTTATATAAAATGTAGCATGCCACACTCATCCCCCACCTGCTAGTGCCCACCAACAAATATGTTTAGTGTAATTTAATATATGTAATATTCTTAAAATTATTATTCATTTTTTACTGCAGATGTAATTGTTATTTTACTGTTCAATGACAAAGCTTGTTTCTTTGTCTTATTAGAAATTGTAACATGCATGATATGCATAATGTTCACAGTTGTGACCGAGACATCTCTTTATTCTCTTTGCACCCACTCAGGTTTTTGCCAGTGTTCAACGACTAGCCGAGGCATTCATCGCCCTGTACACGGCCGGGAATCCTCTGTTCAGGAAATGGGAGGCGCACATCAAATGCAACTCTGGCACCGCAGAGCCCAGCATTGTCATGGATTTCAACCTAGGCTGTGTAGTCAGCGTCATCTTTGTGGACGGCATCGTGGAGGAGCAGCTCCCTGTACTTTGCAAGAAGATGGAGAAGTGCTTCGACTACTGGAAGGACTTTGTAAACAAACAGAGGTCGCACCATTACTACCTGAACTACTACACGGCAGAGCAGATTGTGTACCTGTGCAGTAAGCTGACGCAGCAAAATGTCACTAATCTGGAGGACCAACTTCTAATGATGCTCGCCTTCGTCAAACCGAACTGCACAGCCTTAGATCTGAGGAAGGTCTGGCACGAGCTCCAGTATGAAATCCTGACCAAACCACAAGAGATAAACGAGGACATCGAATATCAGACGTTTCGAGAGGTTCCAGTCAGTGCACAGGGAGACCCAGATTTGATGGCGGGCGTAGATCCTCTACCGAGTCTTGTGGAAGCAGCGAGCGGTTGCCAGAAGTTCGACTTGATATGGAACGCCTACATGAACGACATGAAGAACTTCCTTCCGGATATGCTCGACACCAGAAGCCTCGGAAGACTGCTGGAAATACTGGCGAGCGTGGAGGACGAGCACAAAGAGGGCCTCTCTGAAGAGAACAGGGACACGTGTGTGAAAAGAAAGATGCCTAAAGGTTTGGCCACTGGGAAGCCAAATCTCATAGTCTGTCCACACGACGAGGTCTTGACCTCGTGCATCTCCGTCTACATGAGCAGCGAAGACGAGGTGCTGCCCACGTGCGACGAAGTCCTCCTATGCAACTCGTCCACGCCGTACGAGCACGTGGAGCTGTTCTTCAGGCGCTGTCTCACGACGGGGTACAGGGGACAGAAGATACACGCTCTGCTGTACGGAGATCAGCTGAGCTACGACGTGAGCGCCAAAGTCGAGAGGTTCTTTCGTCGAATGGAAATGCAGAGCAGCAAGGACTACAGACTCGTTATCATCTGCAGCTCGGACAGGGAGCACGCCTACCTTCCCTCTGCCTTCAGCCAGTACAGATTGCACATGGTTCCCCAGGAGCCATTGGTCAGGATCCAGGGGTACCTCCGTCGCCACTACACTGTCCCAGTGGATCAAAGCAGCGCTGCATGGGTGTTCAAAGACAGAATGTGTGTCAGAGTGGTGTCATCCAAAAGGGCTGGTGTTGGTGAGTAGATGTCTGAATACACTCGAAATTATTATGTGCAGAGACCGTTAGGGCTGTCACAATTATTACATAATCGTCTAATCGTGATTATTTGACATTATCGCAATTGTTTTGTCATAATCGTCATAATCGTGAATGTTGAACAATTTCAGAAATAGCAGATCTACAAGCTCACAACGCGTCGCGATGCGACGCGTTGTGAGCTTGTAGATCGGCTATTTCCACTATCAATGTTATTTTTTAAGTAGTAAGTTGTCAAATATGTCAGTAATTGCGACCGTAGGTCGCATTTACTATCAAACCCTGCACAAAGTGTAAGTCCGTCAGTCTGTCTGTCAGTCTGTCTGTCACACCTCACACGTCACACTCTTGCCCTGCTCATATCTCCGCAACCGTTGCCCCGATCCATGCCAAATTTTGCACACACGTTCCTTACCTGCCAAACTACAACCTCCAAGGACCCCCGGCGCTCCAGGGACCCCCAGATGTAAAAAATGACCAAATGTGCTAAACTGACCAAATGACCACCCCAACGGGGCTGCTCACGGGGAATTCCCGGGGACCACCCACTCCTGGTGCTCCAGAATGGATGCAAAAGTGGTGGCGCCCCCAGTGGAGGAACCCCTACACTGCAGCTCACATAAAATGCCGTAACTCCGGCTAGGAGCGACCGGGACAGCCGGGGCCGGTACCTATTCGTCCGCCTTGCCGGCGCGGAGACCCCACCCCTCATTTCTCACATGGCCCTCTTCTAGCGCCACCATGAGGCCGATTCTTGCAAAACGCATTTTTGGACACTGCTCCTACAATTTTTGCCCTAAAATCACGCAAATCGGTACACAGTATGTCTACACTCATCCCATCAACATGAATCTCTCCCATATAGCGCCACCTCCAGGCCGATTTTTAAAAACACATTTTTGGACACTGCTCCTACAGATTTTGCCCTAAAATCACGAAAATCACTACACAGTATGTCTACACTCATGTCATCAACATGGATCAGGAAGATTTTGGCAAAACACATTTTTGCCCTATTTGTGGAGATAAGTGACCTACGGTCGCTTATCTCCCGATTAGGGAGTCTTACTGGTGTATTTGTATATTTAGGTTATGTGTCATATCTACCATATGCAACTTCAAAGCCTAAAAGCCAAACAGAAATGTAATTATCAACGACAAATACACAATTAACACGTTAATCGCCAATTATTTGAGTGACAATTAATCGTCTTGTAAAATGTCATATCGTGACAGCCCTGGAGACCTTTACTATTTCATTTCTAAGCATTGTGTCAAACATGCCATATTAATGACTTGCTTTTGAAACATTTCAGGCAAGTCTCTCTACACCAAGAGGCTTTATGAAAAACTGAAACGCTCAGCCAAAAGGTCATCGGAGATGAAATGCATTCGTTTGATTGAGCCAAAGGTCGATGAGAATGTCATTCTTCAGTCTCTTCTCAACAACTCCAAGATGGAGGAGATGACCATTTACCATTTTGATGTCACATCATCGGTAATGATTGTGATGCAAAGGCATTTCTAATGGTGTATTTCTGATGAGAAAGGTCTTGGGTACCTTCTCTCCGTGCTTAATGAATTAAACATCTGTCTTGTTTGTCCTAATTTAAAGGTACGGAAAGGCCTCCAAGAATTCCTTTTCAAATTGTTGATTCTTCGTTATCTGATGGACTCGGAGGGGAAGATGTGGAAGTGCAGCAACAAGCAGTTGTATGTTATCGAGAGCTTAGAATCAACGACAAATCATCCACGTAACGCTTCACATCAGGTACGTTTGAACAAAAATATGTATTATTTCTTTCATGATTTATTTGTTCAGCATTGATTTTCAATTATTTCTTTATCTTCTTTGTTTTTTTTGTTTTCTTTTTGTCATAGACCCGGAATGAGAATACCTCTTTCATAGACGTGTTCCCAAAAGTTGTCTGCCAATCACCAAAAGAGGTGTTGATGATCGAGATGAGGAAGGAAGAAGATCCAAAAATTGTGAACCCTCTGGACCCACTGATGGATGACCGGGAATTCAGGAGTGAAGCCTTCCAAAGGCCGTACCAATATCTCAGTCGATTCCATAACGGTGTCAACCTCGACACCTTCACGTATCAGGGTGTTGAAGGGTCTCACGTAGAATGCCTGCAGATGCTTCTCATGTACTGCGGCATCATGGACCCCTCCTGGGCGGAATTGAGAAACTTTGTGTGGTTCTTGAACCTCCAGCTACAAGACTGTGAGACGTCTGTGTTTTGCGACGTCGAGTGCACTGGTGACACCCTGCAAGGATTCAAGACCTTTGTGGTGGACTTCATGATCCTGATGGCCAAGGACTTCGCCACGCCATCACTCAGCATCTCTGACCAGAGTCCCGGGAGACTGCAAGCGGAGCTGGCCGCAAGGTCCGACGAAGACCTGGCCCCATTTCTGATCAGGAAGCGATGGGAGTCGGAGCCACATCCGTACATATTCTTTAACGATGACCACGTGTCCATGACCTTCATTGGCTTCCATCTACGGCCTAATGCGGAGAACCGCGTAGATGCTATTGATCCCACCTCGGGAAGGGTGATAAAACGAAACATCATGACAGTGGAGTTGTATGCAGGTCTGAAGCTGCAGAGAGTCCCTTTCAACATCGACTTTGATGGTCTACCCAGGGGGGAGAAAATAGAGAGATTGTGCAACGTACTTGGAATCCAGTGGCCTCTTGATCCGGATGAAACGTACGAGCTCACCACTGACAACATCTTGAAGATGCTGGCCATCCACATGCGCTTCAGGTGTGGCATCCCTGTGATCATTATGGGGGAGACTGGGTGCGGTAAGACTCGGCTCATTAAATTCCTTTGCGAACTGCGGAGGAGTGGAGTGGCCACTGAGAACATGAAACTGGTCAAGGTTCACGGAGGAACAAGTTCCGATATGATTTACACCAAAGTCAGAGAGGCCGAAACGATTGCGTTCATCAACAAACAAGATTACGGCTTTGACTCTGTTCTCTTCTTTGATGAGGCCAACACAACAGAGGCCATCAGCAGCATTAAGGAAGTCCTCTGTGACCAGACAGTTGAGGGGGAGGACTTGACGCCCCACTGTGGATTGCAGATTGTAGCGGCGTGCAACCCATATCGAAAGCACACAGACGAGATGATTCAAAGGTTAGAGTCGGCTGGTCTCGGGTACCGTGTTCGGGCTGAAGAGACGGATGAAAAGCTTGGATCTATTCCGCTGCGCCAATTGGTGTACAGAGTTCAGGCGTTGCCACCAAGCATGATCCCTCTAGTGTGGGACTTTGGACAGTTGAACGATCACACGGAGAAAATGTACATCCAACAGATTGTACAGAGGGTAGTCGAGGTCAATGAAATGGATGTGGACTACATCAAAATAATCACGGATGTTCTGTCGACCTCACAAAGGTACATGCGGACGAGGAAAGATGAATGCAGCTTTGTGAGCCTGAGGGATGTGGAACGCTGCATGCAAGCGTTTGTGTGGTTCTACAAGAACCATGGCATGCTTTTTGCGGAGCTTGAAGTCTTTGAGAGAAGTTTGAATGTCAACCGGCCTGAAAGACCCCAGAGAGCCCACCCTGGCAACCCTGTGCTGTGGTCTCTGATCATGGCTGCGGGAGTGTGCTACCACGCTTGCCTAGAAGACAAGGACAAATACAGAGAGAGAATCTGCAGGAAACTTCCCGAAATGTACAGTCCAATGAGAGTGATGTACGAAATCTCACGCATGCAGGATCTACTTCTGAGCGGTGTGCCAAAGCAGCAATTGCAAACAATTGCGAGAAACAACGCACTGAAGGAAAACGTCTTCATGATGGTGCTCTGCATTGAACTACGAATCCCCCTCTTTTTGGTCGGAAAGCCTGGAAGTTCAAAGTCTCTGTCCAAAACTCTGGTGGCGGACGCAATGCAGGGCCAGGCTGCCCACTCTGAGCTCTTCAAAAGGCTCAAACAGATCCACTTGGTGTCCTTCCAGTGCAGCCCTCACTCGACGCCAGAGGGCATCATCAACACCTTCAAACAGTGTGCCCGCTTCCAGGAGGGAAAGAACCTGACCGAGTACATTTCCGTCGTGGTCCTTGACGAGATTGGCTTGGCGGAGGACTCTCCTAAGATGCCCCTGAAAACTCTCCACCCCCTGCTGGAGGAAGGATGCATTGACGACGAGCCGCTGCCACACAAAAAGGTTGGATTCATTGGCATCTCCAACTGGGCCTTGGACCCTGCGAAGATGAACAGAGGCATCTTCGTCTCCCGCGGTGATCCCGATGAAAAAGAACTCATCGACAGTGCCAAAGGCATATGCTCATCTGATGCCATGATTCTGGACAAGATCAGAGATTTCTTCCAGCCGTTCGCCAGGGCATACTTGGACATCTGCCGTAGACAGCGAAAAGGCTTCTTTGGCCTGCGAGACTACTACAGCTTGGTGAAGATGATTTTCGCAATGGCAAAGGCATCTCAACAGAAACCCAGTGCGGAACAGATTGTGGAGGCAGTGTTGAGGAATTTCAGTGGCAAAGACAACGTGGACGCTGTCACTGTCTTCACCAAAAGTCTACACCTGACACCCAACCTAGAAAGAATCAGCACCATTGAGCTTGTGAGGCGAAACATCGCGGCAATCGGACAGGAGGAAGAGTGTAGGTACTTACTGGTTCTGACAAAAAACTACGCAGCCCTCCAGATCCTGCAGCAAGCCTTCTTCTCGGAAAGTAGCCAGCCTGAAATCATCTTTGGCTCAAGCTTCCCCAAGGATCAAGAGTACACCCAGATATGTCGCAACATCAACAGAGTGAAAATCTGCATGGAAACGGGTCGAACCATTGTGCTCCTGAACTTGCAGAACCTCTACGAAAGTCTGTATGACGCGCTCAACCAGTACTACGTCTGTCTCGGGGGACAAAAATACGTAGACCTCGGACTGGGAACCCATCGCGTCAAGTGCAGAGTGCATAAGGACTTTAGGCTAATTGTCATCGAGGAAAAAGAAGTGGTCTACAAGCAGTTCCCGATCCCTCTCATCAACCGCCTGGAGAAACATTACTTGGACATCCACACCGTCCTCCTCGCCGAGCAGAAGAGAATTGTGAAAGAGTTGGAAACGTGGGTCGCGCAGTTCATCTCCCTCAACACTCAGCACGCAGCGGTCCCTCAGACGCACGGGTACCTGCCGGCGGACGTCTTCATTGGCTACCATTCGGACACGTGTGCCTCCGTGGTCCTCCAAGTGATGGAGAAGCAGAGCGACGCGGACGCCTCGGATCGCGACCGAAGAAGCCTGGACGAGGCCAAACTCGTACTGCTCAACTGTGCGACGCCCGACTCGGTGGTGCGTTTAGACTGCACGGGTCTCCCCAAAGTGGAGAGTGAACAACTGGCGAGGGTCTACTTTGACGAACAGAACAACGGCTGCTTGACCGACTTCATCCTCGCTCACACGAATCGGGATTCCTATGGCCTGGCCTTCTTCACAGAGGTAATATTAAAGTTATACTCATATCGTCGTAGTCGGGTGGAAACCTTGTATGTCCAAAAGCGTTTGTTTTGTATTTATCATTTTTTAAATGATTTAAACTAGTGAAAACAGCCGATCTACAAGTGCTTGTAGATCAGCTGTTTTCACTAATTTTGTGCGACGGCCTTGTGTGATGAAGCAGTGCTTTACTTTGCAAGAAAAATGTACACATTTAAAACTTGGAGATACAAGATTTCTGCCCGACAGTGATGATATACTGTATTATGCGAATAATAATCTCTAAAATACCCTGAACTCATCCAACTTGTCATTGCTGATGCTTATGACTCTTAATCCACAGGTGACAACATTCTCCAGACTTCTGACGGTATCTGATCTGGAGCCATTGGATCAGGGGTGTCATAGCGTGGAACTTCTCTCTCTCCAGCAGTTCGACACAGAACACTCATTCCTCAAGAAGATCAGGTCTGTTGATGTGTCACATCCATGTTGTTTTCAGTTCTGCACTTAAAATCTGACATTTTGTAATAAAAATCTCTTGTCTTCCTACTGTAGGCATTTCCTTACAACTGGAAACGGACGCAATCCTGCAACTGGCAACAGGCTCCTCATCATACAGTGTGATTATGACGAAGACTCTCAGAGTGCCAATCTGATCGCATCTGCAAAGTAGGTTGTTTGCAAAATATGAGTCTAATGTTGATTTCAACATCTGCGGTTAACCCATTTAGACCGGAGGCCAAATGTAAACATGTCTTCTAAATCTTAACAGAATCCTAACTAAACTTATGTTGCTATATCAGTGGTTCTAAAACTTTTGCATGTCAAATAATTATATGTATTTGGCCTCATCTCAAAATATTAAGTACCAGGGAAGATTTTCACAAATTGTCGCAATCTTTCTAAAATAGCAGTTCTACAAGCTCGTAGCGTGGCATAACGTGATGCGCTATGAGTATTGCTATTTTTGAATAGCCAAAGTATACGTGGTTCAAATCGAAAATGACACGGATGCTTTCCTGGTTTTCTTGGGTTATAGTGTTTTTGTCATGTTGTGTTGTGTTGTTTTTACAGGTATTCAGCCATCAATGAAATCAACAAGTCAAGACAAGAGAACATGCAAAGCAACGTGTTTGTCTACTTCATCACCAAACTGCCCAGAATGGAAGGAGGAACTCCCTATGTTGGCTTTCATGGAGGTGAGAGCAACACCACTTGGCTAAATTCCCTGTCATCCAAGCCTCAAGAGAATGATTGATGGATTATATATGAACTTTAACCATTACAGGCCCCTGGAGTTCGGTGCATATTGACGACCTCAGAAGATCAAAGGATATCGTGTCCGATATCAAAGCCTTGCAAAATCTGACAATCAGTCAACTGTTTGAGGAAAAGAATCAGCCTGAAGGTAGAACATAACATAATGATTAAAACATCTCTCTTGTTGGTTGAAGTATACGTAAAAAAATTGGCCTAAAATCACAAATGTGATATTTTATACAGCTATGGAAGTAGATGACTTGTACTCTGAGACAGAGCAATCCGAAGAGGAGCCTGCAGGCCATTCTGTAAGTAAAACTCCTCATACGTATAAAGTTCAGTACCTACATGTTTTTGAGCGGTGGTCACACCGTCTCCATAGCGTGGCCGTGTGTGTAGGTATGTTTGTTTGTTTGTATGTATGTATGTATGTGGGTGGGTCTGTATGTAGCCTCAAGCCTGTGGTGTAGTACCTTTTCTGACCACACATGTTAAGGGAGGGGCGCTGTTGTTCAGGCCAGGCCAGAACAGGCAAGGCACACTCACACTCACACACACGCACGCACGCACGCACGCACGCACACACACACACACACACACACACACGCGCGCGCGCACAGACTCCACCGCTCAGTTCACACGGGTGTGATTTTTGAGCGGTGGTCACACCGTCTCCATAGCGTGGCCGTGTGTGTAGGTATGTATGTTTGTTTGTTTGTATGTATGTATGTGGGTGGGTCTGTATGTAGCCTCAAGCCTGTGGTGTAGTACCTTTTATGACCACACATGTTAAGGGAGGGGCGCTGTTTTCAGGCCAGGCCAGGCACACACACACACACACACACACACACACGCACACACACACACACACACACACAGGGGGAGGGGGGGGAGGGGGGGGGGGTTGGTGGGTAAACCACCGCTCAGTTCACACGGGTGTGATTTTTATGTGAAGTGTTGCTAATTTCTAGGCTATTTTACGTACATTTCCGGGTGCCCAGATCTTCTGTTTCTTTTCATGTTTTGTATCCCGCTGGATCTAGGAGCACCGACCAAACTTTTATCTTAACTTTTTTTTTTTTTTTTTTCTTATTCTGTGAGCACCTAGTCGTTCTGCTTTTAATGTTGCTAGTGTCTCTAGTAAACTTCTGGTGCCTTCTGGTAGCAGGGCTGTGAGACTATCCTGGACACCACAGGACTAGTGCGGAGCTGTGTGCAGAGCGCTGTGGGGATGCTGAGGGACCAGGTTGACAGTGGCTTCCGTAGCACAAGAAGAGTGGAGATCCTGCTCGCTCTCCTTAATGACCACGAGGAAATCAATGGTAATAAATAGGAGTGTCTCTGTTTGGCAGGGCTAATTTCTTTTCCTCCTCTATGGTCCTGGACATTACAGCAACCAATCATATCATTATTCTGTGTTTCATTGTTCTCATCAGCGGAGTTCCTGAGAATGGTGAAGAAGCGCCTTCACTCGTCATTGGTTACCCATGACGGCAACACTTTCTCAACCATCAAAAGTAACTGGGTCATTAAGGAGGCCTCCAACATCGATGCATTGCAGGAAGGCGGGACATTCAGGTGAGTGCTATTGTGACATAATAAAAAAAGAAAAAAATCACACCTAGTGTGAAGTGAGCGGTGCTATTCATGAGTGAATTTTTAAGCGTCCTGCAAAGCTTCCTCCTCGCCGTATTGTTGTTTTTGAGCGGTGGTCACACCGTCTCCATAGCGTGGCCGTGTGTGTAGGTATGTTTGTTTGTTTGTATGTATGTATGTATGTGGGTGGGTCTGTATGTAGCCTCAAGCCTGTGGTGTAGTACCTTTTCTGACCACACATGTTAAGGGAGGGGCGCTGTTGTTCAGGCCAGGCCAGAACAGGCAAGGCACACTCACACTCACACGCACACACGCACGCACGCACACACACACACACACACACACACACACACACACACACACACACACACACACACACGCACGCGCGCGCGCGCGCGTGCACAGACTCCACCGCTCAGTTCACACGGGTGTGATTTTTAATGTGTAAATAGGGAATTCTATTATGGGGGAAAACTGGTGTATTTTCCCTTTTTTAAATGGGTAAAACCTTTACTTTACCGATAAGGCTTAACGGTGACCGGTTTATACAAATGTGGCCATCCCTACTGGGCATGCAACAAACTTTGAACACTTTGTGCCAAGATGTAGGCCACACTTCACATCCCAGACAATGCCCAGATGTTGGAGCTTAGCTCTTTCCAGGAGCAATGCTCAAAAATAAGTCAGGGTTTAATCATACAGAGGGGTCAGAAACATCCAGCGGTTTCTTCATCTAAGCTTGCAAACATTCATTTTGACACCATTTGGACCGTTGACAGACACACCCTATGGAAGCGCGTCCAAGCTGCCGTCGTTCCTTTCCTGGCCCAGCTGCTCTCCATCGTCGACCGTGACCAAAACCTGGACCTCCTGCTAGACACCAACTCGGGTGAAGCTGTGAAGAAGCTGTGGTTGGATATCTTTGGCAACGACAAGCTGTTGGAGGTCCCATCCATGACACTGGACCATAGGTAAGTGGTTCTAAAGCAGTGGTTCTCAATCTGTGGGTCCCCACATGATTTTGGGGTGTCCCCAGGTATCAGTGAAGTGACAATTTAAGGACTTTTTTTAAGACCTTTTTAATAACTGAAAATCGCTGATCTACAGTACAGGCTCTGTTATTTTCACCGGCTCAACTCGTACAATTCCAATTGCTTGTCAGGGTGGGGGGTCCCCAGTTCAAATATGATTATTTTGAGGGGGTTGTGGCTTGAAAAGGTTGAGAACCATTTACTCTAAAGCAGGGGTCAGCAACCTTTTTGAAATGAAGTGCCATGTTTTTATTTTCGAGATAGTCAGTGTGCCATGTCAACATAAATTCTAATGATGCCATTACATATTTTGACATATTTTGATTGGCAGGACATTGTTATAACAATCATTAGACTCAAAGCAATAATCTCCCCGACTCCCTCCCAAGTCAGAGTTCAGAGTTTTAATGAATGTAGAATTATGTGCACGCTGTAAATTAGCTAACTTCATTTAATTGACCACGTTTAAAAAAAGATTTGTTTTCAAAATAAATATCCTCTCTCTCACAATGATGCCAGTGTGCCAGGGATCACCCTCCCCTGTGCCAATGTTGGCACCCATGCCTAAGGTTGCCTACCCCTGCTCTAAAGCCTGATCTATACTTGCCGACGAGCAGATCTCTTCAGCATTCACTATGTCTACAGCAGGGTTCCTCAATTAGTTTTCCCCAAGGGCCGAATTATGTCTAGGGTACCAAGCCGAGGGCCACAACATTGCAGGGGGCGACGGTGGCGTTCCCTCTACTCCAGCGACAGTTCAGATATAGTCGTTGTCGGGTGAAAAACCGTTCGTTTTGCATTTATAATTTAAAAAATGATTTAAACTAGTGAAAACAGCCGATCTACAATGTAGATCTGCTGTTTTCACTACTTTTGTGCGACGGGCGACGGCCTTGTATGATTTGCGAAAGAACGTACACATTTGGAGATACAAGGTTTCCACCCGACAACGACGATATACTAGTGTTGTTGCTGCTCTTATACCACCATTATTACTGGGGTTGGTGGGGGCCAGACAGTAGTCCCCCGCGGGACGCCTATTGGGGAACCCTGGTCTACAGGCTCAGGAGCTAGAGAGGTCGCATTGGGAATCGGAAGGTTCCCCGGACCATTTCTCCTTTACTTATCTTGCGTCTATCTTGCGATCTCTCTATTTGTGGCATTTTTGCATGCTCTATCCTTTGTCCGCCCTCCTCATCACTCTTTCATCTCCATCCTGCTTTCTCTGTGCATGCGTCACAGCGCGGAGACGAGGACCATCCTGGTCCAGAGGCACCTGGGCCTGGACCAGAACATGGGCTGCAGCATGCCTTTCAGCTGGAGGATCAAGGACTACCTGGATGAGCTCTGGGTTCACGCCCTTCAGCATGAAGGTATATTAGGGCTGTCACAATTATTACATACTCGTCTAATCATGATTATTTGACATTATCGCAATTATTTTGTCATAATCGTCATAATCGTGAATGTTGAAAAATTTCAGAAATAGTGGAAATAGCAGATCTACAAACTCACAACGCATCGCGACGCGCTGTGAGCTTGTAGATCGGCTATTTCCACTATCAATGTTATTTTTTAAGTAGTAAGTTGTCAAATATGTCAGTAATGTATTTGTATATTTAGGTTATGTGTCATATCTACCATATGCAACTTCAAAGCCTAAAAGCCAAACAGAAATGTAATTATCAACGACAAATACACAATTAAATCGTTAATCGCCAATTATTTGAGTGACAATTAATCGTCATGTAAAATGTCATATCGTGACAGCCCTAGAAGGTATCCAACAAAATCAATCACTTGACACAAAAAAGAATAATTACCCACGGGCAGACTGTTTAGCAGACTGTTGTTCTGAATAACAAAGCACAATAACTTCATTGATCAATCAGAATCGAGTATTCAACAAAGCCTTTTAATAATCTAATTCGGTGGTCTTCAATGTTTTCAGGCCAAAGACCCCTTAGTTGAGAGAGAGAGATGAACTAGGGACCCCCACAACCTGTTAATAGATTTCATATAGTTTCATTGTTTGACAGCACAATCATCAGTGTATTTTGGATTCATGTCAATTTGTGTTTTCAGATTAATTAGTATTTAACCACTTGAATCGTCAATACATAACTTGACATTTCACTCTGTACTCCCCTCTTTTCCCCCTCTACACCAAATATCTTTGACGAAAATAGCCGATCTACAAGCTCACATGCCTCGCAGCAAGTTTTGGCTAAACTCCTCAGAATATGGACGCTAGGGTTCAAGTGGTTAATATAAAAAAGGAGAAAAAATGCTTCTATCATAGAAAGATTTGGAGGACGCCTGTAGTAACTCTGAGGACCCCGACCCCCTGTTGATTATCTCATTGTTATCTCATGTTTGTTTGTTTTTTCCATCATGTACTGACCTCATGTGTCCACTAGGCCAAACCCAAACTCAGTTTGAAGAGTTCTTCGGGAAGACTCCGCTTGGCAGATACATTGCAAAAGCAGACGCCGAAACGCAGATGGAGTTTTTCCAAAGATACCTGCAGGATTTCGTCTCCATGACCATGAATGTGACCGGCGAGGAAGGTGTTCAGGTAATCAATTTTCGTTTTTTCTATTCATATTTCTAGTAATGGCAACACTGTTCTGTCACTCAGAAGTTCATTAATAAAGTGTCATTCCCACTGGGCACGATAACTATAGATATACTGTGTACAGTAGATATAGATATATAGTTTTAAAAATTGTTCTAAACTGATGCAGATGGCAACGTTCACACCGATTATAAATGAAAAAAACAATGGCAAATGATATCTTTATAGTTATCGTGCCCGGTGGGAATGATGTTTTAGGCATCTAATAATAATCTCAGAGTTTTTGTGTATAAATATATTATTTCATACTAGGGCATTCACCAAATATTCGAATATTCGAATATCAAAGTCACTATTCGATGTTGTTCACCAAAGTCGAATATTCGCGTTTTTTTCTTTTTTTTTTTATAGTTTTCTCTTTAAAAAATATATAGTTTATAAAGCTTGGCGAGATAGGAAGTCATAAGAATGAGTTGTCAAACCTGTCGAACCTTTTTAGGCTGTGACCCCCAAAATAAACATATTTGAACTGGGGACGCCCACCCTGACAAGCACTTGGAATTGTTTAACGTGACTCGATTCCACAGGTAAGTATTGTGAAAATAGCAGATCTACATGCTCACAACGCCTCACAACGCGAGGCGTTGTGAGCATGTAGATCTGCTATTTTCACAATGTTCGCCTCTTGCTTACTTAATATTTGACAGTTTGGCCAGTCCTGTCGAATATTCGACTATTCGAATACTTTGAGGTTGAATAATTCGAATACTAAAAATCACTAATCGTGAATGCCCTATTTCATACTTTGTTCCCATGGCAGCCCTTGGGATAATAAAGGTATCTATCTATCTATCTATCTATCTATCTAGCTCCTGTTAGGTGCCTTAAATTGCTGCGTCAATGAGCTGCGACTGCGCCTCAGCGCCACGGACAAAGAGCTCATCTCTCTCCCGTGGGTCCATGCTGCCTACCACCAGTTCAAGAACCGACTGCAGAACCTCTGCAGAATGCTCAGCATCGAACCCACGGTGGCCCAGGCCCTCCTGAGAAACACCCATGCCAGAGAGGGGATGGAGCTCGTAAGCCTCAAAATAGCTGTTTTTTATTTTTTAGTCTGCTCGAAATGCTCACTGTATTCTTTTTTTAAACAATGTGTTTATTTTGTTTTTCATTCTTTTTTTTAAAGACATACAAGACAAGTTATACATTACAAGACAAGGTTACACTCAGACAAAACAAAAATACAATACAACATACAAAAGAAAACAAAAAACAAAATATCTGACACTAACATGACACATAAGAATATTAAACAATTATGACACAAAGAACACATATACCATTAACACCTAGGTTCCTATGCCACAAGGCCGGGTAAGTGGCTGCAGAGGGAAATCATCTACCCTACTCCCGGTTCCTCCATCAAATAAGAAAGATCATTGCCCTCGACATACTGAATAATATTCCCCCATATTTTCTCAAATAGCTCTTGTTTGTTTTTGAGAGTGTATGTGATTCTTTCTAAAGGAAGGCACAAAGATAGTTCCCTAAACCGCGATGCTAGGTTTCCCTGTCTTTTTCCATGAAAGGGCGATAACCCTTTTGGCTTGTAGGAACCCAAGGTCCAGAAATGTTATCTCGAATTTTTTTATCTTATGGCCAATCGGGTAAAGGCCTAATAAGAAGAGTTTTGGGTCTAGCTCAATATTAATAAGTAGTATCTGTTGTACTCCTTTTTAACCTCCTCCCAAAACTCCTTCATTTTGGGACAAGTCCACAAACAATGGAACAGAGTGCCTTTATCATCGTTACATCTGATACAAGTGTCTGGGATATTAGGATTACATTTGTTTATATGCTCACTGTATTTGAGACTATTATCTATTTTGATGTTTTTTTTATTTTTATTACTGATGTTCTGAATCCATCTTTTTTCCCCCCCAACAATACAACTATCATAGTTGTACTGTATGGCCTGGCTCAATTTGAACCCGTATCAATGGCATACAACTTTATTTCATCTAGTTTGAGTCAGTTATAACTGAAAAAGAACACAATTAAATATATCTATGAAATCTATAAATATTGCTGCCACTATAAATAGTACAGTAACAATAAAACAAGACAACTTTATTTGTAAATCACTTTTCATACACCAGGGCAATGCAAAGTTTCGTCACAGAATACCCAGTTAACTCATTGACTTCTCTAAAACTGCGGATTGTGCATGATCCGCGCGCGCGCTGTGGTCCATTCGCGATGAGGCTTACATAGGTTCAGTGTATCCTGACAGCGTCTCGCTGGTTCGATTCCCGATCCAGACTACCTTTGCTGCGTGTCACTCCCCATCTCTCTCCCCATTTCCTGTCATCTACTATCCTATCAATAAAGGCATAAAAGCCCAAAACAACAAAAAAAAAGTATTCAAACGTAAACATTTAAAATATGAATTTCAGATTTGGCGATGTTGGATCGGTACTGTACATAGACTTGTGTATTCGCCGATACCCGATGTCACAGGCTGTTGGCTGTGTCGGCAGTATTTCCATCACTAGTATTGGTTTTTGTACCATCCCCCCAAAATGTCCAATGCTTTTGTTGCAGTATTTGACTTTTGATTTGTCTTTTGACTGTATTCCCTCTGACTCCTGGTAGATGCTAGATGTGTACGCCGCTGTGGCCTGCCTGGAATTCCTGGAGCCCCAGGACCTGAACACAGATGCCCAGAGGCAGGCCTGGCTCAGGCAGGTCAAGAAGCTCCAAGTTCCCATCGAACTGATCTGCTCTGAAGACAGCATGAAAGACTATGGAGCCAGGAGCAGGGACATGGTCCGCAGGGTCCAGTGAGTGACACCTGAATCATTTAGGGCAGCAACTATCAATTTATTTCTTAATTATTATTCTATCGATTACTTAATGACTAGCGCGTGTGTTTAAAAAAAAAAGATCTATATAATATATCAACGATTTCATTAACTACTGAATTTGAACTTTATACTTCATCAGACAATGGTGTCATGCAACATGTTGCT
This sequence comes from Nannobrachium achirus, assembly GCF_963921795.1. Lineage (NCBI taxonomy): Eukaryota > Metazoa > Chordata > Actinopteri > Myctophiformes > Myctophidae > Nannobrachium > Nannobrachium achirus. Next base: position 50,571,718 of record NC_137813.1, read on the forward strand.
CACAGCAATACGTTGTGAGCTTGTAGGCTTGTTATTTTCAGTATTATTTATTATTATTATTATTTAACCTAGTCTAATGACATGCCCAAAATAAAAAAATAAAAATCTAATTGCATTAATTATATTGGTTTAGATTTAGCATTGAGTTTGGTGGTCATTTTCCAATTATCTCGCGGTTCTGTTTAGGAGCGGATGGAGCCGGATCTTCGCCATGTCTCTGTTTGTGGAGCACCTGTTGCTGGGCATCGAGGCGGTGGAGAGGCAGCTGACCCCGGTGGTTTTAGAGCACACGCGAGGTCTCGGCCAGGTCGGTGTGAGATGATCACAAATGATGTGCACATTGATAATGAACACTATAGATTTTTAGTGTAGCTTGTTTTCCATGTCAGTCAGGTAACACTTTTTAGCCAGAGTAGCCAATTTAATTATATTTTACCCCCTTTTTCTCCCCAATTTAGTTGTTATTCCTCCCCACACACATTTCTGTGTTGTCACTGCTGTTGTATCCTACTGACTCACCTACCAGTGAGGAGCCCCCACCGGGAGGACGTAGGCCCTTTGTCCTACTCCTCCCGCCCCAACACTCCCTGCTGACAGGTACTGCCCCCAGCCCGTAGGAGTACAGTATGTGCGATTGACCAATATCACTCTCTCTGCACGGCTTCCCTCCACCGAACACGGACCAATTGTGTTCGCAAAGCCGGATGCACCACAGTGGATTGGAACCCACTGTGGTAGCAACCCTAAAATGTGCTCGCGCATTCGTACTGACACATTGTTACCTCCGACTTGTCATCCAGGTGCTGGAGAAGAACTCGGACCTCAAAACGCAGCAGGCATTCGAGGCAGTGATTACTATTCTCAAAGCCTGTAAAGATGGTGCCGTGGAACACATCTTCAGGTATGGACAGATCTTTACCTCTTTTTATCGATATCTCTTGCCCTGCGTTGTGCCTGCGGACTGGGATTCTACAATTGTATGTGTGTCTCGTTCAGGTTTGGGATCCAGATGTGCGCTGTGTGTATGGGGGACCCCGGGGACCCCCTGAGCCTCTCCTGTGGACACGTCTACTGTATGGCCTGCATCAAGCAGTGGCTGACCCCTGGTCAGATGTACTGTCCCCTCTGCATGCAGCCTGTTGCTGATGACTATCCCATGACACCCTCTGAGGATCTGAGGTACAGTAAACACTTTAATAGAAAACATATTAAGACCCATAAACCTGCTTTACACTCAGTGTTTGTTAACTCATTTGCTGCTATGGCCGAGGTACGGCCCTGCCATGCCCGAGGAACCCGAGAATTTCCCGTTTTTGGAAAAAAAATCTTTTTGACCCCAAAAAATGTAGTAGGCATGATAGCAATCGAAAAAATTGCATGTTTAACCCCCATAGCAACCCCATCTTTCAAACATGGCAGCCATCTTTGTTTACATTTTAGGAAAACATAATTTCCATTCTGATTTTTTTGTTTGAAAGCTGTGAGCAATGTGGACACACGTGGTGCATTATCTAGGCATGGGTGTGCATGATCCGTGCACTATGAATTACATGGAAGTCTATGGAGACAGGGGCATATGAGAGTACAACGGTATTGTTAACACATCTGGTGCCAACCCCGAGTTTCCCGAGTTTGTATTGATACCAACGCTGTGCCAACCCCGAGTTTCCCGAGTTTGGGCCGTTTTTGAAAAAAAAAAAAAAAAAAATTCAATTTTTTTTTTCAAAAAATGTTTTTGGACCTCCAGAAATGTATTAGGCACGATCGCGATCGCGAAATTGCATGTTTAACCCCCATACCAACCCATTCTTTCAAACATGGCAGCCATGTTTGTTTACATCTGAAGAAAACATAATGGCCCATAAATCATGAATGCCTGAACGGATTTCCAAGCGGATTTTTTTGTTTGAAAGCTGTGAACAGCATCTACACACGTGGTGCATCATCTAGGCATGGGCGTGCACTTTTTACACAATTGCACAATTACATGGAAGTCTATGGTAACCATGGCAACGCGAGACATTGAAGAGAAAAAATCATTGCAACATAAGTGTTAAATGGCAGCAAATTAGTTAATACAAAATAAATAAAAAAACATAAAAAACATTAAAGCACTGATTCAATATGGTTCATCCTAAACATACTTCAATTTAGAGTCCCCATCAAATGGCATTTAGGGCAATTTTTGCACCCTTGCTTTGTATATAAACTCTCTGAAACATCTACAGTATTTAGATTTCATGGGAACTTGAATAATGCAAAATGATCCTACTTTGTCCTCTTTGTTTCTCTGCAGGATTCTCATCAGCCAGCATGCTCAGTTCAGGAAGCAGTGCAACGCGTTCTTCATAGACCTGGTGTCCACCATGTGCTTCAAGGACAACTCTCCTCCCTGTTCAGCCATCATCCTCCACCTCCTGTCCTTCCTCATGGTGGAGGTCCCCCAGATCCGCATCGGCAGAGGTACAGTAGGCCACACATTTTGAGTTTGTCCTCATTGTTAACAGTTTTACTGCCAGATGTTATTATTTATTTATTGGGTCTGGTGCCAGCAAAAAGCAGCTTTCCTTAGCGATGTTATAGAAAAAGATCTATTTATTTATTTATTTTTTATTAAATGTGCACTTTGGCCTAGCTGGCAGCAGAGGGCAGCCTTATGCAACGAATGTAATGGAATTGGCCCGCGCTGCTCGCCGTGGTCCAGAGCATACCAATGCGCTGTCTAGCTCCTGTCCATAGAAAAAAGCCAGGAAGTGATTTGGGACTCCATTGATGTTTACGTGCAGTGGATTTTTGAGAGCAGCGTTACGGGAGATGTTTTTACTGTACACACCCGCGCGACCCCCCATCAGCTTACAGACATGAAAACAAGGTAAAAAAGAACGAGCCGTATTGGCAACGCGCCGCCGTCAAAAATGGGGCGAACGGGAACGTCCGTAGCAGTAAAAAAGTTAATAAGGACGGGAACTCGTTTGGTGTTTTTACCTTTCGTCGTCTCCGTCATCCAAATCTTTGCCGGCTGCGCCGCCCTGGTCCTTCCTATTTCTTCCTCCAGGCATCGTTAGGTTAGTTAAAGGTTTAGAAAGGCAAAAGGTAACTTTTAAGATAAAATAAACACGGTTTAAGTTGGAATCTGAACTTTGTTTGTGGGGAGCTGGTGAAGCGTGCGTCTACTCCATACTCGTGCGCATGCGCTCCATTCGTGTTTTTACCTTTCAAGACGGGAACCCACTTTTGGGTTGTTGCTACAGTATGTATAGTATATATTATATTACATATTTTTCAGAAAACGTAGGTCAGGATTTAGAAGGCGTTTTTAGAATCGGCCACAGGTCTAATTGGGTTAACTCGGAGAGTTAAACTCTCTCAGTTATGAATTAATCAATTAACACAGAGGGCTCTATTTTGATTGTCTTAAGTACCAGCTCTTATGCCGTAACTTAAAGGCCCACTTCACCTCTGGGACAACCAGATCTTATTTTATTGTTGTTTGTTTTCATTTTGCATCATATGATGCAGTATGATGCATCATATGATGCAAAATGCATCACTAGTCATGCTGAAATACAAAAATATCTCAAAACAGATTGAATACAAAAAATAACTCAGGATTGTGTTGATCGTGTCCCAAACAACAATAAAATAAGATCTGGTTGTCCCAGAGGTGAAGTGGGCCTTTAAAGGCCTGTCCATATTGTCTCCGACCACTGAGATTTTCGTCTGAAAAGTCAGATTCAACTAGGAAATGACGTCACTCGCAAAAAGCATTACCCCGAATTGGAGTTCGGAAAGCTGCACATCAGAAAGTCGGAACTCTCCGACGAAAGGTTTGGTGGTTGTTGACAGTATGGACAGGCCTTTAAGTTAAGGCTTAAGAGTTGGTACTTAAGACAATCAAAATAGTGTATGATTCATTCATTGATTGAATACTTTATTAACACATTTTTTTACGGTACAGATAGTAGTCAAATGTTATACATACACACATATGCTATATATATATACTGTACATGTGTTCTATTGATATCGTTTCTTTGTTTTGTTTTTTAAAGGTAAACAGATCCTGACAAAAGCGCTGTCTCCCTTTAACGACTCGGTGGATAAGAATCCAGTGGTTCGATCGGTGGTCCTCAAACTGTTGCTGAAGTACAGGTACAGTGATTCCATGTGCATGTTGGTGACGGTTAGCCTATGCCCAGGGCTTAACACAATTTAAACTTCATGTAAACCTTTTTATTTTTTTCAGCTTTGACGAGGTGAAAGGCTACCTGCAGACACATCTGACGTCAGTCGAGCAGAGCAACATGTTGGAGGAGTCTGACAAAACTGAGCTGTACTCCTTGTACATCAACTGTTTGGAGGTACGTTCAGAATATGTACAGTATAGGAGTGCAACCGTACATTGAGACGATTTAGTTGATTATAATTGCTCACAACACATTGTGTCACATTGTGAGCTTGTGCTTCTTGTTACGTTTTTTTTTTTTTATCCAAAGAAATGCACTTCTGATATGTTTGATTCATGGCAATCGATTCATCAAACAAGTAATCTATACAACTATAAATTATGGAGATCATTTATAGTTGCAGCCCTATAAAGATACAAAATAGTCTGAGGCCATGGCTACACAGAGCTGGATATTTCTGAAGCTAGAAATGTTTTTGTGCTGTTGAGGCTTGCAGCCACACGAAGCTGGATATTTCAGCTGTGAAACTGGGTATTTTTTAAACCGGATAAATAGGTGGAGAGATTGAAAAATATCCGATTCACTGGATCCGTGTAGACAGGGAACCTCTGAAGACTTTACTGTGTGTGTGTGTGCTTGTTAGACCTAGATATCTTTGTCGTGTGGACCTAGATATTTTTTTTTATGTGGATATCTGAAAAACCTGGATATATGAAATATCCAGCTCCGTGTGGACATAGATATTTCTATATGTGGATATCTGAAAAACCGGGATATATGAAATATCCAGCTCCGTGTGGACCTAGATATTTTTCTATGTGGATATCTGAAAAACCGGGATATATGAAATATCCAGCTCCGTGTGGACCTAGATATTTTTCTATGTGGATATCTGAAAAACCGGGATATATGAAATATCCAGCTCCGTGTGGACCTAGATATTTTTCTATGTGGATATCTGAAAAAACGGGATATATGAAAAATCCATGTCCGTGTAGCCATGGCCTGAGTATGAATTCACTTTCTTCATTGATCTAGGACTCCATGTTTGAGAGGCTGCAGTCTCATACGGTAGCAGAGCAGCAGGCCAGCTTGCAGCTTGAGAGGAACTTTCTGATGGACTACCTGCTCTCTGAGCCTGGCTCTGCTCCTGCAGCCACTGTAGAGAACCTGCAGCAGGTGGCCAGGGTGCGGATGTGCCTCGACATGGCCGCTGGTCTGCTTGTGTCCAAACTGGCTGCTATGGGTATGTAATCTTGATACAATTATTACTGTTTATATATCAGTCAGTGGTTAACAAATGATCTCTTGATTCCCATCATTGTTTGCAATGTCATTATATATTAAAACGTAATAAAAAGGTCAAAATCCTACGCATTGTGAGCTTGTCGATGATCAATTGTTTTAACCCATTTAGGCCTAGAATTATTGAATGCTTTAACCAGTGAAAAATAGCAGATATACAAGCTCGCAGCCAGATCTGCTATTTTTGGAAAAAGTTGTGAAAATGTGTGCAAATCTTTGAATATATGTATTTTCAAAGCGAACATTTGTAACTCAAATTATGCTTCTGGGTGGTCCCTGGAACTAGATATTTTAAGATGGGGGTCCGTGGCCAAATACATATCATTTTGGGGTTCCTTCACATGAAAAGGTTGGAGAACCACTGACACAGTAGTCTCTCAAGAACAGACTAACTGAGCTCCAGTTGAGTGAAAAGGACCTTTTCTTTGACGATGGCTGGCCAGATTGCTGCAGAAACATAGGTTTTTCAAAAGAATCTTTATTTTTAAATTTTTATCCCACGATTTTTGTAACCCATTTTTTCACCCGGTGCCAATTGCCTAAGCTGTGATCCTGGGCTCTACTCTCCCTCTGCCAACCTGGGGAGGGCCCCGAACTGAGCTCATGCTTCCTTCAATGCATGAGGAGTGAGCTGGCCGCTTCTTATCACCTGACAGGGGGAGCTTCCCCGGTTGGACGTAGCGCGTGGAAGGAACACGTTATTCCAACCAGTTCCATTCCCCTCCATCAGGCGCCCCGGCTGGCCAGGGGGAGGCTTTATAGAGACCAGGATTACTGCATGTTTTTGTGAGGGTATCTACCCTAGGAGACACGGGGAGAACATGCAAACTCCACACAGAAAGGCCCTTTTGCCAACCCCACCTAGGGTGTGGGCACTGATGACGGGGAGGAGGGAACACGCCCCCAGCACCCACAGTGTCCCCCGGCGGGAATCGAACCCAGGACCTTCTAGCTTTGAGGCGACAGCACTACTGACTGCGCCACCGTGCCCTCCATTTTCAAAAGAATCTTACAAGGATTCAAAAGACACTTCGAATCGGGTCAAAATTCTAATTTTCCCGATTTTTCAAAAATAGCAGACAAGCAAGCAAGCTCACAGCGCGCGCTGTGAGCTTGCTTTTGCTATTTTTCACTGGTTAAAGCATTCAATAATTCTAGGCCTTTAATTGTCCTTGTCCTCCAACAGGAGTCCAGGAGGAGCGTCAGGATGCGGAGACATCCTTCCTGTCCAGCGTGGTGGAGCTGTGCAGACGCAGTGGCAACGACTGGTACCGCGTCTACCTGATCCGAAAGATCTGCAGCCAGCATGGAGTGGAGTTTGTGCAGAAGCTCCTTAAAGTGGGAGATGTGCACTGGCTGTTCCCCGAGGAGGTCCTGCAGCAGGTACATTCTAATCTACATTATCGCTCCTGTCGTGCAGTTTAATCCATTTAGGCCTGGAATTATTTTATGCTCTAACTATTGAGAAATAGCAGATACACAAGCTCTTTCAATATATTTGTTTAAAAGCGAACATTTGTAATTCAAATATTTGCTTCTGGTTGGTCCCTGGAACAACATATTTTGAGATGGGGGTCCGCGGCCAAATACATGTAATTTTGGGGGTCCTTGACATGAAAAAGTTTGAGAACCACTCACTTAGAAGAAGGATTTAGACATTTATAGAATCGGGTCAAAAATATTCAGAGACTTGCACAAATGTTCGCGATTTTTCAAAAATAGCAGATCTACAAGCTCGCAGTGCGGCACTCGGTGCCGCGCTGTGAACTTGTATATCTGCTATTGTTTAATAGTTATAGCATAAAATAATGTTTAAAGTAGTTAAAATCTAAAGCGACACAGATTTGTGTTCACGTCTAAATGGGCTGATTGATGTTTAAGGTCATAATTGATGTTCATCAAACACTTCTGTTACTACGCTTTACTTCCAAGAGTCAACAAGACACACCCATAGACCAGTTTCTGGTGTGTGGAGAGGACTACAAGACAATCAGAGATGCTGTTGCCAACGTGGTGATCAAAGGAAAAGCAGACGCACTGGACAAGATCTGTGAGGTACTGTGATTTTGTACCGCATGTATCAATTACATTGAATGCAAATCAAATTTATTTTAGTGCTGAATCACAGCACTTCGTCTCAAAACACTTTGAATAAAATAGAGCAGAGAAGCATTTTTGAATGGAAAAACTCCCCCTTTGTGGGGGGAGATGAAACTAGGGAGAGAGATGCCTGTTTTCAGTCTGCAAAGTGACTCAATCATCGCTCTGTTCCTGTAGGGGTGTAAATGCTCACCACAGCGGAAGATCGTTTACCTGCTTTTAGCACTCTACAGAGAGGTCACTTCTCTTTACAGAGACGTCCGTGAAAGCTCACGCCCCAAACCTGAGGTAAAGAACAACATAAGGATATTTCTATATAATAAAGTTGTCTTTCAAGGCCTGTAGGGCTGTCACGATATGACATTTTACATGACGATTAATTGTCACTCAAATAATTGGCGATTAACGATTTAATTGTGTATTTGTCGTTGATAATTACATTTATGTTTTGGCTTTTAGGCTTTGAAGTTGTACATGGTAGATATGACACATAATCTAAATATACAAAGAAATGACTGACATTTTGACAACTTTATACTTAAAAAAGAACATTGATAGTGGAAATAGCCGATCTACAAGCTCACAACGCGTCGCATCGCGACGCGTTGTGAGCTTGTAGATCTGCCATTTCCACTATTTTTGTCTTTCTTAAAAATATATGAACATTTTTCAACACGGAAACGATTATGACGATTATGAAAAACAATCACGATTATGTCAAAAAAATCACGATTAGACGATTATGTAATAATTGTGACAGCCCTACTTTCAAGGCCTGTTTTTCTCATGTTATTTGTTCTTGTTTCGTACCCCACAGCAATGCCAAATCCTGCTGGCTTACGTCCAGGGCTCCAAAGTGCTGGCCAGTCCCCAGGTGAAGGCCTTTGCCCAGGCCCTGGTGACCAACCAGATGGGGCCCATGACTGCTCTCCCCGGGGCCTCTGGCAGCTACTGTGTGCTGGTGGAGCTGACCGTTCACCTGGCCGCCGTCCTGCTCTGCTGGAACCAGGCTGTCCTCGTTCCCCTTCAGCAGCTGGCCCTGGCACCAGCCAACATGCAGGTAACATGCCAGGCCCAGGGTTCCCACGGGTCATGAAATTCCTGGAAATATTTTGAAATTTAGAAAAATATTTTTCCAGTACTGGAAAAGTTTTGGAATTGATCTTTGGTTATTGGTTTTGTTAATAACTCTGAATTGTCAAATATTAGAGGCAGAAATTGTGAAAATAGCAGATCTACATGCTCACAACGCCTCGCAACGCGAGGCGTTGTGAGCATGTAGATCGGCTATTTTCACAATGGAACCGTGTTATACAAAATTCCTCAACTCGTAGTGCTCGTCAGCGTCCCCAGTTCAAATATGATTATTTCGGGGGTCACGGCCTGAAAAGGTTGAGAACCACTGGCATACACTACCTGTCTTTGGGCATTGCGCATAGGAGTAAGCGACTTGTTATTGAGCTGAATTATTGTTATATAGTCCTGGAAATTAGGTTAAATATTCTGGAAAAGCTTTGGAAAAGTTTTGGAAATTAATTGGTAAAAATGGGTGGGAATCCTGCAGGCCCTTTGACTGCAGGAAGATAAGCTAACCCACAAACCCCCCCACCGTCCATTTTTAAGAGAACTGGATGTATTTAATCAGTGATTTCTTTCTACAGAGAGCCTTCTTACCCACCATGCCAGAGGACATGTTGGCAGTAGCTCACCAAGCCATGGGTCCCTTACTGTGGTACTGTGAGTATCAGAAACACGACACACTTCTACTAGTGTTGCGATCGTCTGCAAATGTTCACAACTACCTATTATGACATGGTCAGAATAGGGACACTAGGATTCATGCCATAGACAGTACAAAATATGTTTGCCCTTGTATGGGTGTCACCATCATTGTTTTAATGTGGGTACCAGGAATGCTATTGGCTGCCAACAGTCACGTGCAACTGCAGGGATACATGGGACAGTGTCTTGAGCTTGCAGAAAATAAAGCACCCGAAGAAGAACCATCACAAGCCCCCTCCCACAGCATAACCCTGCTTTAACATCAATTATAAATTGTACCATATTTTCACAAAACACATATCATGGTGATTGAAACGAGAGGCTTTAAACTAGCGACAGGAACCATAAAGTATTTATGACATTGTTTATTAAGGTAAGAAAATCAAATGTAAAGGTTTGCGGGAAATGAATGGAATCCTATGGAGAACATAGTGGCCAATTATAGGAACTTTTAGTGTTTGCTTCATTTTAAATCTGGACAACTGGCTCCGTGGTTCATGTGGCTAAGCTACTTAAAGCCTCCACTAGAGGGCACTGTTGTGTTAACTATCAGTTCATTTTGGCAGCTGGGATGTGGAACAACTTGCCTAGTGTATTTTTGCTTTGAATTGGGGTTACAGGTTATCAGACAAATATACTGTAGCACAAGATTTGGCGACTTTAAACGTCAGCAAAACATTCTTCAGGTCCAGTATCTGCTCAAGTCTATAGACTACCTAATAGTTATTTTTAAACTAAGCAATAACTTAAACTGCCTGGTTTAGTTCCAAATGGTAATGGTTATGTAATAGTTTCTGAATGGAAGTGTTTTCTAGGTGCACAGACCAAAGATATCTGCTTACTGGTAATTTCTATCTTCCACATAAGTCTTTTACTCCCAATTTGCAACCTGGAGTTCCAGGTAGATTAGATGGTGCCAGTGTTGGATGTTGCCAGATGCTTAATTAAATAATCAAGGTTCTCTTAAAACATTATTATTTTTTATTTTTTTTCGACAGCATGTCCAAATGGTCACCCGTGTACCATTGGCGAGGTATGTTCATTTATTTAATTATCTTAAGTTGGGGGTGCTATTTTTATAATAGTGTACTGTCACTAGCAGGAATTACCATATAGTCAGCTGGAAACCTCATACATCCAAAACTGTTTATTTTCAAGATTTAACTTCAAAGGTATCACATGTACAAGCTAAAAACACGTGTGGATCTGCTACTTTTGATACTTATGTGACACAGTAGTGTGATCAAGTAGGAAGTACATTTACGAAACACAATCAAGTTCAAATGAAATGGTTTCTGCCTTTGTTTCTTTTTAATCATGTTATTGTGATGTTGTTCATAGTGTGGCCAGCCCATGGAGAAAAGTCGTTGCCTGGACTGTGGTGCAGAAATCGGAGGAATCAACCACGCACCTGTTGCAGGATTCCATCCTGTTCAGTTTCAGTTAGTACAATCAAATCCGTCATTCAATTACAGAATTGCAATACTCTGCATACTACTAGTACATAGTAACTATCCTCAGTGTTAATTTAACTCTGAGAGTGTATTTTGAATATTTGCTATTATGTTACGCATTCCATAGATTGCTGATTCATAAGATTTGCAGGGGCACGGGTTTAGTTACTTGAACTCTTTTTATGACTCAATGTTTATTGGGTTTTTTAACGTTTTCACACAGACGTAGGATCTCCTCAAGAAAGATTTTATACAAGAGGCTGACATCCATATAGTCCAAGTGAATAGGGTAGTCTCGCGATCTAGATTTCCTTATCTTTGAGTCACTAAACTCTAGTGTACAAATAGAAGGGTCCATTTGGTTCACAGGGTCACAATAAATAAATGAAGACTGAAGATTTTACTGTCTACATTTGTATTGAGCCGCATAGATCAAGTGTTGATCTATGCCCCCCCCCCCCCCCCCCCCCAGAAGCAAAATTTGAGTTACAAACGTTTGCTTCGACAATACATAATATTCAAAGATTTGCACACACTTTCACGACTTTTTCAAAAATAGCAGATCTACAAGCTCGCAGCGCGGCACTCGGTGCCGCGCTGTGAGCTTGTATATCTGCTATTTTCCCACTGGTTAAAGCATTCAACAATTCTAGGCCTAAATGGGTTTTAATGGGATTGTCTTCCAACAGAGGTGACCGCACCCAGCCAGGCCACATCTTGGGCGAACCCAGACGTAGGGACAATCCAGACATGTTGGACACCAAAGACATGTCCCCTGTGCCCTTCAACCTGATCCGCCTGCTCACCCACATGGCCATGCTGCTGGGCGCCATGACGGACGCACAGGTAGGGCTGTCACAATTATTACATAATCGTCTAATCGCAATTATTTTACATAATCGCGATTATTTTTCATAATTGTCATAATCGTGAATGTTGAAAATGTTTCATATATATATATTTTTTTAAAGTAAAAAAATAGTGGAAATAGCAGATCTACAAGCTCACAACGCGTCGCATCGCGACGCGTCGTGAGCTTGTCGATCGGCTATTTCCACTGTCAATGTTATTTTTTAAGTAGTACTAGCAAGTTGTCAAATATGTCCATCATTTCTTTGTATATTTAGGTTATGTGTCATATCTGCCATGTGCAACTTCAAAGCCTAAAAGCCAAACAGAAATGTAATTATCAATGACAGAAACACAATTAAATTGTTAATCGCAATTATTTGAGTGACAATTAATCGTCATGTAAAATGTCATATCGTGACAGCCCTACGCACAGGTAGCTTTCACTACAGCAACCAACACAGTCTGGAGACTTTCTTTGAATGTCAAAGTAATCGTAGAAATCAACTAATGCACCGTGTAGTAGTGCAGTGGTTCTCAACCTGTGGGGCGTCCCCAAATTATTTTGGGGGGCTCCCCAGATGATTAACCTAATGTGCAACATTGTTTTCTCACTCAACAGTAAACAAACCAACATACAGTTCAAGTGTATAGAGGGTATCTGTACATTTCTAAAGTGGCAATTTAAGGACTTTTTTAATACCTCTAAAATGACAAATTAAACATTGGCCAAATTGTCAAATATAAAAGGCAGAAATTGTGAAAATAGCACTATATGCTCACAACGCCTCGCGTTAGAAGTCTTAGAACTGTGTTTGTGTACAAAATGTAATGCCTCAACTCTTAGTGCTCGTCAGGGTGGGGTGGTCCCCAGTTAAAATATGATTATTTTGGGGGTCGCGGCCTGAAAAGGTTGAGAACAACTGTAGTAGTGGACGTGTTGGTTTGTTTTCTGTACTGAATGACCTGCTGACCATGCTTTTGCGTGACACTGTAAGGGCATTGATTTATGAAAGAACACAGAGCTAAGAGGTTTCTGCCCGACAGCAACGATATGAAAGATTGATTGTTGTCAGAGCCCACCATCACAGTCATATAGAGCATCGCAGTGAGGTGTCGGAAGTCCATTTTCCATTCATTTTCAACATAGGGTTTTTCATTATCAGCCACAAAGTCATAGCAATTCAATGTACACTTACCACTAGGCTGGTGGTTGTAAAATGGTTCTATATGCATGTTAAGGATGACGATAAGAGCGTCCACAGAGATGACAATCACTATATACATTTCAGGCCATATGCTGGCCTGGATAACTAAACTGAGCGTGATTTAAGGGCTATATTTCAGGAAACAAGTGTCATTCGCAATGCATTCTGGGAGTGTAGTTTCCGCAATTTTAAAAATAATGATGTACACAGTCTTGTACCCTGCCCTTTTTTCAGCTTTCTAATTAATCTTTGCATTCAAAAAAATTTGAATATTGACATGATTCCTCTCCAGGAAGAAATGAATGTGGAAAACGCTTCCGACACCAGAGTGAGGACGGGGTGGGGCTAGGGTTGTCACAATTATTACATAATCGTCTAATCGCAATTATCTGACTTAATCGCGATTATTTTTCATAATAGTCATAATCGTTTCCATGTTGAAAAATGTTTTCAAAAGTTTTTTAAAGTTTTTTTAAAGTAAAAAAAAATTGTGGAAATAGCAGATCTACAAGCTCACAACGCGTCGCATCGCGCGGTGGGGCTTCAACTGCGATGCTCTATAATGATGTTGATATCTTGGCAAATCCACCTAGTCGTGCGTCTGTGTGTGTTTCCAGGCCATCTCTACCATCGTCAGGCCTCCGGTCCCTGACCCGGGGCCGTTCCTCCATGGTCACCTGCAGAAGGACATGGAGCATCTGACCAGAGCCCTGGGCAAGGGGACAGACGACATGGTCATCACTGTCCACCTGCTCATCAGCAGCCTCCTGGAACCCATCCAGGCCCAGTGTAAGTGTAAACAATACTACATCATAAACAATTTACGCACTCACAAAATAATAGTTGCATAAATAGTGTTTGATCACACACTCCTTGGCTGCCAAACCACAACCTCCACCCCTCATTTCTCACATGGCCCACTTCTAGCGCCACCATGAGGCCGATTCTTGCAAAACACATTTTTGGACACTGCTACTGGTGTCAACCAGTGCATACACAAGGGCCATCCCTGCATTTCAAAGGAGTTAGACAATGTATTCTAGAGTTTTACCGAAATGTTTTCTTGCCTCTCAGGGCCTGTTCCGTATGACAACCTGCTCTCCTCCAAAGAGTTCAGAAGTGGCTGGGAGATCAGTGTGAGCAACTCTGTCATCACACCCCAGCTCAAGGTAAACGCCATTACCCCATTTCATGCTCAGTTTATACATAGTCATATATATATATATATATATATATATATATATATATATCCATTTGTAACTCAGAGAGTGCACTCTCAAAGTTAAATTAAAGGAGTAGTTCACCCCCAAAATGACTTTTTTTCTATTGATTAGTCACGCCATGGAGAGTAGAGTTCAATAATATTTTTTGGGTTTTTGTCACATTCCTAAGACAAAAATTTGATTCGAGTAAATTTACCCCCATTGATTCCGGATGGGGACCCGTTTCAAAACGGGTCCCCATCCGGAACGAATGGGGATAAATTCATTGTTATCACATTTTTGTCTTAGGAATGCGACAAAAAACTAAAAATATTATTGAACTCTAGTCTCCATGGCGTGACTAATCAATAGGAAAAAAAAAGTCATTTTGGGGTGAACTACTCCTTTAACATGAGGATTTTACTCTGCCTACTTGGACCGATTACTGTCCATGTAAGGAAACAAAGCGGGTTTTCTTCTCTCGCGTGAGGGAAACGTGAACGTATGTCCTCTTCTCTCGTTCCCAGCACTTGGACCGACAGCTGAGGGAAGTGAACGCGTTCGTCCGGGCAGACTCCCGGGTGTCTGCCAACCCGGTGGTCAAGCTGGTGTTTGGGGATCCCGGTCTCTTCCTGGCGTCGCTGCCCACAGACTCTCTGATCCACGGCTCGGCCGTGTGGAGCTGCCGGGAGAAGGTGTCTCTGCTGAGCCTCGCCCACATGGTGGAGCAGAACGACGGCAGAGACACCCTGCCCGTCCTCTGGAGGTTCCTGCAGAGGGTACACATTATTGTGTATTATTATTTTATGCTTTAACTATTAAAAAATCACACCCGTGTGAAGTGGAGCTGTGTGTGTGTGTGTGTGTGTGTGTGTGTGTGTGTGTGTGTGTGTGTGTGTGTGTGTGTGTGTGTGTGTGTGTGTGTGTGTGTGTGTGTGTGTGTGTGTGTGTGTGTGTGTGTGTGTGTGTGTGTGTGTGTGTGTGTGTGTGTGTGTGTGTGTGTGTGGATCATGTGTACCGATTTTTGTGACATTTGAAGAAAATATGTAGGAAAAGGAGCAAAAAGTGTGTTTTGGAGAAAATTCAAGATGGCGGAAAATCTATCATGGCGCAAATGGGCGTGGCCTATATGGGGAGATGCGTCATGACCCAAGGAATCCAGGGAAAAAATATTTTTAATTTTCCGACCTACGGTTCAAGAGTTACAGGCCAAAACGTAAAGTGGGGTGTTATGGCGCCACCATGCGGCCAAATGACACAATTATTTTTTATTTAATCCTTGAAATCATTATGAACCTCCTCTCCAAGTCTTGAAACTCTAGCCCCTATGGTTTGCGAGAGACAAATAATTGAATGTGAGTTTTTGCGATTCCCATTATAAGTCAATGGGGAAAATTAATTCACTAATAAATTAATATCAATTAAACTATTGAACCTTTCTCTTAGCAAGTTACTAGCCCACGATTCCCGAGTAAGCCGGTCGATTTGACATATGGCGCGAGTGTGTGGTGGCAAAACTGTGGGACTAGTGGCGTGCCGAAGTTTAGGAAGTTCAGGCTACATACACACACACAGACAGACAGACAGACACACACACACACACACACAGACCCACACAGCCACGTATAGGGAGCCTGTGCTTCACACAGCTCCAAAAATAGCAGATATACAAGCTCACAGCGCGGCACCGAGTGCCGCGCTGCGAGCTTGTAGATCTGCTATTTTTGAAAAATCTTGAAAATTAGAATTTTGACCCAATTCTATAAGTGTCTTTTGAATCCTTCTAAGATTTTTTGAAAAGTTTCTACGTCAGCAATCTGGCCAGCCATCGTTAAAGAAAAGGTCCTTTTCACTCAACTGGAGCTCAGTTAGTCTGTTCTTGAGAGACTACTATGTCAGTGGTTCTCAAACTTTTTCACGTGATGGACCCCCAAAATGATATGTATTTGGCCACGGACCCGCATCTCAAAATATCTAGTTCCAGGGACCACCCAGAAGCATAATTTGAGTTACAAACGTTCGCTTTAAAAATACACATATTCAAAGATTTTCACAACTTTTTCAAAAATAGCAGATCTACAAGTATATAGTTGTATATCTGCTATTTTTCAATAGTTAAAGCATTCAATAAACGTTGTTTTTGTAAAAACATTTAAAAACATGCCCAGGCACCTGAGAGTCTCCTTTTTACTGAAACCAAGTTTAAAATGAGAATTGAATAACAATACGAAGCAACTGAATTTCAATGGTAGTGGATGGAGAGAAAGGACTTTTGTCCCACCAAGACACAGCAACCAGTGGGTGCGAATAGGGGCAGGACAACGGGCGAGACTTGACAAAGGGTGAATTAAGAATTCTTTGTCGTCTTTTGCATTTTAGGATTTCTTAACACAAATTGCACACTGGAGATATGACAAATAATGATGATTTCCAAGATATGTTCTGAGTGTGTGGGTTCTACGATCATTTGTTAAAACTGGTTGTTGCCATTTGTACCATGCAGGAAGCGGAGCTGCGGTTGGTGAAGTTCCTTCCTGACATCCTCACGCTGCAGAAAGACTTGGTCAAGAAGTTCCAGAATGTCACTGACGTGACCTATGGCTCCATGGCAGAGTTCCTCCACAGTCACAGAGGAGGTAGTGGAGCCACGGTCTGCTCTGAACTTGGGATGGGACAATATGAAAATTTCATATCACGATTATTGTGACAAAATAAATCGTGAATTGCGATGATGAGGAACATTTGCCAAAAAATAGTTGCGATGCGTTGTGAACTTGAGGATCGGCTATTTTTTGGCAAAGACATTTGCCAAAAAAGTGGGGGGAAAAAAGACAAGTACGTATATTATAAGTACCTTTTACCAATTATAGAGGGTTTAAGTGGTACTGGATATGCAGCTCGGCAAATAAAGGTGATCCCAGTGCATGACAGAGGACAATATCACGATAAATTAAATCTCCACGATACGATTGTTACGAGTGTTTTTTTTATCACGATAAACGATAATATAGCATATCGTCCCATCCCTACTCCGAACCAGCCCTAAATGGGCCCTATGCAGATCTGTAACTCTGACATTGTGCTAGTTCTCTGTCGCCACGACTCTTCTATGGAAGCATGTGACACAGCGAGAACATTGGTTCTCAACCTGTGGGCCGGGACCCCCAGATAACAGTGAATTGAATAGAAAAAAAAAGACCATTACTGCATCACAATAATCGACAAACAATACTATAAAAACTGGTCAATCATTAGCCAAATTGTCAAATACTATAAAGGGGAGCACACACTGAACGCGGACGGCTGCGCAGCGCCACGTTGTGGTATCGACGCACATGAAGTGCCGTGCGGTAACCCCAAATGGATGCGGCGCGCTGCCACACAGCACATCCATTTCCCCCGGTGGGGAGAACCATGGGAGAACATGTTAAACGCGCGGCAACGCCGGACAAATAGAACAGTGGCGTATCGGCGCGGCAGGCGAGGCAGCATTTTTTGACGCGCCGCTTCCGCGTCGCCTCCGCGTCCAGTGTGTGTTCCCTTTCTGAAAGAGGCACATATTTTGAAGATAGCCGATCTACAAGCTCACATGAGGGGGTTTCGGCCAGAAAAGGTTGAGAAGCACTGCCCTATATAGGGTTCATAATCAAGACGCCGATCAATCCCACCCTTTCCTTACACCCCTCACAACTGACTGTTTAAAATATCCAAGCATATTCTGGACTTATGCTGCAGCACACCTCCAGTTGTACATGATGTTTTATCTAAAATGAAGGCTTATGAAATCTCATCTCGCTGAATCATGAAGCCGTTTGTTTAATTCAATGTTTCATCTCCATCTGCACCCAGCGTCCCTGAAAGCCTGGTACGAGAAGCGCATCAACATCTTCCTGACAACCTGGAACCAGCTCAGGGTGTCCCTGGCCAACAACGGTAAACATCTTAATAACAATAGTAAACTTTATTTGTATAGCACCTTTCAAAACTGTGTTCCAACGTGCTTTACACAAGAAGCAAAAATACACATAAAAAAGTAGGACATTTAGGAGGAATAGAGGGTAGGCGCGTGCATAAAGTGAATGGCAAATTGAGTGGCAAAGTGAGTTTGACGTTGTTTAATGCAGTCAGATAGGAACTTTCTGTTTGGATGTATGGGCAAGGCCAGAAAGTAGTTTTTTGCCACTCAGTAGGCGTTCCTGCATAACTTCCGGGTATGGTGATGATGTCACGTACATACCCTCTATTAGAAGGAATATGCATTAAAAGTGAATCTATAAAGGTGCGTTTTAAGCAAAGATTTAACAAGGTATGACAATTATGATAATCCCACGAGCCATGCAAAAGCTCCTCATCCTTTGCTTTGATGACAATGTGATGCTTCCAGCTAGGGCATTCACGAATAGTGATTTTTAGTATTCGAATCATTCGACCTCAAAGTATTCGAATAGTCGAATATTTGACAGGACTGGACAAACTGTCAAATATTAAGTAAGCAAGAGACGAACATTGTGAAAATAGCCGATCTACATGCTCACAACGCCTCGCGTCGTGAGGCGTTGTGAGCATGTAGATCTGCTATTTTCACAATATTTATCTGTGGAACCGAGTCACATTAAATGTAATACCTACAATTCCAAGTGCTTGTCAGGGTTCTTATGACTTCCTATCTAGCCAAGCTTTATAAACCACAAAGATTTTTTTTTCCAGAGACAAAACAATAAAATAAAATAAAAAAGCGAATATTCGACTTCGGTGAACAACGTCGAATAGTGACTTTGATATTCGAATATTTGATTATTTGGTGAATGCCCTACTTCCAGGTGAGATCAAGCTTCCGGAGGAGTTCTCCCAGAGGGACCTGGACCTCAGCAGTGACTTCAGGGTGCTCCTGCCTCGCCGCCAGGGCCCCGGCCTGTGCTCCACGGCTCTGGTCAGCTACCTCATCTCTGTGCACAACGAGCTGGTCTACTGCGTGGACAAGCACACCGGAGAGACCACCAGGTGAGGGCGCTGTTGCCTCACGCATGCTTGCTTACGCTACTCACTCACTGCTGCATGGCATAGTATTAGTATCTGCACTTCTTATGAACCTTTTGTTTAGTATTTTTTAGGTTAGGATGAAAGACACTCAAATTATGCCGCAGGATTACTTACTGTAGCATAAAAGTAACGTCTTTGGTATAAATGTATCGATGTATCCGAGTCCAAATGTCTGCTCATTTGTTTCAATTTGTTTCATCCCTTCCAATTTCACTTGTTTATCCTTTATCGTGTATGAGTTCTCTCTCCTGATTGGATACATTTGGGATCCTGACATGAAACAGTGTCCTGACAAGGTTGAGAACCTCTGTCACAAGTTTTTTTAGTTTAGTTATTAGTTTAGTTTAGTTTATTTCTATCTTCAACAAAGTCATCACAAAAAAAAACATTCCACACTTCAATCTAACAATTACTGGCTGATCGAAAAGGCATAGGCTGCAGAAGCTCAAAGCTTATGTATGCCTATCCTTTCTGCATAACAATTAAAAGTTCATAGTGAATGAACACTCAAAAATAATTTAAAAAAAATTAACATTCCTGATGACTGACTGCCCTGTCCCTTGCACCCGTCCCCAGCTACACGGTGAGCCCTGCGGACCTGACGGAGCTGCACGTGATCCGCTACGAGCCGGAGAGAGACCTGCTGCCGCTGGTTCTGTCCAACAGCCAGTACAGCATGGAGCGGGGCCAGGAGACCGTGCACGAGTACGACCTGCCCAAGATCCAGAGACAGATACTGACCCGCTTCCTGCAGGGCAAACCTCTCATCTCCCTCAACGTGAGTGCTTTGGAACAACCCCTTAGATCTGGGCTTCCCAAACAATATGGGTCAGACTCACCTCACCGCTACTCACCAGTCAAGAGTGGGGTGGCTCAGAGTAGATGACAGAGTACAGCAACTTGCAATGGGCCTGGTGTACAAGATACACTACACCACTATGATACCCAAGTACCTGTCAAAATACTTTATAAACATTAAGGATGTCCATAATTACAACACCAGAGGCAGCGCCACAGATGAAAAATAGCAGATATACAAGCTCACAGCGCGGCACCGAGTGCCGCGCTGCGAGCTTGTAGATCTGCTATTTTTGAAAAAAGTCGTGAAAATGGGTGCAAATCTTTGAACATGTGTATTTTCAAAGCGAACGTTTGTAACTCAAATTTTGCTTCTGGGGGGTCCCTGGAACTAAATATTTTGAGATGGGGGTCCGTGGCCAAATAAATATCAGTTTGGGGGTCCTTCACATGAAAAGGTTTGAGAACCACTGACATGGTAGTCTCTCAAGAACAGACTAACTGAGCTCCAGTTAAGTGAAAAGGACCTTTTCTTTGACGATGGCTGGCCAGATTGCTGACATAGAAACATGGGGTTTTCAAAAAAAACCTTAGAAGGATTCAAAAGACACTTATAGAATCGGGTCAATATTCAAATTTTCACAATTTTTCAAAAATAGCAGATCTACAAGCTCGCAGCGCGGCACTCGGTGCCGCGCTGTGAGCTTGTATTATCTGCTATTTTTCAATAGTTAAAGCATAAAATAATGATACACAGTAATGTGTACCCGTTCTGAATGGGTTAAAAAAAAAGGGGAAAAAAAGATCTAAAGGGTCACAATGTGATGCATTGCGATGCCTTATTATGACCTTCACCTTATTTGTAGATCAGCTATTTTAGCTGTTTTTGAAATGAGGCCTATTTGAGCTCTGCCTTTGTTGCCAGCGATTGTTTGTGTGTCTGTCATGTCATGTTTTCCCCCTTTTTTCTCAACTCCAGGGCATTCCAACGCTGGTCAACAGACATGACCGCAACTACGAGACTATCCTGAAGGACGTGAAAAGCAAAGTTAAACAAGTACGTTTCTTCTATTTCCTCTACCTTCCTGTTCAGCCCCATTTATAACCGTGTTGCTTATCGAATAGATCAGAGACAACCGTATAGTTAGTGCCTCAAAGACTTTAGGATACCATGCAGGTAATCAGTGAACCTAGCATCTGTCTAATTGATTGATGGATTGATTCATTTTATTGAAGTTTGCAATAGGAAAAAGTACAGTTTCATGACCGCACAAATCACTGGTACAAGTTCAACAAAAAAGGAGACCCTAGTTAGCTTTACGGCTTGCATGCTATCTAAATAAATAATATTCTGTACATTTAAAGCTATTGGATACCAGGTAAACAATTAACCTGGCATCTGTCTAAACAACATCTAAATCATCATTCTTAACTCATTTGTAGCCGATCCCGCAAATACTCGTGAAATATTAAAAGGTATCTAGAGTGCCGATCACGCGATGTCGCGGGCTATTTACTGTATATACAGTAAAGCTGGCAATGGCTACATACCGTCCGAAAAGTGCTGGCACGGGTGGAATCGCCGATTCATCATCATCGCGCATCCACGTGGCACGTGCACACAATAGTGATCCCTTAACATGGAAGCCAATGGTCTTTCTCATCTTTAATGTCCATTTTCTCCCAAAAAACACTTTTGATGCCAAGGATGGCATTGGATTCTCGCTAAAATAGCAAAAGTATAAAGGGATCCATCTTCCACCCCTGTTTACATTTCGACCACAAGTACTTCCGGGTGAATCTCCGTCAAGTAGGAATTCGTTTAGTTAGCTCGATCTACTTCCGGCCTTCAAAATAAGAGACTGGTCGCGGACGGAGCAGGCGGCCGGCAGCTTGGACATTTAACCCTTTCATGTCTGGGCATTAAATGGGTTTTGTGGTCGAGTGTTATAAAAACAAAAAGAGTGACCGAGATATGTCAATGTCTTTCTGTCTTGTCTTGTCTTCTCTTCTCTTGTCTTGTCTTGTCTTGCATCCCTAAAACAGGAGCCACTGGCGACCCTGACCCTGTCCGCCCTGCGCGGGGAGCTGCAGTCGTACAGCGAGGCGTGCGAGGCCCTGTCCACGGTGGAGGTGGCCCTGGGCTTCCTGGCCATGACCGGGGGAGAGCCCCACATGCAGCTGTCCTGCTACCTGGGGGAGGTGCTGCAGATGGGAGACCAGACACCTCCGCACATCCTCAAGGTCTGGGAGCCAGACGCACACACACACACACAGTCTTATCTCGGCCTTGTGCTGCCTCTCTCTCTCTCTCTCAGCCTCGTCTCGAGACAAACAGTGGCCCGCGTTGAACTTCCTTAACCCATTTAGGCATGAACACTTTATTCCGGAATATTTTATGCTTTAAATATTTCAAAAATAGCAGATATACAAGCTCGCGAGCTTGTAGATCTGCTATTTTTGAAATATCGTGAAAATTTGAATTTTGAGCCGATTCTATAAGTGTCTTTTGAATCCTTCTAAGGTTTTTTGAAAAACCCTATGTTTCTATGTCAGCAATCTGGCTTAGCCATCGTCAAAGAAAAGGTCCTTTTCACTTAAATGTGAAAAGTTAGTCTGTTCTTGAGAGACCACTATGTCAGTGGTTCTCAAACCTTTTCATGTGAAGGACCCCCAAAATGATATGTATTTGGCCACGGATCCGCATCTCTAAATATCTAGTTCCAGGGACCCCCCCAGAAGCAAAATTTGAGTTACAAACGTTCGCTTTGAAAATACATATTATTATTCAAAGATTTGCACACATTTTCACGACTTTTTCAAAAATAGCAGATCTACAAGCTCGCAGCGCAGCACTCGGTGCCGCGCTGTGAGCTTGCATATCTGCTATTTTTCACTGGTTAAAGCATTCAATAATTCTAGGCCTAAATGGGTTAATTTGCTACTCTGTCGTTAAAAGACACTATCTTCACCCGGATCCTCCCCATACTGTGTGTTGTTGCTGTCGGGGCGGAAAACCTTGCATGGCCAAAAACTGTTACTTTCCAGGAAAGGGGGGGGGGGGGGGAATAACTTCCAAATGTATCCAATGTACGGTAGTTATGATTTAGTCACACGCTCTTTGTTGATACTTTTCATTCGTTCGGTATTTCTAAAACTCGCAGACACATTTTAGACACGTTCACGAAACTCTAAAATAGTAAAATAGCTGAACTACAAGCGCCCAAAGTAGTTTTCAGCTTGTAGACACGCTATTTTCGCTACTGCAGTCTTTGACACTCTTGTATCTGTAGATTGAATATTCTAAGTAGGGGATTCATTTGTGCAAAACTAACATACAAAGTTGAAATATGCTGCAGGGCTTAAAGTTCTCCGTCCTGGGGACGGATTTCCGTCTTGAGGAGTCCCTAGGGGCTATTTATGAGATCAGTGCAGATTCGCTAAAAAAGAAAAAAGTTGAGCCGTCTGCGCTAATACTTTTTATAGCATCAGTCTGTGGTGGAGTGCTTGTGTGTCATGTACTTCTAATTCAGTTCAGCCAACTACTTCCTGTAAGTAGACTTAAAAATAAAACCAGTTGACGTGACTTGACTGTTGACTTGATCAGATTACGGTAGGCTCTTATTTTGAAATCCGCTGTACTGCGAGGAAATGCCTCTGTTTGTTAGCAAGTTACTTTGCAGCACCGGGAAGCTAGTAGCTACGACGATGCACAACAAAACATCACATGGATTACTCGCAATAGTTTGGCTAAAGTTCATATTTATGATAAGGATAGATAATCATGCTCCTATGGCTTAAACGATGTACACCATTTGGAAGTGTGTTAAACTTTTGGGACCTCCGCTGAATTACAGTAGGTGAGTGGTGGTGTTATTTCATGCTGCAAAGTAATGGGCGAATTGAGACGTCGCTCTCTCTTTATGGATGGCAGTGTCCAAAAGATGAAATCACAGGAATAATGGAAGTCACTGGAGTTTTACATGTAAGCAGGGAGGCTATACTATCTAAATGTGTGTTTACAGGGAAGGCAGCAGTAATTGACAATAAACGTTTGCTTACGTTCTCTTGCATTAAAATAAGCAACGGAACACTTGTTATGTTTGCAAATCAGAAACTCGTTTGCAAAATACATTTCCGTCTTGGGATTTTTTTTTTGCTTTAATCCCTGAATATGGAGATGCAAGGTTTCAGCCTGACTGAAATGATATGGTCTCTCTTTTCTACCAGATGAGTGTACTCTCTGTAAATAGCTTAGTTCAAAATGAATAACAAGTTGTTGGTCTTTGACTGTGCATGACGCAATGTATGAACTGTCTTGTTTTGTGGTTTGCACACAGGCGTTGAGCATGTGCAGTTTGAACCACTGTGTGGCGCTGTGGCAGCTCTTGACTTCGCTCAAATCAGAGAAGATGCTCCGCCTCAAGAGGGTAAGACAACGACAATGTTGGCAATGATGGAAAAAAAGTACTCAATGTTTTCACTTAAAGGACAACTTTGTTTTTTTACAACAAGGGTTCATATTTTAGATTGTAATTAGAGAAAAGAAAAAGTGAGAGTTAAAATGTTTTAATTTGCTTCGTTCTATTGTTTTATCACATTTACCTTGTTAAAATGTGGGGCATGCGTACGCATGCGGGCATGCGTACAATTGGCTAAATATGTCTTTTTAGACACAATAAGCCAGCAGTTTCTTTATTGCTATTTGCAGTAACACCTCTAGCCCCCATAAGTCACATCCAACCATGAAAGGTTGCGTTGTATCTTGGGAATGGGCTTATTCTGTGTAAAATGACATATTTAGTAAATGAAATCAATTTAACACTCATCTTTTATATTCTTTAATTACAATCTAAAATATGAACCCTTGTTGTAAAAAACTAAAGTTGTCCTTTAAGTAAAAATATCAATGCTGCAATGTAGAAATGTGTAAATAAAAGTCTGGTCATTTAAATGTGCGTAAAAGTACACAAGTATTGACATCAATTTATACTTAACACATTGACCGCCATTTTAACATACCTCCGTACTCCCACCTGCCATTCGTCTCCATAGACTTCCATGTAATTGGGTGTGCACGGATCATGCACACCCATGCCTAGATAATGCACCACGTGTGTCCACATTGCTCACAGCTTTCAAACAAAAAATTCCGAATGGAAATCCGTTCAGGCATTCATGAGATAACAGCCACTATGTTTAACAAAGATGGCTGCCAAAATGGCTGCCATGCTTGAAAGATGGGGTTGCTATGGGGGTTAAACATGCAATTTCGCGATTGCTATCATGCCTACTCCATTTTTGGGGGTCAAAAAAAGTTTTTGAAAAAAAAAAATTTTGATTTTTTTTTTTTTTTTTTTTTTTTTTTTTTAATTCTCGTGACTATCGGGCCTGGCGGGGAAAGACATTGGAATAATCTCGGGACTATCGGGCCTGGCAGGGAATGAGTTAATGTACCAAATGTAAAAGTACTCATTATGCAGAATGATATGAATATGTATCATATGTATAACAACTTTTGAAAATAGACAATCTACAAGCTCTAGTGTGCTTGTAGATCTGATTTGAAATGTGAAAAAAAAGTATTGGTATCACAATCTACACTGTGAAATGTTAATTTGAACTCTTGCGAGTATACGAATGGCCCATTTGTACACTCTCAGAGTTACAGATCCGTAAAGGTCCTATTTTGGACCCCAGGTTGAGAACCAGTGAATTAAGCCCCCCACCCCACCCCCCATGTAGGGTTGTCACAATTATCACATAACCGTCTAATCGCGATTATTTGACATAATCGTGATTATTTTTCATAATCATCATAATCGTTTCCATGTTGAAAAATGTTCATACATTGACAAACATTTTCAGAAATAGTGGAAATAGCAGATCTACAAGCTGCGACGCGTTGTGAGCTTGTAGATCGGCTATTTCCACTATCAATGTTCTTTTTTAACTAGTATAAAGTTGTCAAATATGTCAGTAATTTCTTTGTATATTTAGGTTATGTGTCATATCTGCCATGTGCAACCTCAAAGCCTAAAAGCCAAACAGAAATATAATTGTCAACGACAAAAACACAATTAAATCGTTAATCGCAATTATTTGAGTGAAAATTAATCGTCATGTAAAATGTCATAATCGTGACAGCCCTACCCCCCATGTCTTTCTGAAATTACGCCTCTGATTAAATTCCTTCATTGACTGTGGCCCTCAGGACCCGTTTGTGGGGATCTCGGAGGAGTACCGCCGGGCCCTGGGCGAGGAGGAACGCAGGCTGCTGACGGCGTTCTTCGCCAAGAGCAGCGCGGATGCCTTCCTTCTGGAGATGCACGAGTTCCTCCTGCTGACGCTCAAGAACCCTCGCGCTCCGGATACCTACAGGCCCGACTGGGGGTAAGAGGACCGTACCTACTGCAGGGGTCAGTTCTCCATTCCTAAAAGTGCCATTCCTACCCACTGCCATTCCTACTGAGGTTAGGGTTAGGGTTAGGGTTAGGGTTAGGGTTTGGGTTAGGGTTAGGGTTAGGGTTTGGGTTAGGGTTAGGGTTAGGGTTAGGGTTTGGCAGTAGGAATGGCAGTGGGTAGGAATGGCACTTTTAGGAATGGCAATGTGTACCCCCTACTGCAGTTTGTCATTTCCCCAAAATGGTTTTGGGCTGCCCCCTAGTGGGCATTTCTAAAGAAATTGTTGCTTTATAGAGCCTCGCAGCGGAAGTGGTTTCCTGGTGTCACTTAATATTCCCCCATTAATTTTCGCCATAGACTTTTACAAAGATATTCATAACAATTATGTTAAGCCTCGAACCAAGCCATCCAGGATGGCACTGAATCATGACCATACAACCTTTGATCCTATGTGAAAACATAATATTACATTATTTGATTTACTACAATTAACACTTATGTTGCAATGATTTTTTCTCTTCAATGTCCCGCGATGCCATGGTCTCCATAGACCTCCATGTAATTTATAGTGCACGCCCATGCCTAGATGATGCACCACGTGTGTGCATACTGTTCACAGCTTTCAAACAAAAAAATCCGCTTGGAAATCCGTTCAGGCATTCATGATTTAGCTGCCATTATGTTTTTTTTTCAGATGTAAACAAACATGGCTGCCATGTTTGAAAGAATGGGTTGGTATGGGGGTTAAACATGCAATTTCGCGATCGCGATCATGCCTAATACATTTCTGGAGGTCCAAAAAGAATTCTTTGAAGAAAAAAATTGAAAAAAAAAAAATCTTCAAAAACGGCCCAAACTCGGGAAACTCGGGGTTGGCACAGGGGTGGTACCAATACAAACTCGGGAAACTCGGGGTTGGCACCAGATGTGTTAATAACTACCCTTTGTTTAGCGATTTTCAAAATGTTCTTTTCATAGAAACAAAGGTTTTATGGTCATGATTCACTGCCATCCTGGATGGCTTGGTTCGAGGCTTAACATAATTGTTATAAATATATTTGTAAAAGTCTATGGCAAAAATGAATGGGGAATATTAAGTGGCACCAGGAATCCACTTCCGCTGCGATGCTCTATAACCGGGCTTTGCGACCATTATTATTATAACGCTGCCCTTTAGTTAGGTTTTGCACTTTATGGTTGGTGTGCTTGTAGATCCTTTTTTAGCTTGAAACTGTTTTGTAATTCTTTACTTATTGTTATTATTTATGATTGTAATGTAACTATGATATTCTGTAAACAGTGGCACAAAATACTGTGTCAGAGCCTCCATAAGGGGGGGAGAGAGAGTGAAGTTGAAACCAGCTCAACTTTTGTGTAGCTTTTGTAGCAGCTACAAACGTATCTTTGTATCTTCATGTCGCTGGCCTCCGTCGAAAATTAATGCTAGAGACTGTATCTTTGTAGCTACCAGTGTGAACGCAGCATAAGAAGGGTGAGCTCTTAGCAATAAAAGGATGGGAACCCACTGACCTACAGTGAGTGATACAGTAGCGGTTGTTTTTTTAGACCAGGGGTTCCCAAACTTTTTTGTCTCAGGGCACCCCAACGCCTCGCGTTGTGTGCTTGTAGATCGGCTGTTTTCACTAGTTTTGTGAGAGTCTTGTATGATGAAGCAGGCCTTTGCTTAAACAAAAGACGTACACATTTGAAACTTGGAGATACAAGGTTTCTGCCCGACAGTGACGGTATTTTAGTGATTATGTTGCGAGGAAAAAGTTGAGATAATTGCCATTTTGGTTAGAACGGACTGAAAATAAATTTGTACTTCAAGTTTAAAATGATACTAAATATTTTTTCAAGTGTCCAATTCCAAATATTATCAAATTATCTCGCGGCACCCCTGGACTGCCGTCACGGCACCCCAGGGTGCCCCGTCACCCACTTTGAAAACCCCTGTTTTAGACCATGCTAACATTGTGAACTGACGGCGTGTGTGCTGTATATTTTCTTGGAACAGCCTGAAAGACACGCTGGTGTCCTACATGGAGCGTAAAGACCTGGACGTCCCCCCCGACGTGGAGGAGTTCTTCCCAGAGCAGATCTGCTTGTCTCAGTACATCGAAGCGTGGAGGTTTACCGTGGCCTACAAACTGGAACGCAGCCAGAGATGAGCGTCACAGTACTGTACATCGAGGCGTGGAAGGTTTGCCGTGGCCCGCAAACAGGAACGCAGCCAGAGATGAGTGCAACGACGATGACATGTGAAACCTGATTTATGCTTTGTCGTACGACGGCCGCCACGTCCCCAAACATATAGTTGCTGTCGGGAAGAAACCTCTTATCTCTTGTTACTTTTTTTTTTGTAAATAACGCCCTACTACAACGCCGTAACGCCATACTACAGCGTCAAACAGAAGTATCACAAGTAGCAAATCCACAAGCTTGAAACGCATTTTGACCTGGTATATCTGCTACTTTATATTTTTTGGGGAATTTGAATCCTGAAAAGTAACAGTTTTGGAAATGTTTTGGAGATTTCCACACAACAGAGACGAAATCCGTCGTGCATACACTCATAACTTGTGATGTGACCACCACTGTCGGGACGCGCGCCTGCTTACGACGGAATATGAATCAGGCTTTCGTTAATGAATGTTAGTGAAGCCTTCTGGTGTTTTTGTGGCTCGCCACACAGCCAATGTTTACATTCGTATAAAAAAAATGAAAACTGTCACAGATGAGTGATATATATTTTCACACGTATTAACGGATGTGCCTTTTTTAAAGAGCAGTGGGCGCAAGTTTGAGGAGGGCGGCGCCAGCTAATTTGCACAAGTGCACAATACACATTTAGAACAACCAAAGTGAATTTTGACTCCTATACTCAAGTGTATCTTCTCTGTATTGAGCCGAACTGATTTATGTTCTGTTGTAGTTAGACATAGTTTTCTATTTTCCCGGGCAGTTAACACTGTTCACTGTTTGCCTGAATGCTGAAGAGGACTTTTTTGCTTTCACTTTGCTTGAATGTAAATTTCTCTGCCATGATCTAAGTTTAGACAATGTGTTCTTTGACTCAGGTGCACAACACTCCACAGGTGGAGTCCTAACTCTGGGAACTAAGGTCAAATAAAACCAACCATTTGGCAATCAATATGTATTTCACAGTTTGATCAGAACTGTAAAGCTGCTTATTTTTTTCGCATTCCTGATTGGACCAAATGTTTTCTTTCTCTGTACCGATCGCCTTTATGTTCATTATAAACCACTGCAATTGTTGAACAAAATATAAGTACCTCCCACAAATGATTGCTTCAGTTTGTCTTATTGCTCCAGCTGTGTATTTTAAACTGTATCGTCATCACTGTACCTTGCCAGTGATGTAGGGTTGGGCGTTCAACTGGAAATGTATTGAAACCGTAGCCTCGTAAAACAGACTAAGGGCAGGAGTCGTCAGTTTACTATGCTAATGAAACCGATATTTAGAGCCAATAGCTGACTTAAAGGAGCACTTAATCTCAACCTATCTTCATATAATTGGTCCTAAATAACTACAAAATGGCACAATTTCTCTCTACTCACGTTGCATTTTCGTGGGCAGTGATATCTTTGATGGGGATTCCAAACAAATAGAAACGTCAGCCTTGGCTTTGTCTTTATTAAATACAAATAAATAAAAAAGTTTGAAATGACCAAATACAAATAAATAAAAAAAGTTTGAAATGACCAGACCTAACTACCGTTGATGTCATTGGTAGGCGGGTTTCTGAACGGTCCACAGCCCTCTAGAGCGAATACATGTGATGTACTGTACAGTGTATGTGTATGTGTTTACCTTGCTTTCTGCAAGGTGCTCTGGATAATGAGCATCTGCCAACTTATAATTGGTGATGACCGATTCTATGAAGACAGGTTGAAATGAAAACATGTGAAGTGTTCGAATATTGCAGAAGTGGGGTTTTATTTGTATTGATCAATTTGTATTGATTTTCTATAATCGACTAAATTGATTGGTTTGATTAGCTTAATCCTGTATTATACTCTCTTGTACAATAGTGCAGAGGTTCTCAACCAGAGGTCCCCATCTAAATGATGGAGAGTTGGTAACCAAATGGACCCTTATAGATCTTTAACTCTTGAGAGTGTAAAATGAAACCAAATGGACCCGTAAGCGCATTTTACAAGAGTAAAATTATTGTTAACTGCATTTCTGCAAGTCTACACAATTAGAGAATCTGGAGGAATTGTTATTGTGGTCAACGTTTGCCTGTTATCTCTCCTATGGCACCACATCAATACAGAATGGAATTGCGGACAGAATCCCAAGCTCACAACGTGTCAATAATGATCATGGGTCACGTCGTCCAGCCCCCCCCCCCCCTAATGCGAAGCATAATAAATACACGTTTCACAGTCTGTCAGCAGCAGCAGCGGCTTCTGGGTCGGCTGGAATTCCTCTCTTCAACGGCTTGTTACATCACCTCCACCAGGCAGGCAGCAGCAGCGCCTGCAGGCCAGGGGAAGACGCATCCATGATGGAAGGCTCAGGAAATGCCTGTCTGCCTCAGGTCGGGTGACTCCGTGACCCTCTCTGTTGGTGGGAGCTCAATGTGTTTCTGATCAGCGGGTGATGGACATGATAAGAACATGGAGCCGCCGAGCTGCGTGGGACAGCTTCCCTGATTCAATTTCCTCTCTTATACCTAAGCAGTGTTTAGCATAACAATGTCAAATGGGTGCTGCACGCACACACACGCGCGCGCACACACGCACATGCACACACACAGACCCTTCAGAAGTAAAACCACCATGCCAGTGACTGCCTGGCCACCCCCTGGCTTGTCAGCCACCTGAGTGGCCTGCAAGCAACAGGGCCACATGACACACGGACACAGTGGTGTGGAAATTAGGCTACTATTAAAGTAAAGTAAAAGCATGAACTGGAAAGTAGAAACACTGTTACGAGTAAAACTGTTCATCAAAATTGACTTGAGTAAAAAGTATAAAAGTATTGGAAATACTTGTGTCAGGCTTACTCCACTATAGGGTCCACCATGAATATGAAATAATGTATGCCATTGCCACGTAGGTAGGTTGAAGTCATGATGTTATATTTATTCACCGAAAGAAGAGCAAATAGAACCCAAACACCTGTCCCAATAAATACATGTATTAGGCCTATTATGTAGGTTTATTATTATTATTATTATGATACAAAGGGGCCTACAGCTATCTAACATGCTGACTTAGGACAGGTCTACTGTTGTTCCATTGACTTGACTAGTGTGATGGCTTATTTTCTTTTATTTCACTTTGACTGTCAACATGGATCTGTCCCATGTAGCGTCACCATCAGGCCAATTTTTACATGCCACCTGCCGGTCGCTTATCTCCCGATTTAGGGAGTCTTACTGGTCAATATAAAGTGTGTTGGTATGTTGCGAGAGAAATAAGCAACTATAGGTACATGAAAACAAGATCAAAAGAAGAGACTAGATCTGCTATTTTGAAGAAGAAAAAAAAATATGAAGTACACAAATCTGGTACAGCCTAGGCTACAGGGGTCACACATTTAACTGGGGTGGTGTCCGTGGACAAAATATAGGCTAGGCCTACTATTAATTTGGGGCTACAATTAATGAGAATCACTGGCTTAATCAAGTAACAGTAACAACATTTAGGAAACAAGCCCAACTAACTTATAACTATTCTTTAGAAACAATAAGACCAAAAGAACGCAACCCGCAACTACCAATATTTAAAAAAAGAAAAAGAAAAAAAGTCCAGTGTCGCTTTTAATAGCAGACATGGCAACACTGGCTTCAGGCGCGGGCTCCTCATAGTCACCTGTGCGAGAGACAGACAGACAGACAGACAGACAGACAGACACATTCCTTCTCCGTCATTATTTGGAAGTAAAAAATAAATAAAAATGGAATAAACAAGTTGGTGGGTGTAAAGGAGTAACACTAGCCTACTAATAGACTGACAGTTGAACTTGAAGTTATATTTTCCGTGACAAACTGCGTTGCCGTTTTCTTTCCAACTGTTTGTTCTCCAGGCAACATACAGTAGCCTAAGCCTACGTTCAAGCAGAAGAGCTGAATTGTGTGTAATTATATGTCACTTGTATTATTTATTTTACTTGGCAAAACAAAAACTAGTCAGGATAATGCACTGTACTCTGAAGTATGTTGTTGAGTGAGCTGTGTTTGATGTTAGCATGCAGGCTAAAATAGGCTAGCTTGAAGCACAAATAGATAGGCCTAATGTGTGTATTTCAGGTCAGGTTCACAAGCTTGACACGAAAAAAGTTTGAGAACTAGTGATTGTCAAAGTTACCCCTCGCGTACCCCCCCATCCAATGTTTTGTGCAGAAGAGAAGAAAAACAATCTCTGTTTGAATAGCCAACTTCAATGGATAAAGTGGTTAAAATGATTGTGATCCTATAATATATTTAATATTGCATATTAACTACTCTTCCTGGGGACCCCCTGGTAACCTGCACCCGTGGGCCCTGCTTTGAAAACCAATGCTGAAGAGTCTGTTCTCCTGTACAGCTGTGAATCCCGCCTGGATGAACATCAACAAGCACCTGTATGAGGGGCTACCAACCAACTATTGGGAAGATGGGAGCCACGGGAGAATGAGGCTGGTCAGGGTGCCTTTGACACTGGGGTAGCTGCCAGCAGGGGAGGAAAGTACTGGCAAGCTGGACAGATGTACTGTAGTGTACAGTATATGGAGGATCGAGAGGACTGGAGGCACCCCTGGAGAGCTCATCTGAGGATGGACTAGAGAGAGATGGGGCCTCTATCTCTTTATGCATGCGTATACCCAAGTTTGACCCTGCATGGTCAACACTTAACGCATCTCATGAAGTCAAGTAGAAGACGGCTCAAGGTAGGAACCGTGTTTTTCTTCTTTGCTGCTGTTCCCTGTGTTGTATAGGCTACTAATGTGATTCAAGCTGTTGTACTATTGTTGTAATTTTGGAACCCAATCGATTGGGTGGCAACGAAACATGGTCAGTGACCGCTTCCCGCTCTGCAGTTGAATGCTGATGTGAATTCTACAGTTTGTACGCTGTGTTGTCTCTGCTGTTGAACGGAGTTGTAACATGGAGTTTGTTATTTCCTTTAAGTTCAAGCTAGAGGTTTTGGGCTTTGACTTGACAAGACAGCTAGCCATCCATCAATTCCAAATGTCTATTTGGAATTTAAGACTTATGTGGATCTATCACGGTGTGTCTGTTTGTTGTGGTTGTGGTTGATGTTGAAGGTTGTGAGTTGTGACATGGCTGTATTGTATTGGTTCTTGACTGACCTTCAACCAAGTGTACAGAAAGTGTTAAAATTATGCTTTTTATGTGGCCACACCCACCTGTTCATTAAGTAGGCCTATACCTGTTTTCACCTTAGCACCACCCGTGACCCACCTGAAGTTGAACAGTGACACCCACAGCTGTTGTCGTATGATAATAAGGGGAGGGGAGGATTTTATTGTCACTAAAGTGGTGTATTTAGATTGGGCATTTGACTCGGAGGCTTTCAACTTTCAGGGAGAAACCAAAAATACACAGGAAAGAAGACGTATTTGCATGTTATAAGCATACCAGGGGGTCTATTAGAGTAATGTTAACTCCATTGACAGACACATACAAACCCAAAAAAGCCCAAAACTATGGCATCACCTCTTTAAACTAATGAATCAGTGATATTTTATCTAAAAATGTATATACATATCAAAATAATTATTACCATTACCATTTTCATAGTACTATTATGTCAGAATCAGAATCAACTTTATTGTCACGTCACTGGTTTATGAGCGTAAAGACGTGGGTGAAATAATTTTTTCCATGCTCGCTTGTGTGTGCATGCGTGCATCACTGAGGAGGGGGTGTGTTGTGCCAAGTGGGAATTTGATTAATTGGACAGTAGCCTACAAAGAATACCAAGAAAGGGCAAATTAGTGGTGATCAAATTAGTGGCAAATTTGTGGTCATCTTGATGAGCATAAATTTGAGGGGAGAAAGTTAAAGGGATATTTCACTTTCAAAAAAACTTTTGGTCATTTTATTGTTTAGTCAGGCTTTTATGAACACCCTGAACAGCTTTTAATTTGCTTAATTCAATTTTTAGATATTTGATGTAAATGTTACCAGGTCCTCCTCCTGCAGGAGGCCTCCACATACACACCCATTGTAACTTCAAACTCCATTTTAACCATGATAGATTCATTAAAAACACCCGTTATTTTTTCTTGTGACTCATAATACCCTCCTAATACGTGAGCAGGTCGTGTTTTTTCGATAACTTGTTTCATTTATTTTTAACAATATTTTATTGTATTTAATTTTTTCCATTTTCCAAAATAATTATTAAAAATAAATGAAAAAAGGTATTGAAAAAACACAGTCTGCTCACATATTAGGAGGGTAGTTTGAGTCACCAGAAAAAATAATGTGTGTTTTTAATTAATCTATCATGGTTAAAATGGAGTTTGAAGTTACAATGGGTGTGTATGTGGAGAGGAACTGGGCCTGGAGGGCCTGATAACATTTACATCAAATATCTAAATATTGAATCAAGCAAATTAAAAAACTGATCAGGGTGTTCATAAAAGCCTGATTAGATGATAAAATGACCAAAAGTTTTTTTGAAAGTGGAATACCCCTTTAAGCAGCGGCACTAGTACATTTTTAGCTTCATGGAAAGATGTTCATGGATACCTGGCAGTGGGCTTGAGTGTATTTATTTTTATTTCCACCCTTTAGGTGTTATGTGACTGTGCAAAATCACTCACATATAGACTACAATATTGCAATGGCCGGTGGGTTGCTTATCCACAGGAATAACCATGACCACAACTTTTTATAGGAAATAGGAATACTCTTTTATTGTGGCAAACAGCCAGTGGTGTTAAGTAACTAAGTACATTTACTCAACTACTGTACTTAAGTAGTAAGTACGAAGACGTTTTTTCTTTTTTTCAATTTATATGCCATTACATCTCAGAGACAAAGGCATTCTCAGAGGCATTGATTTTTTTTATTTTTATGTTTTGGGCCTTTTTTATGACTATTGACAGGACAGTAGAGAGAGATGGGGAGTGACACGCAGCAGAGTTGGTCAGGATCGGGAATCGAACCAGCGTCACGCTGTCAGGCTACATTCAAGCCTATGTGGTATGCGCCTGGACCAGTAGGCCAGCGGGCGCCCCAAAAATATAGCACTTTTTAATCCACTACAATTATTTGGCAGCCCCTTTTCAGATTTAGATTATTATAATAAAACATACAAGCAATTAACTAACTAATCAGGCCCTATTTTATGTATACGTCATCAGTTTATCTATTCTAAAATAGCTGATCTAGATGTTTTTTAAATCTTTGAAAAAACGGCATAATTACTACTGCTGCAAACAGCTCACAAAACACCCAACCCAAGTGGCACAACAGGGAAATGGGGATGGGGGAGGGGGCTGCCAAAATACACACAACATAAAACACATGCACATAAACACAATGACCCCAATAACACATAATAACCCCAATAACACATAATAAACACATTCCCTCACACATAATAACCAAACAATAAGCACAATAACATGGGAACATCCCTGAGGCGTACTGGGGTTCCTCCCTCAGCCACTTCACAGCCTGGCAGCAGTGCTGATTTCGTAGGTAACATGTCCTTGGTTCGAACTCCTTTTGGTCCAACCACCTAAAACCTAACCTTAACCCTAACCTCAGTAAAACTATGCCTAAACCTAACCCTAACCCTATAACCTCAGTGAAACTAACGCTGGTGAGTAGCTAACCTGCCGACGCTGGTGAGTAGCTAACCTGCCGACGGTGTTAGGACCAACGGGAGTTCGAACCATGGGGCAGTCCCTGATTTGGTAGACTAAAAGCTATGACGAAAAATGTTCAATGACACGGCCTTGCTGAACATTGACGTTTCTAAATGAATGCCCTACTTGATCATACTGCAGCGTCACGCAACATTTTCTAAAAATCTGCTGTTTTTTATAGAGACGAATCGCACAGATTCTTTCCCGGTTTTAATGGGTTAAAGGACAACTTCACCCATTTTCAACCTATCTTCATAATAATCCATCCTCACTAATGCTCATGATAAAATGGTAAAACATTTTCCTACTCAATCAGTCTGTCTCATAGGAGAGCTATGGACACTTCAGAAAACCGCCTACCAGTGACATCATCATTAGGCTTTTATCTTATTTTTTATCGGTACTAATCACTCCAATAACGTTAGCCTGGGTGCCAGCCTGTTCGCTCCGTTCCGCGATTTGTTTTGTCTCTCTGCATCACAGTCTGGAAATGATTCGGTTGACTCGTATTTCTGAACGTCCGTTGTGACTAGGGATGGTCCGATCAGGTTTTTTGGAACCGATCAGCGAGCACCGATCACAAAAGTTTGATCACCCGATACCGATCAATCAACGATCCGATCAAGTTATTATTTTTATTTTCTAAATGTTAATGTTTTAACTTTAATTCATTAATTCACTCATGAATTCATTTATATATTTGCCTTATAGTTATTTACTAGCATTACTATGTATTTATTATCATAGCAGTAACTAATTATTCCTTCAGCACTGTGGAAATCAATACCCCAAAATGGCCTCAAGTGGGCATACTGAACGGCTGGTTGATCGGATGCACCGATCGGATCGGATCGGTGAATTTACCTTTTGATCTAAACCACTGATTATCGCCGATCACGCTTTGATCGGCCCGATCCGATCCATTGCCGATTGATCGGTAACATCTCTAGTTGTGACGTAGGCAACGTTGTTGCCAATTGGATGTTGTTCCAACGAATCAGAATAGAGTTAGGGTAGCTACGTCATCAGCCAGCCAATACACACTGGTGTATTTGTCACGCCCCGCACCACAGACCAATCAGAAGCCGCGGTTGTGTTCCAGACGCTTTTTATGTCCCATTGTCCCAACTCCCCTTGGAGATAGGAGGCTTTCCAGACTGTGATGCGGAGAGTAGTCATGTGACGGTTTGATTAATGTGACGGTTCGGTAATTAATTAAAAACCGGACCGAACCGGTAATATCGGATGTTGACCACTTGGGGGCGCAGATAGAAACGGACAGATTTATGGTGCCAAGTTAGCCATACATTATAACTCTTGTAGAGAACTTTTACAGAGTCTTCATAACCAACAGCCACCTGTTATTTTATATACATCGATATGGATCTTCTCAGTGAGATGTCTCCTGTTTGTACTGTTACTGCTTCTGTGGAATGGGGGAAATGCTCTCTGCTGTGTTAGTGTTTGCTCTGCTGTACAGAGAACCAGTGGATTGAGTAAAAAACAGTGGATTGGGATTGCTCGTAGATCGGCTACTTTTGTTTTGTGCCGCCCCTCTACGGATACGGGAGGGCAAGGCGCAGGCGGCCGTGGTGGTCCGCGGCCCCGGCTGACCACCAAAGGGACGGCGCCGCCACGAAAACGCTATAATCAATCAAACAGCTATCTATAAAGATGGCTGCCCTGTTTGAAAGATGGGGAGGATGGGGGTGAAACATGCAAAATCGCGATTGAAATCGTTTTTACTAGATTTAATGGGGTCCAAAAATAATTTTTCAAAAACATTTTTTTTTTTGGTCAAACTCGTCATAGGCAGAGTGGACACATAAATATAACTCGTCAAACTAGTCATAAGCAGTAGATGAGTTAAGTACGGTACTCAAGTAAGTACCTCGTTACTGTTCACCCACTGATGGTGACCTCCATTTCCATGTTTGTTTTGTGGTAGCCAGGCCTACCCCCCTTATTTCTGTTCATCATTATGCCTTTCTTGTGGAGATGCCCTGGCTTCTCTGCACTCCAATAAAAACACAGTTCAGGTTCACATTTTTGAATTGTCACCACTCACCATTCTCTCTCTTGTAGAGCGAGGAGGATTCCAACGTAACCCTTTGAAAAACAACCCTCAGATATTCATCAGGTTTGCACCTTGGGGGATCCGATATCATTCGTCGAGGCTGACGCCGCCGGCCAGACGCGCTCAGCCAAAAGGGGAGCTAAGATTTTAATGATTGCGGTATGAACAGGGGTGTCGCACCAAATTCTGGGCCCTGGGTACAAGGATTCACTGCGGGCCCCCCTTGAATGTTCTTCATAGGGGGAGGGGGTTTAACCCATTTAGACTCGGAACGCATTATTACGCATTATTTTGTGCTTTAACTTTTGAAAAATAGCAGATATACAAGCTCACAGTACAGCACTCAAGCTTGTAGATCTGCTATTTTTGAAAAACCTGTTTCTCTATAATTCTATGTCAGTGGTGCTCAAACTTTTTCATGTCAAGGACCCCCAAAATGATATGTATTTGCTAACGGATCCCCATATCAAAATATTTAGTTCCAGGGACCCCCAGAAGCAAAATTTGAGTTACAAACGTTTGCTTGAAAAATACATAGGCCTATATTCAAAGATTTGCAAACATTTTCACAACTTTTCAAACATACCAGATCTACAAGCTCGCAGCGCGGCACTCTGTGCCGTGCTGTGAGCTTGTATATCTGCTATTTCTCAATACCTAAAGTATAAAATAATGAAGGCCCCTCCACCTTTGGCCCTAGTAACTCAGTCAGTCCCACTTTCCCCCCCTTGTGACGCCCCTGGGTATGAAATCAGTACCTCGAAACACCGCCGAGAAAACACATCAACACACACGAGGCTACTGTATTTTCTATGGGGAATTACATGCGCTTTACTGGCAGTCTGGGTAAATGTTTTCTTTAAATTAGCCCTTCAGGGGTGCTGCTGTTATTGCATTATTATCAAATTAGTGTATTTTAATTACTACGTCATCGGAAATGTATGTGCCAAATAGGGTCAGGGCGGGGTGAGGCAGGCGCTGCCTGAGACTTTGTCCAGGTTCTCAGGTTTTGCTCCGGTTCTGCCTAGCGTTTGGCCGAGGAGAGAGAGAGCAACGCTCCACCATGAGAATGCATATTTCTTTACTTAAGTGAGAGTATCAATACTGCAATGTAGAAAACACTGTGTTACAAGTAAAGGTTCCAGTAATCAAAATGTACTTGAGTAAGTTGTAAAAGTATCTGCGACAAAGTAGACTGTACTTCAAGTACCTAAAGTTAATGTAGTCATTGTGCGTTTCATAAGGTATCATTATGTATAAAATGTTTTCAAATCTTTCGAAAATGGCAAGCTCTAAACACGATACATTGCGGCGTTGTGAGCTTAAAATAAGGCTGAAGTGGTTAATGTATGTAATGACAATTACAAAGTAATTAGGAATTAAAGTTTTGCAATAATTGCAGTGGGCTAGTGGCGTAAAAAATAGAAAATAAATACAAGATTTGCCTCGGAGATGTAGTGGAGTAGAAGTAAGTATTATTGAAAATTGGAAATACTCCGGCAAAGTATAAATACCTCAAAATTGTGCTTAATTACAGTACTCGAGTAAATGTACTTAGTTACTTTACACCACCCGGAGAACGCAGCACATCTGTGAATTATATTAGCTAATTGTGTGCACTTCTCCGTGCGCTCAACACTTGGGTTGCCCTCCGAGCACAAGGAAGAAATTAAGAAGCGCGGCTGCCATGTTGTTCTATTAGATATGTGAAGAGAAAATACAATTACTTGTTAAGTGGGAACATACCACATGGGATTATGGGAGGCATGGCATTTTTAGGTTTTCAGAGTCCATTATTTCTTTTTCTTTCTTTCTTTTTTTTTTACCGTGCTCAGGGAGGAAAAACACATGATAAAGAGTTGGCCTTGGCTTGAAGAGTGTTATTAATTTTCCTTTGTAATTTCACTCGCTTTCAGATTAGCTTTTTTCTGACTGAGGAAGTTTACCTTTTCCTTTAATAATTAATTACTTGTATGAAAACTCCAAAAGACCGTATATCTGTATTTATCCATAGGCTACATGTGATTTAACACACGCACGCACGCACGCACGCACGCACGCAAGCACACACACACACACACACACACACACACACTTGTAAGTACAGTAGAAGTAGGCCAATTTAAATTATTTCCATTTCTTGAAAATGCAATGCAAAGTTATGCAATCAGGCCACGTTTCACAGCATGTTTCTGTTCGTTTTGCTTATTCGTTCAAAGCTATGTAGAACTCATCTCTGTTTGTAGTAAAGCAGTGTTTCTCAGCCTTTTTAAGTGTCATTTGGCTGCTGTGTTAACCGATTTAGTGCCATTCCCGAGATATCTCGCGAAATGTACTCGAGTATCTCGAGTGCCATTCCCGAGATATCTCGCGAAAAGTAATAGATTACTGTAACGGCGGTTATATTACCGGATACAATGGCCGGAGGTCCCGAGCCGATCTCCGTCGCTGATTTGTCATCATCACGGCTCCACGGGCACAAAATAGTAATCCCATAACATTGAGGCAGACGGGGGATCTCATCTTTAATGTCCATTATCTCAAAACTACACTTTAGAAGCGAAGATGGAGGCAGATGCTCGCTTATAAAGCACATGTTGAAAAGCATCGATCCGATCCGCCATGACACCACGTAAACAACGATCGATTCCGGCGCAGGACGCGATGACGTCAGACCGGAAGTGTTAACGCTATGGACTTCTGGCCTTCAAAATAGCCAGTGACAGGCACTCAGGACATTATAATCCGTTAATGTCTCGGGCTCAGAATGAGTTGTTTAAGTGGTCAGATGGGTGGTCTGCGTGCATTTTCAGATCATGTTTATTTTAATGACCATTCATTCGATTGTCTTCCGGCTTGGATCAGTGGAACTGATGTAGTATACTTTTAAGTTCCTATTCATCAGTATCACAATTGTTTCCCCTTTACATTTTTGAACATCGATGTCATATGTTATCATTACAATCTTAAATGTTTGGCCAATGGCTCAGGATGTAGAGCAGCAGCTTGGGAATTGGAAGGTTCACAGTTCGAACCCGGGCTCCCCCAGAGTTAGTTTTGAAATGTGCATGAGCAAGAATCTGAACCCCTAATTGCTCCCGATGAGCAGGTTGGTGCCTCGCATGGTTTCCTCCGCCATCAGTGTATGAATGTGTGCGTGAATGGGTGAATGTGAAGTATATTGTAAAGCGCTTTGGAGAAAAGAATCTCTCTATTAACAGTTTAGCATTTACCAATGACTCGGTGGGGCCCACATGCAATATCATGACAGCCCACCAGTGGGACCCGACCCCACAGGTTGAGAACCACTGTAAAGGACCCATTAGCATCAGAAAGGCCTGACACCCTGAACACCAGGGACATTCCTCCATTCAATCTAAAATGGCTATTTTTTCACTTAATACTTACCAGTCCAGGTGGAGCCACTCAAGACTCAGCCTGGGCCCAAGAAATCTTAACCTGGCTTTAGCCGTTTCATTATGACAGCTTGAATTTCAGTACGGGACCGCAACAAGGCAGACAGCCTCTTTGCCCTTGCAACTCCACTGCGATAATACGGCATATTGAATTGGATTGTTATGGTAAGACGAGACGGTGTTTGAGGAGCCCAGAAATATGTCTAGCATTTCCCAAATAACAACAAGGAGCGGGGCAGGACGGGGTTGCGGTGTCAGGTGCCGCGTTACACGTACAAAGTGAGAAGCCCCTGCCGCTCTCGCAGACTCTTGTTTAAGGGGAAAAAAAATGTAGACACTGGATACAATTATTGGGGCCAAGAATCTTACCCCCTCGTTGCACATTTTGTCGGGATTGTATTTTGCTCGAAGGGAAACAGTTTGGAACAAGCGCGTCTCAAGGCCAGCCGAGGGATACGTATTTTTATAAGGTGCTGAAACAGAAATGCGTTCTCTTGCTGTGCTCTGATGGCCGGGCAACAGAGCAACGTTTTGGAATACTCTGCAACTTGATATGGTCCATGACTGGGATGATAGCTTTAATGGCAACACAGGCCACAAATCATTAGCGTTTTGCTCATCGCTGCTGTCGGGCAGAAACCTCTGGCCGACAGCAGATTTGTTTTTTAATGTCCTACCTTGGCAAATGAATGTCCCACTTGATCATACTACAGCGTCACACAAAGGCATCAAAAGTCGCTGGTCTGCAAGCTCGAAATGTGACTCGAAGCGACACACTTTGAGGCTTGTAGATCTGATACCTTTTATTTTATTGTTAAGTAACAGTTTTGGACATAGTAGGTTTCCACCCGACAGAGATGACATCTATTCTATTCTATTCTATTCTATTCTATTCTATTCAAAATTCTATATATTATATCATGTTTTTCCACTAACTGTAACAACCATAGCGTCCCTAGTCTGGGGCAAACGTTCTGGCAAAATGTCTACAAGCTTGTAGATCTAGATTTCTGGCAAAGAGCCTTGGTGTACAGGGGAACAAAGGAAGGGACCAAGTATAGAACATATACATATACATATATAGGTCAACAGAGTATATAGGGCTATTCACTGTACTCGTACCATAGGAACTGCATGTGTTTTTGATATCCACCCTCTACCCATGGCTCTGTGTTCTGATCTTCAAGCCCTCTCTGCCTCCATATCAGTGGTTCTCAACCTTTTCTGGATCAGGAACACACTTGAAAATCTTGAAAACCTTTCTGTGTGGAGTTTGCATGTTCTCCCCTTGTCCCCTAGGTAATCCTGTTCTCTATATACTGCCTCCCCGTGGTCAGCCTGAGGGGAAAGGAACTGGTTGGAATAACATGTTCCTTCCACATGCTACGTCTTACTCCCCCCCCCCGGTCAGGTGATAAGAAGCAGCCTGCTCACTCTTCGTGCATTGAAGGGAGCATGAGCTCAGCACCCAGGATTACAGCTTAGGCAGTTTAATTTAATTGTGTTCCACTTTGGAACTAACAAATTATACTTTTGGTTCTTAGTCTGACATATTGGTAGCACCTTTTTCATATTAATGTTATAATATCCTTAAAATCAAATTATGCCAATTATTTGGGGGGACCCACATGCAATACCCTCAATACCCCCACTTGCGCGGTCCCCTGGCCCACAGGTTGGGGAACCACTGCGTCCTCTAGATCAGGGGTTTTCAAAGTGGGTGACGGGGCACCCTGGGGTGCCGTGACGGCAGTCCAGGGGTGCCGCGAGATCATTTGATAATATTTGGAATTTATTTGGAAATTGAAGAAATATTTAGTATCATTTTAAACTTGAAGTACAAAGTTATTTTCAGTCAGTTCTAACCAAAATGGCTATTACACGTTTTCCTGGCAACATAATCACTAAAATATCGTCACTGTCGGGCAGAAACCTCATATCTCCATGTTTCAAATGTGTACGTCTTTTGGTAAAGCAAAGCCCTGCTTCATCATACAAGACTAGTTAAAACAGCCAATCTACAAGCACACAACGCCTCGCGATGCGAGGCGTCGTGTGATCTGCTGTTTTCACTAGTTTAGTAGCTACATTTTATAGATGATAAATACAAAACAAACTGTTTTGGACATACAAGGTTTCCACCCGACAACGCTATAAATATAAAGTGCTGGGAGTGAAAATTATAATGTAGGGGTGCCTCGGATTAAAAAAATATTTATGGTGTGCCCTGAGACCAAAAACTTTGGGAACCCCTGCTCTAGATCCCATCGAGGTCCCTGCTGCCCCCCACGGTGTGGGTGTTCAGCGCTGGCTCCGGGAGCAGCTGCTCTTCATTCCCCCTCCACGCCGCTCTCCAGCAGATCCTCAGCTGTTC
The DNA here is from genome assembly GCF_963921795.1 of Nannobrachium achirus. Taxonomy (NCBI): domain Eukaryota; kingdom Metazoa; phylum Chordata; class Actinopteri; order Myctophiformes; family Myctophidae; genus Nannobrachium; species Nannobrachium achirus. The sequence continues at coordinate 50,615,777 of NC_137813.1, forward strand.
CCACTTTTCCCAGGAGTTTTCCGGTGTGAGGGATTAGCACTTTGGTTCTTTTGGACTCTGTGAATGAGTCTCTGTAAGCACTAGGGAGACCACACAGAGCACAGAGAGAGGCAGAGAGAGAGAGGGACAGAGACAGACAGAGAGGAACGGGTTAAAACCAAGTCAGACTCTCTGCTCAGAGCCACCACCACCAACCCCAAACATTTTTAAAAGCACTTCTCACTTCTAGGGCATTCACCAAATATATTGGAATATCAAAGTCACTATTCGACGTTGTTCACCGAAGTCGAATATTCGCTTATTTTTTTTTCTTTTCTCCTCTCTTTAAAAAATATATAATTTATAAAGCTTGGCTAGATAGGAAGTCATAAGAATGAGTTGTCAATGGTTCTCAAACCTTTTTAGGCCGTGACCCCCAAAATAAACATATTTGAACTGGGGACCCCCACCCTGACAAGCACTTGGAATTGTAGGTATTACATTTAATGTGACTAAAGGGGAACACACACGCGGCGCGGCGCGGAAGCGGTGCGTCAAAAAATACAGCCCCATTATTTTCAATGAACTAACCCACACCGGCAGCGTCAGACGCGCGCAGCCGCGGGTCTGCCGCCTCGCCTGCCGCGCCGATACGCAGCTGTTCTATTTTTCCAGCGTTGCCGCGCACTGAACATGTTCTCCAATGGTTCTCCCCACCGGAGGAAAATGGATGTGCTGTGCGGCAGCGCACCGCATCCAGTTGGGGTTACCGCGCGGCACTTCACGTGCGTCGATACCGCAACGCAACGCTGCGCAGCCGCCCGCGTCCAGTGTGTGCTTCCCTTCAGTTCCGCAGATAAATATTGTGAAAATAGCAGATCTACATGCTCACGACGCCTCGCAACGTGAGGCGTTGTGAGCATGTAGATCAGCTATTTTCACAATGTTCGCCTCTTGCTTACTTAATATTTGACAGTTTGGCCAGTCCTGTTGAATATTCGACTATTCGAATACTTTGAGGTCGAATAATTTGAATACTAAAAGCCCTACTCACTTCACACTAGGTGTTTTTTTTCTTTGATTTGATCCGACCGGTATAGTGAACCCCAGCCTCCCAATCTCAGGGTGGACACTCTAATCACAAGGCCACTGAGCTTTGTACTTTAATAGTGTGAGTTATATAATTCTTTGAGTTAAATTCACACTCAGGGTTTTTGTGCATCAGCCTTTTAAGCCCTGACACACTGTATTTCTTCTTGGACAAGGACTGAAACAGCCAGTCATCTCTAAGGAAATTATGTTTTTAGACCACGTTTGTCATAAAATGTCGCTGAATCACCACGCACGACTTCTCAAATTTAACGCAGCAGAGTTTCCAGTTATTTTTATTTTTATAATGACCTTGTCACATAAATCAAACTACAGTGTAATATTAGTATCAGTTTTCATCAGAGGGAGGGAAAAAAAGAATACTCTGCGTGGTGCACACAACTGGCACTTTCACCAGAGAAAACTCTCCATTGAATAAAGAAACACAGACGCTGGCACATAGAGAAGAGAGTTATATCATTCAATAAAAGTCTGCTCCCTGTTTTTTCTCTCTCTCCGCCTTTGTAATTTCCATAAAATTTTCTATCTCAGATTTGCCACCAAGTCTTCCTTCTTTTGTCCGTTCTTTCTTTCTCCATCCATAACCATGTCCCTGACATCTTATGTCATGTGATAGGCCTATTGGCTGTGAATAGATCATTGGTTGGGGGTCCCCAGCAACAGTAGTATCACAATCCTTTCAACCACTTTATCCATTCATATTATTATTTTTTACATAAATCTTCTCTTCTGGGGGTCCCTGGCGCACAACTTTTTCAGATGGGGGTCTGCGGCCAGATACGTATTCATTTGGGTGTATTCATTAGAAATAGGGGTGTAACGATATAGTAACTGAATCGAAAAATGGATTTTAATTTGCAATGATCTACTACTGTATATCGATATGCAAAAGCATATATCGTGCCATTTTGGCTTTGTATCGTATCGGTATTGTTTAAAATGCAGATAATCGGTATTGAATCGTTTTGCCATGCAAATAATTGATTGTATTGAAACTAAGTATTTGTGCCTTGTATTTAGCAATTTTAAAACGGAAAATTAAAGAGAGGGGTTTAATTACTTTTCCATTCCATATAGCTACTCTTGGTCTATCGATAAATGTGTGTAATCTCTGTGTTCATGTCAAGGTGCGGGTTTGTCCATATGTGTTGTCCCCCCAGTGTTTACTTATGTATATCCATAATAGATATTTCCCATGCACTACATGCACTATTGAAACGTTTCACACAGATTTATTTTCTTTGCTAAATAGTTACTATCTATTTTAAATCATTGAATCAAATTGTATCTTATCGGCATGAATATCCTCCATGTATCATGATGCGTATCGTTGTTAAAATGTATCGTGACACCCCTAATTAGAAACACTGGAATTCATGGGTTGCATTTGTAGTCCTAAACGGCCATGTTGAGGACCAACACAGATCTTTCTGATTGGCATAGAACTAATGTTCTACGAATCTACGCCAATCAGAACACCTGTGTTGGTCCTCAACATGGCCGGTATAGGACTACAAATGCAACCCATGAATAGACTGTTTCTGAAAAATAAATGCATGTTGGTTCCTTTTAAGTTCTCAAAAAGCAGCCGTCTACTCTCCACCCTTGTCTTGGCGTCTATAGTTTTATATCTCAGAATTGCCACTGAAGTCTCCTTTCTCCCTCCAGCCATTCCCATGATGTCCCTGACATATCCTTTGTTATCTGGCGGGCGTATTAGGGGCTGTGAACAGACGATGACTGCGCGAGAAACTCGTGTTTACCGCGGACAGCAGAGGATTATGGGCGGTGATTACTGCTGGTGCCAGCACTGCAACGAGGCCAGAGGAGTCAGTCAGTCAGTCAGTCAGTCAGTCAGTCACAGTGTATGGAGCTGCTGACAGCCATCCCTGTACAAAGATTAGCTTGGATTATGGGGATGTGCTTTCCCTTTACCTGGGTGATGAGAGATTAATTAGGAAGGAAAAAAAAGGATGAACTTCACAAAATGTAGAGGAGGCCCTGAGGGAGCAAGGAGGAGATGGTGGTGGTGTCTGTGTGTGTGTGTGTGTGTGTGTGTGGGTGTGTGTGTGGGGGGGGTGGTACTTACTATTAGATGGCTCTTGCATTGTATGAAACATATAGCTCACTCGCTCTACTGTGTGCTCTACTGGTTCTCAAACCTTGGTATGCACTAAAGCAGTGGTTCTCAACCTTTCCAGACCGCGACCCTCAAAATAATCATAGTTTAACTGGGGACCCCCAGTTACATGCTCACAACGCCTCGCGTTGTGAGCATGTACATGTACATGTGAGCATGTTGTGAGCATGTACATGCTCACAACGCCTCGCAACTGGGCATGTAGATCGTCTATTTTCACAATTTCTGCCTCTAATGTTTGAGAATTTGGCCAATGTTTAATTTGTCATTTTAGAGGCGTTAAAAGGTCCTTTAATTGTCGCTTTAGAAATGTGCATCTAGATACCCTCTATACACTTAAACTTTATGTTGGTTTGTTTACAGTTGAGTGAGAAAACAATGGTGCACATTAAGTTGATCATCTGGAGACCCCACAAAATAATTTGGGGACACCCCTGGGGGTCCCGACCCACAGGTTGAGAACCACTGCATTAAAGGACGACTTACATCATTCTTTTTTTTTCTTTTTTTTAAATTAACACACGGTTTCTATTAGGTCGGATTCCCCATCGATGGTAGGCGGGTTTCTGAACTGTCCACAGTGAGTAGACAGAAATGGTGCCATATATATTATAATGAGCGTTAGTGAGGATCAATTGTGTGTAGATTTTTGTGGTTGAAAATGGGTGAAGTCGCTCTTTAAGCCACGAACCTTACAGAGCTGTAAGGGTCCAGCTTGGGCACTCCCTGGAAGGTGCCATGGCATTGGTCCGACATCTCAATGTTCCTACATCCCATTAGTCTGACGCTGGTGGATGTTACTATGCCTAAACCTAACCCTAATCCTAACCTCAGTAAAACTATGCCCTAACCTAACCCTAAAACCTAACCCTAAGCAAAGTAGGATTAACCCTCTAAGGCCCACTGTTGTAATATTACAACGTTTGTATTTTATCCAAAAAAAGGTTTAAATCATTTTATTTTAGCTCCCCCTACCACCTAAACATCACCATTGGATTCTATTGTTTAGTATTACAATGCCATTGCCCACAATATTTGCATATAAATACCCCCCACAGGGGCTGACATTCACACCCGCCACACCCGCTGACATTCCAGAGTTTTGACGAACAACATCTTACTTTTTCATGGAAGCTATTCCTCACAAAAACATAAGTAAAATGCCTGTACTATTTTTTGGGTGATCATTAGAATGTCTACAACATGTACATATGTTATTATTGTGAAAAATATCCCGCATATGTAAATTAGAGCATGATTTATGATTTATGGCTATAAAACCTTACAAAAACATTTTTTTGAAAAAAACATTACATTTTCCTGTGATTAGGACTCCTACAACACCATCTGATTTTTTTTCAATTTTTATTTCAAGTATTTCTATATTTGGGCCTTAGAGGGTTAATGAGATGTTGGACTAATGGTATGTAGGACTTAAGGGCAGTCGTCCCCCCCCCCCCCCCCCCCCCCCCCCCCGGAACCCCCTCAAGGACCCCCCTGAGGGGTGGGGGTGGTCCCCACACTTCACCTTGAAAACCGCCACACTACGTAGCCCGTTAAGACGGTAGTTTCATGTGCGGGAATGACGTCGGTATTTACCTTGACCTTTGACCTTTTGCATGGATTTGGATACCAGAGGAGGTTTGATGGTAAGGAGATGGTCCCTCTCTCTCTCGTTTAAGCTCTGCCGTGGTCACAGCCCCGGGGGCGGTGTTCGATTTCACAGCAGCCTCTCTCTCTCTCCCTGGCCCCAGCACAAATACACAACGCCCTCTCCGATTGCATCCCATAATATTTATCCTCAATTATAATTCCACAGATATGGATTCTTGGGAGTGGAGTACAGTGGCAGAGGGAGGGCAAAGTGGAATGGCCTTGAAAGCCCCCCACCTAGACCGAGCACACACACAATCAGTCAGGGGGTCTCCTTTGCGCGGTCCCTGGACAATTGACGAGCTGCGCTCTCCGGCATTTGGGGCTAAAATAAGCAATGTGGCCATTAAGATCTCCAAAGCAATGTAGGAACACTCGGCTGTATATTTGTCCTCGCCGCGGAGTGCATGCGTTGTTGTGACGGTGAAACGGGAAACCCGGCTCAAAAGATACACACTGAGAAAGTGTTGCATGTGCGGCGGCGGTCGCAGTTCAAATAAATTAAGCCCCCGCCGTCTCCCATAAGCGAGAGAGCCCTGAGCCAAGTAAGCCCTTGCCTGCATTAACCTCAATAACCAAGCCCGGTGTCAGAGATAAGTGTATTAATGACTTCAGCCCCAACACAATGCCATAAACCGTGAAGCCATAAATCGGTCAAACACACGTCCGCAGGTATGAGGAATGGTCGGGCGTTCCAGACGTTAGACCTTGGTAAAAGTCTCCCCTGGCTCTGCGGCTCTCTGAATGGGGAGAGAGAGAGAGCAGGCACGTGCACACATAGACGTGAAAGGGGGCTTGAGCCCCTGCCCTTTTAACAGTGTAAAAAGTGCCCTCTCCAGATCATGAATGACGTTTTTACTATGGTGAAAGAAAAAAATGCCCTCTTTCCTTACCGTACGTGAAAGTCCAAAATCTCCTGAACTTGAATGGAGCATCTTATGTTAAAAGAATTGCCCTCTCTGTGTAGAAATCCATGCTGTACGCCACATCTCCAGTGTGGTATCAAGTACTGAAAATAGCCGACCTCCAAGCTCACAACGTGTCGCAGCGTGATGCGTTGTGAGCTTGGAGGTCTGCTGTTTTCAATATTTTCACCAAAAGGCCCTTTTAGATATTTCAGCCCCTGCCTCTCCAACATTCTCTGCACGTCCCTGAGAGAGAGAGAGAGCCCCTCACCTCAGGCTCAACCATAATAACAATGAATAATAGCCAGTGCGGAAACAACGCTGTCAGATTGTCGGTTTTGTGTGTGCAGATGACTGGTCTGAAAGGGTTTGGATGTGAGGGGGCGAGGGGGGGGGGGGGGGGGGGGGGGGGGGGCTATAGAAAAGAATCTCAATTGAGTTCCACCACCACTGCTGGGAAAACAAGCTTTCACCACTTTTCATTTCACTGCAGCAGGAAAACCTGTGCTTGGCTCCTGCGTAAGCTGAGGAGGAGAGGGCATTGGGGCGTGGAAGGGATCACACGAAAGTGGCCTGATCTATCTATAGGCTATCTATCTGCCGCCTGGTCCTCCTTGTGTACCTATAATGACCAAATGTACAGTATATAACACAACATAGACTGCCAGCGTCTCACAGGTGACGTCATAAACTCTGTTTTAGTTTGAACTGACTTGATGCTATGCCAAATAAATGATGTATGGTCTATTGGCCAGCAGCCCCGAATATAGGCCTATTGCTATAACCCAGTGGTTCTCTAGGTTCCTTTATGGGGGTCTAAATTGACCCGTTCAAGTGTGTAACTTTAACAGTGTACAAATGGAACCAAATGGACCCACTTACACTGTCAAAGTTAAGGGGTGACCTTCACATTTCAAAGTGTGAGAACCACTGCTATAGCCCACACTACTAATGATGTATTAATCATTGTTGTAAATAAACATTGAATCTCCATATTTTTTGAGCCGTGCTAACCGCTCCTACGTCTGGCTTTGTCTGTCTGTCCCGAGACTCAGAGCGCCTGATTGGCTCATACTCGTCGTATCTGTCTGTTCGTACACTCAGGGTCACATTGGTCAAGCTTTGCGGGACACTTAATGAAATTACTTCATAAATAGCACCTCTCATGTCACACGGGGTGTGATTTCTTTTTTTAATATGTTTGTAGTCTTCGTACATAAATGTCCGATTTTATACATTCCGGCACAAAAATAGCGAAAACAGCTGATCTTCGAAATTGTGTGATGCCAGGTTGAAAATGAAGAAGTCTGTCTGTGGGGGGTTTTCAAAGCAATTAACTAATGAAAAGTATTATTACAAGCTTGGAACTAAATAATAACTACACTGGCTCCACTGGAACACAGGTTATGCCCCCCCCCCCCCCCCTACATACAAGGTTTCCGCCCGACAACTGCGATATTATGCTCTGAGAGAGCGAATCCAATCTCCGCCGTGCACAAGGAGTCATGTTTAACTTGGACCATGGGTGTACGTACAGCACGAGTGTCCCATTACCGGTGGCTCTTACACCCTCCGAGCTGTGGCACTCCTCCCCGCATGTACAGTATGTCCTTACATCATCGTCCGTCTCATTTGGGCTCTGGCCTAGCGGGTATCCTGTGTAAGCCCAGAGCCCTTATTGGGGATCAGCCCCAGTGATTTGTTGGTTGCCTTGGCTATTAGAGATGGCATCGGAGAATTATTGAGGATTTCTTAGCTAGGGGAAGTACTGTTAGCTGGAAATAATGAGGGGAAGGAACGGCTGCCAGCCCCTGCTTCTTTAACCTGTAACACGCATAAAGAGATTTGTGTGCAAAACTGTTGTTACTGGCAGGGGCTGGAGTTTTGGGCAAGTGGTGGAAGAAGTACTCTGGCCTTTTTTTTTTCTTACTTAAGTAAGAGTAGCAATACCGGAATACTCTGGTACTAAGTAAAAGGCACGTTGTCAACATTTTTACTTGAGTAAAAGTGCAAAAGTATTGGCATCAAAATGTACTTAAAGTACCAGAAGTAAAAGTTGTCACTGTGCCGAATGTCAAATTTCAACAGTTTTTAGAGATACGCAATTTTATTTTGTAAAATTACGTTTTCAAAAAATGTGTTTAAAAAAAACAAAAAATAAACTATATTTGCCTCTGAGATGTTAGTGAAGTATAAAATATTGGACAAATTGGAGGTACTCAAGTAAAGTAAAACAATGCACCCAAGGACAGCCAGTACTTAGTTACTTTCCAACCCACTGTAAAGAGATTTGTGTGCAAAACTGTTGTTACTGGCAGGGCCTGTTTTGGGCAAGTCAGCACTACCCCGTGATGCCCAGCCACGACATGCGTGTCATTTCCTGCCAGAGGCAATCATTTGGTTATTACTGCCTGCTCGCTGGCAGACCACGTATGTTCTGTCTCTGATTTCCAAAATGAAACATGTATATTTTTCTTTTGTCGACAGCGGCGATATTTCCAGGCAAATCAAGGATTGCGGTCCAAAAAAAGGTTTTTTGGGGAGTCTGGGTTTCGAGATTTTTCAGTTTATAATGAACTGTATGAAATGTCTGAATCAGGCCATTTATAAATATGCTCGAGAAGTACCTTTGGCTTTGAAAAATAGCATATTTACTCTACCTTGTAATGCCCTGTATGATGGATTTCCAAACTGTATATACAAGGCCTGTACCAACAATACAGACTAATTGCAGGGTATCTTGAATTACATGATATTTAGCTGCTTTTGCACAGAGCGATAACAGGAAGGTCACATGTAATTAGATGTTATTAATGAGCGGGCTGAGTCAAATGGATGCTGGTCGAATAATGCTCATACGCTAAATGTTTCTTGTTTTTATCTTAAAAAGCACAACATTTTGTAATTAGATTCTGACTAAATTGCTTTGAAATATACAGTATATATATATATATATATATATATATATATATATATATATATATATATATATATCCACCTGGATGAATATGAGGCATCACCAGAGTAATACTTTGATGTAAAATATTTGACAACGCGATGCACCGGTAGCCTAGTGTACCACAAAGGTCAACCAAAGAACAAGATGTTTGGGCAGGATCAACAGGAGTGCACCGAGGACGCTAGCTGGAGCCCTCATCCAGTGTAATTTTGACTAGTAGTACTGTATGCATGCACCTCATATGGGTCACTAACACCCCAGTACAATCTAAACCAACCTTTTCAGGCCGCGACCCCCAAAATAATCATATTTAAACTGGGGACCCCCCCCCCCCCACACACACACCCTGACGAGCACTAAGAGTTGATTACATTTTGTATAACACAGTTCTATTGTAAAAAATAGCAGATCTACATGCTCACAACGCCTCTCAACGCGAGGCGTTGTGGGCATGTAGATCGGCTATTTTCACAATTTCTGCCTCTAACATTTGACAATTTGGCCAATGTATAATTTGTCCTTTTAGAGGTATTAAAAAATCTGCTGGGGACCCCCCAAAATAATTTGGGGACCCCCCTGGGGGTACCGACCCACAGGTTGAGAACCACTGATCTAAACTACAGACATCTCAAAACAAACTCATAAGACTGCAGTGCTACTAAACCTCAAACCCTCGAAAAGGACTTGCCTAACCCCAGCCCACTTTGATAGGCTGCGAAAGCTCGAGAGGACACGATCGCTAGATCCGCGTGCATGTCGCCGTACAGATCCGATCACAAAAACACCCATGTGTCCGTGACCAAACGTTAGCATGCTATAAACTCACAAGCTAGCGCAGAAATGCAAAAGATACGAGGCAGGATCAGGAAACAGAGAAATGGGCGTTTTCCTGCCAAATTTAACATAAGGCAATGCAAATCACGGAATCAGTTATTATTACTAAAGATGCCTCAGGGCGACAAGCGACAATCACAACATACAATCCCTTTTATGCCCATACATGGAGATCCCTGTCTGAACCAGCCACACCACTGTGATGTCACCTGTTTATGCCCATATATGGAGATCCCTGCTCTGAGTATCTGACATCACTGTGATGTCACCTGTGATGTCTCAGTGATGTGTCAGGCGTTACACGTATACGTACATACAGACAAGCTTTGCTGGTTCTGACAGTAAACTGCGACCTACAGTCGCAATTATTATTATTTTGTTTTCAAATCCTGTTTTAACTGTTTCCGGTCAAAACGAGAATCACTACTTTTTAGAAGATAAACAGCAGCGTAATGTTGGATTAAATGCAATAAAAAATACATCTCTCAAGACTCATCATTGGTACAGAAGGCTTTTTAAAATAGCTCGTCATATCTCATCATTGGTAGTGAGTGAGTCAAAGTACTCAGAGGAGCAGTGCCCATGTACGTACGTACGTACGTACGTACGTGTCAAACTAATTCTCTCTAGTGAGTGAGAGACACCCATGGGCACAACACCAGAGCCTTTGACCGAGTTCCCCCTAGATTCGACTCAACCATGGGCAAAATGTACTCTACCAATCTGCCACCAAAACTTGGAATGCCCTACCAACAGCCATTCAAAGTCTCCCCATCCCCCAAGATTCCCCATCCACTTTTTTGACCTAAAATATGACTTTCCTCAAATTATAATTAGACTTAGGTAATAAGTGGGCACCGCCATCTGATGGCAGATCTCACGAACTGGCGCAAGATCCCAGGAGAGTGTGTTGCTGGGACAGAGACAGGTCGACAATAAAGTTGATTTTCACCTGATTTGTCGTTTAAGTATGGAACACGTGTTAAGATTGTGTGGCTTGTGACAATCTGCGCCAATATGTAGTTCAGTGACCATGGGGCTAAAGAATCGTTCAGAAGCTGTGTTCACCTTCACTCTTTCATTGGAATTAATAGACTCTAACCTGCTTCAGGTCTCATAAGAAGGCGGCTATGTTTTGTTGTTGTTTTGGATGTCACTCGTCGACTCTCTCTGTGTTTCCTGCAACTGGGTCCAGAGCCGTTTGTGGGCCCACAGGGGCCCTAAGCATGATTCTGCTAGGGGCCTTCCTGCGGGCGCCTGTGAAAAAATAATAGTATTTTTTATCATTTTTTAATCCATTTTATAATGGGTTTAATTCTGTTTTTCTTTTTTTTATATAAATAGGCCAAATTGCAGAATCGTCATGCAATGTAGCATCAAATAGCCTAACTTAACTAAGGACTGGACAAATACCCCCAAATAAGCTAGATGTAGGCTATGCCAAGGAGATGATCTGAAACATATAGTAGGCTATATAATTTGTAAATATACATATAGACTGGCTCATTAGTTACTTTGTAGATTTTGATTATAATTAACTTCAACCCTATATACATTTATTTCTGCCATACATAGGTAGGCCTACATGCCTGCCATTTGAAAATACAATCTACAGTTGCATTGTGAGCTTGTAGATCGGCTATTTTCAAATGATCTTTCTACATTTTACTCAGGACATTTACACAGGACATTCTGCATAATGAGTACGTTCTAATATTGGTACTTTAAGTACATTTTGATACCAATACTTTTTTACTTTTACTCAAGTACATTAACATGACAAACTTCTACTTGATTGCAGTATTGATATTTTTACTTAAGTAAAGAAACGGAGTACTTTTCCCACCACTGTTCATTAGAAAGGAACGGCTCCCTACTGTGAACCGAATCCTATCGTTCATTTCAAAGAGCCGTTCAAAAGACTCGATTCGTTCGCGAACGTCCCACCTCTAGAGCGCGTGCTGTTCCCACTCCAGTCTGTGACTGGTAGTGACTATTTCTGCTGATATAAAACAAACTCGCTACCATTGAGTTTTAATTCCCATCGCAAGCAATCATGATACAACCTGGGCGGATGGATGTGGACGGTATGAAAGGTGTGTCTGTGTGCGCAATGCACTATGGGGCGTTGGAAACTCGTGGATATATATATATATATGTTACAGTCAGTTTGGGTAACTCAGTGAGATTGGGGTAAGAGCGCTCGTTTTGTCGTTCACCACACACCCCTACCACCTGGATCAATTCACCTTGATAGTCTCTTATCAGCGTACCTGTGTAATTCTGCGTAGTCACCATGAGATGGTGACAACAGCCATTCACTTGTGTAGTCGCTGACGTCACTCGTTTGCGACACCTCTTTCGTTGTGTATCTACTAGCCTAGCACAGCTGTGTTTAGCCATTAGCTTACTATGCCTAACTCTAACCCTAACCCTAACCCTAACCTTAACCTCTGTAAAACTATGCCTAACCCTAACCCTAACCCTAACCTCCGCGGGGAGAGGCGCTATCATTCCTACCGACGCTACGCTGTCGTGGATCAAAGCGACCGCGTGTTCCGCCCCGCGCCGCACAACGAGCGCTCCTGTTCTCAATTTCACTGAAATTCAAAAAAAAAAAATTGTGACATAATATGTAGCAAGCGGTGCCTCCTTCAGGGAACTACGGTATACTGAGGTTAGAATTAGGGTTAGGTTTAGGTAGTTTTACTGAGAGGGTTAAATTTAGGTTTAGGCATAGTTTTACGGAGGTTAGGATTAGGGTTAGGTTTAGGCATAGTAGCATTCACCAGGTTAACATTCACCAGGTTAGCCAGGTATACATTCACCATATATATGGACTTTTATGCCTTTATTGATAGTACAGTAGACTGACAGGAAATGGGGAGAGAGATGGGGAATGACACGCAGCAAAGGTAGTCGGGAACGGGATTCGAACCCGTGACATGCTGTCAGGCTGGCATTGCAGCTTAGAGTGTCCGGGCCTCCACGCCGGCGGCCCGGTCTGTGATCCATAATTTCTTTCACAAAGTTGGCTCTGGTAGAAGACAAAATGAAATCAAGGGGCACATTTTGATGTCTATTGAGAGTAACTTACTGTGGAAAGTCCATTTTACAGACCTGATCATTGATCAATGACGTCAAGCTACAGAAGACGGCAACAAAAACATAGTCAAACGCCATTTTAATATTTTCTGCTGTGCTACAGTATGTCATATAGTCATTTGCTTCAGGCTATTGCTCTATTGTTGTTGTATTGCGGCCCAAAGGCTGGGTGGCATTTTAATCATATTCAGCTTTTGGCTATGGAATTGAAGGGTGATGTGAATCTACTGTATGTCTTGTGAGTTGTGGCTGAAGGGTTTGAGTTGTGCCATGATGGCTGTTGTATTGGTTTCACATGATTGGGTGGCAAGGCAACACCTCTCGCTGTGTGTGTATTCCTCTGGGTCACTAATACCAGTGATTCTCAACCTTTTGCGTTTCAAAGACCCCCAGTTTGATTTGCATTTTGCCACAGACCCCCATTTGATTGAGTTTAGTTTTAGTTTGTTGTTGTTGTTTAATGTCTGGTACCCAAATCCTCCTTGTATATCTAATCCTGAGAGTGTACAAAAATGGAACCAAGTGGATGATAAAGGTCTCTGTCTGCTTCTGCCGTAATCTGAAGACCCACCTCTTTAGACTCCACCCTAGCCCATAGCACTTACCGTAGAGACTTGCCTACCCTTGATGATCATAGATGCTTATACTGTACATAGGCTAAAATGTCATTTAGATAGCATTTAATTAATAGTCTGATGCCCGGTCTGTCCTGGCATCTTATAATGTGTATATGTTCGATTTAAAGATTATTGTTTTTACTTTTGTAAAAAAAAAAAAAAAAAACGAACCATCAGACTGCATATATCCACCTGTTTCCGCGAGAAATTACTTTATAATTATGTGTGGGACACATCCGGAGAACAGCAGACATACAAGCTCACGTCACGTCGCAGATGCAACCGTTGTGAGCTTGTAGATCACTCTCGGCTGCGACGCCAGAAGAGCCACACAGCTTCTGCACAATGCACGATGGGACGTTGGAAACTTGTGGATAGAAACAATAAGATATGTAAAACAATGTGGCTTTTGTTTTAATTAAAACAGTCCTAAAAGTAATTCAGTTGTAACTTGTATAGAGGGTATGCACGGGACATCATCATCATACCCGGAAGTTATGCGGGAACGCCTACTGAGTGGCAAACAACTACTTTGTGGCTTTGACAGCCCATGCATTCAAACAGAAAAATCCTATCTGATTGCATTAAAGGACCACTTCACCTCTGGGACAACCAGATCTTATTTTATTGTTGTTTGGGACACGATCAACACAATCCTGAGTTATTTTTTGTGTTCAATCTGTGTTTTTAGATATTTCATACAAGATCTGGTTGTCGCAGAGGTGAAGTGGTCCTTTAAACAACGTTAAGCGACGTTAAACTCACTTTGCCACTCACTTTGCCACTCGATTTGCCACTAGATTTGCCATTCACTATGCGCATACCCTCTATAGGCTACACTGTATACACTTTGAGCCAAAACAACATATCAGGGGGATTCAAATGCTTGTGAGAACAGAGTCTTGAGCCTGGATTTTAAAGATTCAACAGAGAATCCATGAAATAGGGGGCTTACAGTGAGTGGTTAAAATGTTGCGTGTATGGACGGAGAGGGGTTGAGAGGCCCTCTGCAATGAGTGCAGCCCAGGGGCCCATGATCTACCAAATCTGACCCAAGTCCCAAATAATATTTATATAGCAGTCACTGGCCTGGTGGGGCCACTGTCTACTCACATAATATTCTGCAGTTCTGAGAAGACTGTGAATGTAGCCTTGTGTGTGTGTTACATTATGCAAGAATGAACGTCCTGTGAGAGTTCACAAGCAGATGGAAATCAGTGAAATCCAAAGTGATCTTCCTTTGTATTGCTGAACGTATATAGACCAGTGGTGGAAAAAAGTATTTGTTATCAATCAATTGCAATACTGCAATGTAGAAAAAAATATTTTACAAGTACAAGTTGGGTAATCAAAATGTACTTGGTAAAATAACAAAAGTGTTGCATCAACATATAAAGTACCAAAAATAGAAAATACCCATTATGCCCATGCATATGTCCCATTTCACATGGGTTTCAAATGTATAAAAATCATTTCAAATCGCCGACAGTGATGTAAAGTAACTAAGTACATTTACTTAAGTACTGTACTTAAGCACAATTCTGAAATATTTGTACTTGAGTATTTCCAATTTCCAATACTTTTACTTCTACTCCACTACATCTTGGATCCAATTATTGTTCTTTTACTCCTTTACAATTATGTGAAGCTTTTAGTTACTAGTTACTTTGCAGATACAGTATAAATTATAATGTTATATAAAACAGCTGATAAGCAGATTCTGCCAAAGCATTTCAATGGGAATTTTTTGTAGAAATTGGCAAATGGCTTAAAAAAAATTCTCCATTCCCTTTGGAAGGGGCCGGTCACAAGTATGGTTGCCCGCAGATAAACTCTTTTTGTGCATAGCTGACTAAAAACGCGGAGAGCGCATTTTGTCCCAAAGCCTGTGACACACCTGTCACTCACTTCCAGAACCCTCACTGTATCCACCTTCCACTCACCCGACAGAGGTGGAAAACCGGCATCTACGAGGAGAATTTATCTGCTCCAGCATAAACGCAAGTTCTGCTCGGCACGCAGAAATCCCCTACTGGCACGAAACCACTCCATTCCCATTGAAATACATTGGCGGAATGGGGAATCCACTCTTCCACTCTCATAGGTACTTTTGTGTGACCGTTCCCTTACAAGTATTTTTACATTGCAGTATTGATACTTTTACTTAACTCATTCCCTGCTAGGCCCGATAGTCCCGAGAATATTTCAATGTCTCTACCTGCCAGGCCCGATTTTTCCCGTTTTTGAAAAAAATGTAGTAGGCATGATAGCAATCGCGAAATTGCATGTTTAACCCCCATAGCAACCCCATCATTCAAACATGGCAGCCATCTTTGTTTACATTTTAGGAAAACATAATGGCTGCTATCTCATGAATGCCTGAACGGATTTCCATTCGGATTTTTTTGTTTGAAAGCTGTGAGCAATGTGGACACACGTGGTGCATGATCTAGGCATGGGTGTGCATGATCCGTGCACTATGAATTACATGGAAGTTTATGGAGACGAATGGCAAGTGGGAGTACGAAGGTATTCTTAAAAGACGGGGAATGTGTAAAGTAAAACATTTCAGTACTTTTTCCACCACTGGTCGGCGTTCTACAAGGTCGCGTTGTGAGCTTGTAGAACGCCTTTTTTCAAATTGTCTAAATGTATATACTGTACGCAGGGATTGACACTAAGGCTTTCTCACCTGGCCCCGGCAGGTAAATAAAACTTTGGGGCAGGTGGAGTTTGCTTTCCGGTTGCCCGACTGGACAAGTGCTCATTTGAGAGGGGACGCACCGGTCTATAAACACAACACCAGATATCTGTCTAAACACCTGAACGTGGCCAGAGTGCTCTGTCTTCTGGTCTGTGGAATGTAAAATAAGAGCACTGTTTGCTGTTTTTACTGTTGCTACACTTAAAAATATAAAATAACAAGTGTGAAACTATAGACATTCAATCATAGCTATGTAGATATTTGGATTTGGAAGTATTGAGGTACAGTATGACTTTTCTTATCACACAGACCCAGAAAGTAAAGAAATATGTGTTAAAGGAGTCATCCAGACCAAAACACATATAGGGTTAAATCTGTCTTTTATCATACCCCTTCATACCTGCTTTAGTCGATTTTTTTCATAGCTGCCCCTGTTGCTAGATTTCGGCTGCCCCTGTTGCTAGATTTCGCAGGCTCTCTCATAACTAACACAGTGGATTGTCCTTAGGCTAGTGCGGTCATTTCTTGAGCTTCAAAGTTAGTATTTTTTTATTGGATTGTGTTTACACAACGTCCTGAGATCAACCAAACCGCTGTTTTGACCTCACAGGCACCCTTACTTGTCAAACGGCTTCTGCTCTGCACCAGAGCAGGGAGAGGAGAGGCTAGAAAGGGAGGGAGAAGGGGTCTGTTTGACAAGTAAGGGTGCCTGTGAGGTCAAAACAGCGGTGTGGTTCGTCTCAGGACGTTGTGTAAACACAATCCAATAAAAAATACTAACTTTGAAGCTCAAGAAATGACCGCACTTGCCTAAGGACAATCCACTGTGTTAGTTATGAGAGAGCCCGCAAAATCTAGCAACAGGGGCAGCCGAAATCTAGCAACAGGGGCAGCTATGAAAAAAATCGACTAAAGCAGGTATGAAGGGGTATGATAAAAGGCAGCTTTAACCCTATATGTGTTTTGGTCTGGATGTCTCCTTTAAATCGAGCGGTAAATAAAATCTTACCTATCCTTTTATAATGGACAATTTACTTTTCGGGCAAGTGGGCATGACCTTTGGGAAGTAGAACATGACCTGTACTTGCCCGACGGGCAAGTGCCTCTGAGACCTTCAACCCCTGTGTACGGCTGAAGTGGGTAATATGTGTTTTGTAATTATAATCAAACCCTCAAAAATATTAACTGAAGTTTTCAAATAATTGTAGTGGAGTAAAAGTACAATATTTGCCTCTAAGGTGTAGTGGAAAGAAGTAAAAGTATTGAAAATTGGAAATGCTCCAGTAAAGTAAAAAAAAAAAATACCTCAAGATTTTACTTAAGTACAGTACTTGAGTAGATTGTCCTATGAGATTTCACAAGCGGTTCGGTAAAAGACAGAAATCAGTGATATCCTGAATGGTCTTCCTTTGTATTGACGAGTGTAATTTAGACCAACGGACATGACATATTGTCTAGCTCAAATTATTTGTTGGAAATACAACTCTAATCAGTTGGATTTTTTTTGTGAATATTCCCATTCAACATTATCTTTGAATAAAGACGTCAGTGACTGTTTCCTGCAGACTAATACTGTAGGGCTGTCGCTGCCAATTCCTGTGGCCAATCTCGGTTAAACTCTGCGCCTTGATCAGTCGTGACCACGAAGCCGTATGCTCCGCCGCACGGAGAAAATGGCAGATCTACAAGCTCACTACACGCTGCATCCACAACGTGTTGTTAGCTTGCAGATCTGCCATTTTCTGCTGACAGAGTATATAAATCAGGCATAACAATGCGGTTCAGAATCCAGCGTTTGAACAAAGCCTTTGACTAGTCTGCACAATTTCCCTGCCCAGACCCATTCTGCTCTAATTTATTGATTTCTTCCCCTAAGCCTCCTTTTACAAAAAGCATCAAAAAGAGGAAACAAAACATGACAACAATGAATGGGATTGGTAAAAAAAATATTAAACATACATAATAGAGCCTTGTTTTGTGTGTGTTCTTTTTTTAAAGATTTTTGGAAGGAAGTAAAGGACTTCTCTCTGTGGGCGAGAGAGCCCCACAGCTGAGCATCAGTATTCCACAGCCATCAGATAGTTGGCTGGGCTGACGGCACAGCCGGCGATTCGGGACCCTTGCCAACCAAGCACTAATGGTTGAATTATAGCCCAGAAGCAGCTGGGCCCATCAGCCATTGGACCAGAACACTTGGGTGGGGGTGTGTGGGGGGGGGGGGGGGGGGGGGGGATGGTGTACGGGGTATCGCCTCTGCCTTTTCATTCCCACTGCTTTTGATGATGAGGACGATGATGGAGTACACGGGGAGGTGAAACAGAAAGGAAGCGTCCCTCCAGTGTGCGCAGGCTGCGGGTGAAAGGAGATGGAGGGGCGAGGCGTTATCGTCCAGCTCTGTGATGTAGCACGTGTAGCATGTAGCTTAGGGCTGTGCGGATGAGGGCGAGGATTTATAGCCTTCTACTCTGTGATACAGCATCATGTGAACTGAACACAACTCTGACATTTCAGCCCACACTGACGTTCTTGACCTCAGGGCCTCTCTCTCTCTCTCTCTCTCTCTCTCTCTCTCTCTCTCTCCCCTCCTCTTAGGCCTCAGACCTAGCCAGCAGGGACTCTGTCAGTGGATAACAAGTATGAGATCATGACACCAGCTGATTCCATTCCGGCCTATAGACTAGCGCGTGTGTGGTGATTTAGTCCGGCCTGTACCGAAAACCAGAAAGATCTTGGGTCGGTAAATTCATAGGTGCTTTAATGTCTGATCAATCGACGGGTTCGCTTGTAGATCTGCTACCTAGGCGTGCGACACCGGCGTGCAATCAAATATAAATTGTCAGACTTATTAAAAGAACAACAAACATTCAAGTCTACAGCCCAGATGTGGCACCCTCAGAGGCACAGCTGTGTCTGCCCCATTGCACAGCACTATCAGTGGCCATGGGTTATCTGGAGGCCGGGGCGGAAGCGTGGGCGATTATGCTGCGATGTTTGCTTCTTTGCACGCTCCGGCTCGTTCTGACCGGACCTTTATCAGCGGTGACGGGGCTCCTTGGCAGCAGCCCTACGTCAACTCATTGAGCTTCCCCTTGTGTCAGGCTTGGTGCACGGCCGACCACGCACGGCCCTGGATCAGGCCAGACTGTTGATAACACACGGGAGGAGGACTTCCATTCCAGCCTGGCCATAGATAACGCTCTGGAGAGGGTAGAGATGTTGTTGTTGTCCCCTGACAGTATGGGCACTGTGAAACATCCACGGTCCCTCAGCTCTAGCAGTGGAAACGCCGTCCAAATGTGAAGCTCTCATTGTTGGGTTTTCTTGTACAACCACGTCCACGTAGAGCTTCAAATCGACGTCACATCGATTACAGTATTTTCTTTTTTTAACTTTTTCTGTTATGCTGAAAATAGCAGATCTACAAGCTCGCAACGTATCGAGATGCCACGCGTTGAACTTGTAGATGGGCTATTTTCAGTCTAAAAGCTATTTCTGTACAACAATGAGGCTTGAAGTATAAAACCTCTTTGATCCTTTTCTTTTTTTTTCTAAATAAAAAACACTGTATATGAGGTATAAGCTACTGTGGTTTTATGACCCAGTTTGGGGAGGATTGATTCATCATTTCATCCATGAAAACCTTCCAGTACTTACACATGCACACTTGGGTACATGCATGCACGCACGCACACACGCAAACAAACAAACAACAAAACAACCATTTATCTTGTGATGACCAGTAACATTGCACTCACAATGTCTTATTTGTCAAAGTCTACTATACTTGAGGGGACATTTGGCACTCATAGAAACACACACACACACACACGCACACACACAGACACACACACACACACACACACACACACACACACACACACACACACACACACACACACACACACACACACACACTCTCTCTCTCTCTTTGGGGCTTTATAAACAAGTATGAGTTTCCACGGAGAGGAAGGGGGTGGTGTATATATATGTATATATATCACTGGGAGGACTCTTGGACACACAGTAGATCCTCCTTAATCCTCCGGTTCAGTCTCAGGACTCAGTGAGCTCTCTGAATCAGGCTTATGTCAAAGCACTGACACCAGGACCAGAACCTGGGTCAGCCACGTAAATCCTCCCAACATCCATTACACCGATGAGCTCAAGAATAACAGGGATAAATCTGGTGATGAGCGGCAGTGCAGGATGCAAGGGAACGAGGCTGTTTTAAAGGGAGAGAAAAAAAAGAAGAAATGAAAATCAAATAACTATTTCATTTCCTTTTGAACTTGACGGAGAGGCCCCGGCGTGCGCCTGTGTTGCATCACGGCTTGATGACTTTAGCACACACAGCCTCCATTCCCCCCTCTGGACCCATCCGTCTGAGAGAGTCCTGAGGTTCAGATAAGCTCACAATGCATGTGTGAGAGAGGTGTTTAACACTCCCTCACGTAGTAGAAGAAGCATCATTCTGTCACCTGTCATGAGGGCAGAGACAGTATTTTGAGGATATTGCCATGCTATCTTGCTGTCTTATTTTGTCGTTTGTTCTTTGTATTGTATCTATAGCAAAGATTAATAATTCTATTTCGGCCTCTTGGCCAGTTCACACATGTAAAAGAGACGGTGTCTCAATGTGCTTTTACTGGTTATAATAAAGGTTAAATAAAACATCTTAGAATGTATGGTGTTATAGGTTCATGATTTGACTTATTGCAGAGGAATACCCATGCAATACTCTTTTATCTGATGTAGTCGTTGTACATGTTGGTATCTCAGGCTTATCTCAAAGACAGATTTAGTTTGGGTCACATTTTCCCTGTTTTCGGTTCTCTGAAACGGTTTGTAACCATTTGGTCGGGTGGCACCCCAGTTATGCAGACAGACAGGCAAACAGACACAAGTTTTGTAAATGATTTGGTAGATAAAGAACATCTCAATATTGGACAAAACGCCCCGGTGTGAATATAAAGTCAGGGACCCTCATGTGAAATGAATCCACTCTGAATTCAGGGAGGTATCCATTTGGCTGTCAGACTTAAACACGTTTGTCTCCTTTATTATCCACCACTTCTGATCGTGTTGCATGATAACACCCATCATTCTCTTATCACTGGCAGGACCCACTCCTCCCAGCTTTTTAGGTGTCCCCATACATGCCTGAACAGATCATACGCAAGTCAATCTGTGACAGGCCTGCAGTGGAATGTCCGTTGTTAAAACAAACAACGGTTATGTGGTCATGGTCATGCCAACAAATACATGGTAGGTCCACTAAAAGGCATCACCCGGGAACATAGAGTTGTATTCTGTCCTGCTAATAAACATATAGGTCTACCGTTGTCAGTTGTTCACTATGAGGCGAGTAGACTGAAAACGTTATGTGTAAGTTATGTATCATATCATGAAAATCTTCAGTGCCTTGAACAATGCATTTTTTAGCTTGTGTTTGACATGATGGTGAGATACTTGTTGCACTAACTAGCATTGACTGTTATGATTTGGGGGCACTGTACTATATTGATAGTTGTGCCTAAGGACACTTTATGTGTGTGTATATATATATATATATATATATATATATATATATATATAATTCATTCCCTTTCTTGACGTACCTTGCTCTTACTGTACTCTGTTCTTGTTTTGTTTTTTTCTTTATCGTTTTTCTTACTTCTCTGTAACTTTGTAAATAACCTTATATGCTGTGCTGCCTCTGGGCAACTGATTTTCCCCCTTGGGATAATAAAGGTATCGATCTATCTATCTACATTCCTTTTTCCAACCTCCAATCTGTTTCCACTAAAAGTCCTGTTATACTTGGTTGTGCACCGGTATACCACACCAAAAATTGATTATCTACAGTATAAGCTCACATTGGCTATTTTTCACGCAAGACACCCATAGACTGTAAAAAATATGGACGGTGGGAACGCATTGGTTTCTATGCTTTGAAAATGAAACTTTTTTTGCCCTTGTATGGGTGTCGCCATCATTGTTTTAATGGGTACCATTAAATGCTATTGGCTGCCAACAGTCACGTGCAACCGCAGGGATACTTGGGTAAATGTGTTGAGCCTGCCGAAAATAAAGCACATGAAGAATCATCACAAGGCTATGATCACAAGCTCCTCCTACATCATACCCTGCTTTAACATCAATTATAATCATGGGAACTTTTAGTTCCGTGTTTGCTTCATTTTAAATCCGGACAACTGGCCCCTTGGAGACACCACATTCTAAGCACACTCTCAAAAGGTGAACATTTGCGCTGCCGAGGTTGAGCCTTCTTCTCAAAAACACACATGTCGCGAGGCATTCATAAAAACATGTAGATCAACAGATTTATAGACCTCTCTGTGTATGTACAGTATGTCAGCGTAGGACAGATGCACATCGAAGGAGGAGGGGGGGCGGATATTGAAATAAAATGACTCCTCCATTTCATGGCCAGAAAACAGATACGCGATTTGCACACATGCAACTTCTGTCCATGGGCCAAATGGGCACACATATTCACGCACACATGCACTCATGTTTGTATTAATATACTTGTGAGGACATCAAGATTTTAGTATGGCTAAACTGAAAAGAAAATCAAAGAACTTATGACTGCCATTTTACTATAGGCTATGCCTGAGGCTCTAAAGTGTCTCTCTGCATATTAATCCTACAATAATTCCAACCAGAACCCCTAAACCTAAGCTCTGAATGCCCGATCCTAAGAATCTTTTCCTAATTGTAAGCCAAATTCCACAAGTCTATTTTAACCATATAAAACAACCATTTCACTCAGGACTAGGAAATTGGTCCTCACGATGTCTTTTTCCTCAAATTCAACTATACTTGTGGGGACATTTGGCCCTCACACGTGCGCACACACGCACGCAATCAGATGCATAATCAGATCCCTCAACCTGTGGCTCATAATACCCAGTAAAGTGAGGCTCCATTAGCCAACGATTTACCCTTGTTTTGTTTTACAGCGTTCAGCGCAGCGACCATGCAACGGAGAGTCGTTGCTAGGGATTGGACGATACGCGATACTTTCGTTTATCCTGATAAAAAACACTCACGATAATCATATCGTGGAGATTTAAATCATGATATCGTCCTCCGTCATGCATTGGGATCAATTCATCTTTTATTTGCCGAGCTGCATATCCGGTACCGCTTAAACCCTCTATAATTGGTAAAAGGTACTTATGATATACATACTTGATACAGTCTTTTTTTCACCCCCTTTCAAATGTCTTTGCCAATGCAAATGTTCATCCATGATAATGGATTTTGATTATCGCGATAATATCGTAAATCTTTCTTTTGTCACACTAATCGTGATATGAAATTTTCATATCGTCCCGTCCCTGGTCGTTGCAACGTCGGCAGTCAGATGCCACCGCTGTGACGTGCAGCCTTCCAGGCCTGTTGTTGAACAGACTCTTAGCTGTGACCCCACAGCCCTATCCAGCCTGTTGCTGAACGGACTGTTTGCTTGGACAGTGTCGTTGCGATTGAGAGGTGACGACGGTTGGAAGGGAAGCCGTCAGTCAGACGTTGGCGGGCCGCTGCCGGTGCTAACAGGTGTGCACATGTCACCAGCTCCATGTCTTTAGCTGCATATGAGCTGTGTGGAACTTCATGTGTTTAACAGCTGCAGACTGGGCTTCCCACAGTGAATGTATGTATGTATAGAGTGTGTGTGTGTGTGTCAGGGACGTGCTGGGCCCCTGATTCAGCCCGGGAAAAAGAGTTGGAGAGGCCCTCATTGCGCGCTATAGAGAGATTTGTGACAAAGTGACAAGCCTGTGGGCCAATTACATGAGTTATATTTCGTCGTTGTCGGGTGGAAACCTTGTATGTCCAAAACCGTTTGTTTTGTATTTTTCATTTTAAAAATGATTTAAACTAGTGAAAACAACCGATCTACAAGCACACAGTTGTGTGCTTGTAGATCTGCTGTTTTCACTACTTTTGTGCGACGGCCTTGTCTGATGAAGCAGGGCTTTGCTTCGCGGAAAAACATACAAATTTGAAACTTGGAGATACGAGGTTTCTTTCCGACAGTGGCTATTTACTTTGTTGGCTGCCCAGCCCCCAAAATGGAAAAAGGACGACGTTTTATTTATTTATTTTTCCTAATGGCCGGCCTGGACCGGCCGGGAATGAACCGTCCATTCGGGAGTTGTCCCGCTTTTCCCAATGGCCAGCACGTCCCTGGTGTGTGTGTACTTGTGTTGCTATACTAGTGACGGCCACATGCCCTCACAAGTACAGTATATTCGAATTTAAGAAACATTGTGGGAACACATTTTTTTCCTGGACCTCACAGGAGAAATGGTTGTTTTATGAAGAAAACAAATAATATATATTATGGTTATGGTTGGAAACTATTCAGACTGGGGTTAGGATTAGGCATTCAGAGGTTCGGTTGAAGGGTTTGCGGTTGATCATTTTTAACTGATTATACTTAGATAGTTGTGTGTTGATCTGCTATTTTTCGACTTTCCGGTTAGAAAGAATAAAAAAAGCCAAAAAAAAAAGGTGATGTCCTCACAAGTACAGTAGTTTGTGCGTGTGCGTGTGTGTGTGTGTGTGTGTGTGTGTGTGTGTGTGTGTGTGTTCCTGCGTTTGTGCGTGTTTATAACATGCACCTTAATGGAAGGCTGGGGGGTTGAGCGCGGAGGAAGCCCTATATTCCCCTATATTCTGGGTGTCTGTCAGCACCCCGGCTCCTCTGGGTCTGTAATGAACAGGCATGTCATGTGGACTCCCGTACTGACAGCTATGTCTTATTAGGACCGCTGGAAGATGAGGGTATAATGCATCCTACAAGGCCTGCGGGGCATAGAGGAGGGTCTGCTCTCTGCTTTTAGCAATGAATCCTTCGTTCTGCTGTGTTTTCAACTGGGGGGGCAACAGGGGGCCACGGGATTGACTGATGCCTGATTTAGAGGGCTGTTTCACACCAAGCACTGTAACTAGTATGTCGTTCACCATAAATGGTGCATTTATATAGCGCCTTTATCCAAGGCGCTTTACAGACATTGTGCCTTACATTCACCCATTCACACACACATTCATACACTGATGGCGGAGGAAACCATGCAAGGCACCAACCTGCTCACCGAGAGCAATTAGGGGTTCAGTGTCTTGCTCAAGGTCACTTCAACAATAACTCGATCGAACTGGGAACATTCCGGTTGCCAATCGGCCACTCTACCCCTGAGCCACTGCCGCCACCATTGTCTGTGTTGTAGTTGTGGGATGGACTCTGCCATTCACTTGAGTCATAATGATTTTTAAATAAATGGACTGAATTTATATTGGGCTTTTCAATGTATTTCAGATTCCCCCATTCATAATTGACAGCAGAGGAAACCTTGAAAGGCGCTAAGCTGCTCATGGAGCAGTTTGGGGTTATGTGTTTTGCTCAAGGCCAGCACTGGGGAATGGGGATCAATCCAGGAACCTTCCAATTCTAAGACGGGCCACTGTGCTTATATTTGTAATTAGGGTTGGGAACCGGAAACAGAGGAACTGGATCCGACATGGAACCGGCATCGTTTTTTGTTGGTTCTCAAACCTTTACATTTCATGGACCACCATAATTCTGGAAGTGTACAAACGTAACACTCTCAGAGTTACAGGTCTGTTAGGGTCCATTTAGAACCCCCTATACAGGAATGGTTAAAATCCTAAAAAGGATCCCAAACCTAGTTATAATTACAGTGTTTGGTGAGAACGTCCCTTTAAATTTGGTTTGCACCGGAAACCGCAAATCTACAAGCTCACAACGCGATGCGTTGTGATCCGCTGTGAGCTTGTAGGTTTGCTGTATCCGCTATTTGCTGTGCCACTAAGTATAAACCCGGCCTGAGGGCAGAATTCAGGGGCCCCTCAACCCCCACATGCCACCCTGAATGTCCCCTGTAAACCCGGCTATGAAAGTCAGTAAGCCATGACAGTGACCATCTTGCCGGCTTTCATGGAAACCAGCCCCCCCCCCCCCCCCCCCCCCCACTCTCCCCTCCTCCCTTCATGACAGCCACAAAGAGCTCAGAGTTTTCAGCGCCCCTGTTTTTCCCCCCCAGTAATATGGCTAAACCTTGCGGTTGTGGAGGGGCTATAGCAGCAACATTATCTGCTGAATTGGCCCAGTTTGAGGTCGGCCCTGCAGGCTCTGCGTGGTTTGTGCTCCGTGGCCCTTAGCCTGTTATTCTAACATCCAGTTCAGTGATATTTACGACAGGCCATATAGTGCACATGTACACCTACAATGACCATGAAATGTGGTGAAAAGTAATATCCCTGGCGGAGCGACGTTTTCGAGAAAAGAGGTCGGCGGGCCGATTTTGTTTTATTGCGTTTTAAGCTATGCACATCACGATACGAGAATATATTATCATAATCCAATAAAAGGAGAGTCAAGCCTCATGTCTAGAAATGTGTGTGTATGCTCGTTACCAGGGAGACCAAGGATTGCATAACATTGACTGGCTGCTGAATTGGATGGGTGATTTGAGGCCATTGGATCTGGAAGCAGACTGCGATAATACACTTGTAATAATGTGCTGTTTTTGCCATGGAGACCGAGACCAGTGGTGTAAAAAGTATCTTACAATAAGTACATTTACTACAGTACTGTACTTAAGTACACTTTTGAGGTACGTTTTAATTTACTGGAGTATTTTCCGACGATGAAAATATTCTACTTTTACTCCGCAACAATTATTTGACAACTTTAGTTACTAGTTATTTAGTAAATATTGATTATTATTTCAAAACACACCAGTATATGCATTTCGTCCATTTGGAAATAGCCGATCCGCAATACGACACATTGTGAGCTTGTATAGATCTGCTATTTTC
Source organism: Nannobrachium achirus (assembly GCF_963921795.1). Classification (NCBI taxonomy): domain Eukaryota; kingdom Metazoa; phylum Chordata; class Actinopteri; order Myctophiformes; family Myctophidae; genus Nannobrachium; species Nannobrachium achirus. The sequence goes on from NC_137813.1 coordinate 50,642,655, forward strand.
TAAAGATGTTTTTTTTTAATATATTTTATACATTTGAAAACTTGTGAAATGGGACTTTCTGCATAATGAGTACATTCTACTTCTATTGGTTATTCAAAATACTTTTGTACTTTTACTCAAGTATATTAGTACAGTACAATTTTGAGGTATTTGTACTTTACTTGAGTACAGTATGTCCAATTTCCAATACTTTTACTTCTACTCCACTGGACCTCAGATAAAAATATTTCACTTTTACTCCACTACATTTATCTGGAAACTTTAGTTACTAGTTACTTTGTAGATTTTGATTATTATTACAATACATACATTAACCACTTCAGTTCTATATACATTTCGGCCCTTTGAAAATAGCAGATCTACAAGCTCACAATGCCTTGCGATGCGACACATTGTGAGCTTGTAGATCTGCCATTTTCAAAAGATTGTTATACATTTGAATGGGACATTCTGCATAATGAGTACTTTCACTTTTGGTACTTTAAGTACATTTTGATGCCAACACTTTTGTACTTTTCACTCAAGTACATTTAGAAATCCAAACTTTTACTAACAGAGTATTTCTATAAAGCAGTATTGATACTTTTAGTTTTTTTTTTCCCACCACTTGTCACTTGTCCCGATGTTCCGTCGTATATACGACAAAGTATACGGTACATTGGAGGCTTAATCATGGCATCCTGAGGAAGACGGAGGACGCCAGGCGGCAGGGCTTGGTGACTTGTTGTTTGTGGTGGCAGCGTATGGGACAAAGATGAGGTAAGGCCCGTCGTCTCCTCCCTGCACCCTGCCCTGAGGGCTTGGCGCTGCCAGGGGAACTGTACAGAGGACCAACGTCACAGCACTGGTGGAAAGTAACTCCAGTGCATTTACTCATGTAGCCTACTGTGCTTACATTTGGAGTTATCTGTACTTTACTGGAGCAGTTGTCCATATTCACATTGCGGCCACATCTTGCCATTAATTACCCATTTAGGCCTAAAATTAGTGGATGCTTTAACTATTAAAAAAATAGCAGATATACAAGCTCACAGCGGGGCACGGTGCCGCGCTGTGAGCTGTGAGCTTGTATTTAAGTTAAAAGGACCTTTTCTTTGACGATGTCTGGCCAGATTGTTGACATTGAAACATAGGTTTTTCTAAATCTTAGAAGGATTCAAAAGACACTTATAGAATCGGGTCAAAATTCTAATTTTCACGATAAAAACAAAAATAGCAGATCTACAAGCTCGCAGCACGGCACTCGGTGCCGCGCTGCGAGCTTGTATATCTGCTATTTTTCAATAGTTAAAGCATGAAATAATGATACACAATGATATGTACCCGTTCTGAATGGGTTAAGACAATGAATTGCCACCCTAGTTGCCACCTTATAGGTACCGTTTTCAATGCAAATTTCAAACATGGCCGCCAGGTGTAGTATGGTCAGTTCCAATCATTCATTGCTTTTACTTCTACTCCGCTATACATCTCAGAGGCTGATATCGTACTTTTACCCCTACATTTATTTGAAAACTTTAGTTACTAGTTACTTTTTTTGTTTTTGACTATTATTACAAAACATACCACTTCAACCCTATACATTTCGGCCATTTGAAAATAGCTGAGTGAGTACCGAGTACTTTTTTCCACCACTGTAACAGTGGTGAAATTGAAATTCAGACACACACACACACACACACACACACACACACACACACACACACACACACACACACACACACACTTTTGCACTTCTACAAAATACAGGACTTTTACAAAGTATTTCTACGTTGTGGTACACTATTATTGATACTTTAACTTAGTACAAGTTCTGAGTACTTCACTCTTGGCAGGGACCTGGAGTGGCCAACGTCAGTCCGGCTGGCTGAAGTCACAGTTAGTTTGGTCTACACGCTCCTCTCTCGTCCTCAACTCCCATTCGCTGACTGAGCGTTAATGTCGGCAGACGACGACTTTTACAGGATTGACGTCAGCGGTTTTAGTTTGGCTTTCTTTTTTTTTTCTTTTTTTGTTGTTGCTGCTATTAATAAATGGACGGTTTGTTTGGCGCCAGAGCTGTGGGACATTCATATATTCATAACATGACCGCATTCCAAAACAGCCAATTTAAGATACATGAACTATAGAGTTGAGGATGCCTAAAATACAAGAGTTTGACCAAAATAGACGTTTGGATTATTCCGTAATACTTGTGCCAGCTACAAGCAGTAAATTGCATGGTGGATATAGATTCACTTTTTCTTAACTCCCTAAATGCTGCGCTGTGTAGGCTCACATCTGTCGGTCAGTTCCCTCTAGGGTCTTCAACGTTTTCCGGCAAAGGACCAATCAGTTGAGAGAGAGATGAAGCAGGGACCCCCACAACCTGTTCATAGATTCCATATAGTTTCACCGTTTGACAGCACAATTCAGATATTTAACCACTTGAGCCATCATGACCTAAAACATTTGACCTTTCACCGTGTACTTAGTCTGCTCTTTTCCCCCTCTACACCAAATCTCTTTGCCAAAAATAGCCGATCTACAAGCTCACAACGCCTCGCAGCGCGAGGCGTTGTGAGCTTGTAGATCTGCTATTTTTGGCTACAGGTCTCAGAGGACACTAGGGTTCAAGTTATTAATATGAAAAGGATTGGAAGATTTGGAGGACCCCCTGTAGTAACTGTGAGGACCCCCTAGGGGTCCCAGACCCCCTGTTGAAGACCCCTGCTCTAGCATTAAAGAAGTAGTTCACCCCCAAAATGACTTTTTTTCTATTGATTACTCATGCCATGGAGAGTAGAGTTCAATAATATTTTTTGGTTTTTGTCACATTCCTAAGACAAAAATTTGATTCGAAACGGGTCCCCATCCGGAACGAATGGGGGTAAATTTATTGTTATCACATTTTTGTCTTAGGAATGTGACTAAAAACTAAAAATATTATTGAACTCTAGTCTCCATGGCGTGACTAATCAATTGAAAAAAAGTCATTTTGGGGGTGAACTACTCCTTTAAAGCATTGAATAAAGACAGGTACTTTGCCTACAGAGCAAAAAAAAAAACACATTTCTCTTTCTCATGTTTTAATCTTAGTTTTTCCATGGGCCTTGAAATGCCTGAGCCTCTCCTGTGGAGGATATTCAGCTATTTCCCAAACATCTGTTAAAATTTACCTTAAAAAAAAGAAAAAAAGAAAAGCTGACTGGACCGTTTGCCCATTGTTATTTTTCTCGTTCATTTTCTCTTCCAGTTTGAATGGAGAAAAATAATGATCTGTGTAAGCAAACACAGGGTGTCTGGCGAGAACCAGTGTCAGCGTCTGAACATCAATTAAACTATTTCACAGTAGAGACAAAACGCGGAGAACATGTCCAACATGCGTTCACCTTTGGAAGTCAGACAGTGGTGGAAGAAGTACTCATTATTATTAACTTTTTTTTTTTTAATACCATATTGTAGAAATACTTCTGTATTCCACATTTGATTGAGTAAAAGTACCAGGGGCGTCAATTGGGTATGGCAGGGGTATGCAGCTGCCATACCCTGGGTCCAGGGGGAAAATAAAAGTGCAAATAAAAAAATTCAAAATCTAACAAAATGGTCACTTTAACAAGGTATTATAATTATATTCTCCACACTTTTATTCTCCCGATCTTGACAAGATGGTATATTCCCAGGTTCCGCAGGTCAGCTGCACAGGTGCAAAGCATTATTGTTAATTGTGGCACGTTTACTAACATGCTAAGTTTTGCTGCACTTGAACAACCATTCAGGGCTGCCATATCCAGCCCAAGAAACCGCAGAAACCTGTGTAAAAAACTGACAAAATTCGTTTTTTTCAGACATTGTGAAAATAGCAGATTTTTTCAGACATTGTGAAAATAGCAGATCTACATGCTCACAATGTCTCGCGCTGCGAGGCGTTGTGAGCATGTAGATCTGCTATTTTCACAATAGAACCGTGTTATACAAAATGTAATGCCGCTTTTCCATGAGGACTCCCATATTTGCCATACCCTAGCTTTTGCTGAACTGAAAAGTACAAAGGTATACTTAAACGTACCAAAATGTGCCATTTCAGAATGTCCCAGATTTACAAAATTCCAAATCTTTTGAAAATAATAGATCTACTTCACACGTTCAACCTATCCTCGTATAATAGTTCCTCACTAATGCTAATTATAATATGGAACCATTTTTGTCTACTAACTCTGTGTCACAGAGGAGGGCTGCAGTGGATCCTCCTATGGGGCTTTTAAGCCGTGATATTTTGTAGTCAGACCTCCAAGCAGATTTATTGTCAATATCTGTCCCTCGCTATTTCAACAGATCCGAGACAAAAATAACGACTAAAGTATCATCGTCATCGATGGGGAATCTAAGCTAATAGAAACTGCAGGCTTTCTATTCCTGGAAAGTTAGCTCGCGATAATGGAGGCCACTGTTCTCGCGTTAATATATATAAAAAATCACACCCGTGTGAACTGAGCTGTGGTCGTGGAGGCTGCGCAACAGCAAAACAAATATATACCTGTATATAAATATATAATAAAAAAAATTAAAACAATATTAAACAAAATATTAATAATAAAATGCATGTCACTCAGGCCGCCACTGGTATCCATCCATTGTGTGTGTGTGTGTGTGTGTGTGTGTGTGTGTGTGTGTGTGTGTGTGTGTGTGTGTGTGTGTGTGTGTGTGTGTGTGTGTGTGTGTGTGTGTGTGTGTGTGTGTGTGTGTGTGTGTGTGTGTGTGTGTGTGTGTGTGTGTGTGTCTCTGGTCTGGTCTGGCCTGAACAACAGCGCCCCTCCCTTAACATGTGTGGTCAAAAAAGGTACTGTAGGCTACAGACAGACAGACACGCAGACAGACAGACATACCCACACACACGGCCACGTATAGGAGCGTTGTGACCACCGCTCAAAAAAGTATATCACTTGTACAGTAGGCCGGTTTCTGAAGTGTCCACATCCCTCCTATATGAGACAGATCAAATAGGCCTAGACCCCCCCCCTTCCCTCCATTTTATCATGACTATAATTGAGGACCAAATATATGAATATAAGTTGAAAATGGACGAAGTAGTTTTAAGTGCATTACTTGAGTAAATGTACTTAGTTACATTCCACCAGTGTCCAGTTTCTGTCCACAGTAGAGACAAATGTGGAGAACATGTCCAATATGATGACTGTGGGGGATTCAACCTTTTGGCAGTCAGACCGTTCCACTTAACAGCAGAATATGAGATGGACAGACCGTACGGGCAAAGTGCTTCTCTCTTGCCAAAGTGCAGCGCCACAACTCATCATAATATTTTATTACATGGCTCACTACAGTCCCATGTCTCACCTTTATCACAACTCTTTAGTGGAGATGCAAGTCTAACCTGTGCTAGACCTACAGGAAATTGAAAGAGGAGAATCTCTGTGACCTCCGATTTGTCTAACTAGCCGTTTAAGGGCTTTTCATTCTGCAGCAGTGTGGCTACTAGTTATTGAAACACTTGGCTGGAGTGTCTCAGAAACTCACATTGTGCATGAGTGAATGCCATTTCGCTGCCATTTCTCAACCGTGCTGAATTTTGGAAGACATGATTGAAAAGTAACACAGAGAGACAAAATTGTAACTTTGTCAGACGTGATGGCATATACTGTACATAGTATAGTCTATTTAATACTTACAATAGTCATACAATGGGGTTGTATGACAGCAATCTGACACATTTGGAGCTTGTAGATTTGCTCTTTTTGCTATTTTTGGAGGAATAGAAAAGAGAAAAAAAGAAAAGGAAATGTTCTGATTGACATGCCCCAAATAGGGACACCAAGTTAAAAGTACTAACACTCCACCCATACTGGGTGGGGCAGCAGAGGATCGGGAGGTAAAGGATTGGAACTTGAAACGTTCCCGGTTGGATGCCCAGCTATGTTGTCGAAGTGTCCTTGAGCAAGACACTGAACTGGGTGTTCAGTGACTCCTGCTCCTGATAAGCAGGTTGATGTAGGGGTGGGCGATATGGAAAAATATACAATATCACGATATTTTCCCAAGCTCTATCACAATACACGATTTTATCACGATTCTTTTTCATGTTGTTTTTCATGGTTATTTTTCAAGTTACCTGACAAAAACTAGACTCTCTGGGTTCCTTTTGGGAGGTCTAAATTGAACTCTGACAGTATACAAATGAAACCAAATGGACCCTTACGGGTCCATTTGGTTTAATTTGTAAACTGTCAGAGTTAAGTGGAGACCTTGACATTTGAAAGTTTGAGAACTACTGATTTAGACCAAAATGCAGGTTTAAATTGAATTCTGCAATGAATCTCTGTATTAACGATTCAACAGGATCTTTTACAAGGCTCCCTCAATTGTATCACGATATATACGATACAGTACCTCTGAAAAGGCATATCGTGGAGACATTGTATCGTCTCGACGATAATTATCACCAAACCTTGCATGGTTTCCTCTGCTGTGAATGAGTGAATTTAATGCACATTGTAATTTTAGGACTTTGGACAAATATGTCCTATAAAATGCACTATTTACTAAAACATCGTTGTGTGCGTCTGTCTGCACTTGCACTTTACTCAGATTTTGCACCTTGTGAGTCATTGCGTCAAAGAGCATCTGTTAAATACCTAAACAGTAACTTGTATGTCTATGTCTATACCCCTGTCTGGCCTGTCGGCGTGTCTGACTGAGTATAATGCTATTGAAACATGGCTCTCTACCTGAACCTCTGCCCGGCTTCACATCAATAAATGTATTATGTTTCTTTTAGGAATGCTGCGGCTGGCATCGTGCAGCACGCTGGCTTTCAGGACGGTTCAGATCATAACCCTCTAAAGTCACTTTACGTGCAGTTCCGCTTAGTTCTGTACTGCACAGTCAAATCTGGAGTCTTCATATAACTCTCAAAGTGTAAAAAAAAAAGAGCCGCAAGGCCTGGTTTTGCTATTGAGATGGGCCTTAAACTTATCAAGATGACTTATATATCCATAAAATTGCGAGGGATACGGCTTGTTTTCAGTAGATAGTTTATGAGGTCTTGTAATTTGTAACATAATTCCTGATATTGTTACTTTGCTGCCCATATTTCACATTTCTGTTTTTGTCATCGACAGAGCACTCAAAGGGTTTTTTGTGTTCCCTTGGCTGCAGTACCCCGGGTTGTCCAATGATGGCACTCTAACTCCATTCAAACAGGCCTATAATGCTGTTAGACTCCACAGCCCCCTTCTTGACAAGTCTGTAAATGGGGCCCTGTCTCAGCATGTTCAGTCCAGGAAAAGGAGAATTACAATAAGTTATTAAAATGTATTGACACCAGATGTGCCCTGCCTCTACGCTACAGACAGAGCGAAAGGTGTTCTAGCCCCTAATTGGCCATCTGACCAGCCAACTTGGTTCATAACCACTCAATCACACATGCACTCATGCCCGCACGCACGCACCCACCCACACACACGCACCCGCATATGCGCGCACACACACACACACACACACACACACACACACACACACACACACACACACACACACACACACACACACACACACACACACACACACAAACCGTGTTGATTTTGTTTTAGTCATAGTCTTTTCAATAAAATGTAATTTAGTCTGAAAATAGTTTTATTTGATATAAGATTTTAGTTGACTAAATCGACAAAAATGTATTTTGGCAGGCCTTGATGGAGTCGCAATGGCTGATTTTATACGTGGCCGCATGCTGAAAATAGCAGACCTGTGAGCTTTGAGATCTGCTTTGAGAGTGCAACCAAACATACTGTAACTGTGTAACATAACTTGTATTTTAGTTCTACTGGATCTTCTCCACTAGTCCTTCCCTAACATTTTAGTCTACTTTTTATTTGTTGACGAAATTGTCAATATATTTAGTCTTAGTTTTAGTCATCAAAAAAAAAAAGAAAAAAAAAAAAAAACGTGCCCGTGCACAACATACATCATGGCTGCTATCAGTGAATGGCAGATTAACAGCCTTGTCTGTTTCCAAAGTGTTAGTGCTTACATGTTTTACTATCGGCTTCGTTGACCTCCCACGCTCACCCCCTAAACATGCGCCGTCTCTGCAGGGCTGACGGGAGTGTTCGGGGTCAAAGGTTATCAGTCGAAAAAGCTGTCCCTTTCTGATGATGTCACTGATAGCATGGGAGCAGACCGTGGGCTCCGTATGACTTATTAAGTCTCGTTCAAATAAACACAGAGCTAGAAGACAAGTTTAACTGCCATGAAAAGCTTTAATTTTGCCCGGGACGATAAGTGGCGATAATGTTATATTTCGTCGTTGTCGGGTGGAAACCTTGTTATGTCCAAGACGTTCGTTTTGTATTTATCATTTTAAAAATAAACTAAACTAGTGAAAATAGCAGATCTACAAGCACACAACGCCTCGCACCGCGAGGCGTTGTGTGCTTGTAGATCGTCTGTTTTCACTACTTTTGTGCGACAGCTTTGTATGATGAAGCAGGGCTTTACTTGGTGAAAAAACGTACAAACTTGAAAGTTGGAGATACGAGGTTTCTGCCCGACAGTGACGATATAAGAGTTGTGGGAAAAGTAGTATCGATACTGCAATGTACTGTAGAACTGTGTTACAGGTAAAAGTCCGGAATTCAAAATGTACTTAAGTAAAAGTACAAAAGTATTGGTATCAAAATGTACTTAAAGTACCATCCATCCGTCTTCAACCGCTTATCCGGGATCGGGTCGCTGGGGTAACATTTCCAATGTTCCCTCTCCTGAGCAACATAATCCACTTCCCCACGCGTTCCCAGGCCAGTGTGGAGATGTACTTCCTCCATCTAGTACAGGGGCTAATACAAATTTTGGTACCACCCAAGGTGACCGTAACATTTTTGGATTTTCTTCTTTGTACATGTCTCTAGTTTATATTTTGGTATGATAACCCTTTCTGAGAAGTAGCTTAATTGATGTTATCACCCGCTAGAGTCGGTGTCCCATTAACTTTACTATACAGGGGGAAAAAAAGCTAAAAGTTAATCTGCTTTAAGTAGCATATGAGGGGTCAAACTAGGTTTTTTTCATGATTCTGAATCCATTGCAAGCATCTGTTTTGCACAAAAAAACATTCCTTGGGCTAAAACAGCCCCCCTCAAACATGTGAAAAGTGATGACTCACTTTTCATCCCTTTTTCAAACCACTAAACCGTCATTTTTAGCGCAAGGAATGTTTTTCATGCAAAACGGATGCTTGCAATGGATTCAGAATCATGAAAAAACCCTAGTTTGACCCCTTTGTCACCTTGGGTGGTACCAATTTGTGAAAATATCAGTATTAGCCCCTGTACTAATCTGCTCTTTGGTCTGCCACGGGGTCTCCTCCCCAGTGTGACACATTGTGGGCTTGTAGATCGGCTATGAATGTATCGGGCTGGAGTGGTTAGTTTATGTTTTGTAATAATAATCAAAATCTTAAGTAACTAGAAACTAAAGTTGTAAAACAATTGTAGTGGAGTAAAAGTACAATATTTGGCCTGAACAATGTAAGACCCCTGGTTTAGGCTGATGGTAGGTTCATTGGGTACCTATAGTCTGTTTGAGGCCTTGCACAGTTCTCTCTGCACATTTATGAGATTATTTACCTGTTTATTGACTATCCACTTCAGCCCTCTCTGGATAAGAGCGTCTGCTAATGCATAAATTGTAAATTGAAACCATGCATCCCTATTCTATGTCATGAATAGGAGACTGTCAAAAATAAAAATAGGTGAACATTTGATGAAATATAGCTGCATATAAATTACTGTACCTTGTAGATCTGCTTTGTTCGATGAAGAGATTTGGTGTAGGGTGAGGAAAAGGAGGAGGCCGGGTACAAACCCCTGGGGGACCCCATCAATGAAGTATAGGGTTTAATGTTCTTAACAGTGTTTGGGCCATTGTGAACCTATGTGCCCTAGCTAGCATCAGTGTATTTTGTGCAGTTACCCTTCATACTCCGTTGGAGAGGTGGAACACAATATTTCCAAAATTGTTGTAAAACACTGCCTCTCCAGAGTCCCTATAAATGCTCAAATGAGCAAAGAAACCGAAATGTTAAATCTAGTTACTCAACTCCAGTAAAACCCATGGTGATTCTCAAGCTCATCAAAACAGTGGAACCGTAGTGATTTATATTTGGGACATCTCCCTATAATTTCATCCCATCTTTCCTTTTTTTGTGTTTTTTTTTTTTTTTTTTTGATTGGTTAAAACTAGTAAGTATGTGTCATCTTAGAGTTTACCTTTGGCTATTCAAAAATAGTAGATATACAAGCGCACAGCACGTCACTTGGTGCTGCGTTGCGAGCTTGCAGATCTACTATATATATATATATATATATATTAGGGGTGTGTATCCATCCCCTACAAGGCGATTCGATACGTATCCGATACATGGGCTAACGATTCGATTCGGAAACGATACGGCTTACATACAGAACGATTCGATACGATTCGATACGGTGCAATTTCGATACGAGTTCGATACGATTTCGATTTTGTGGATTTTATGCGATTCGATTGGATTCGATACGATTCGATGCGATACGGTGTGATCTGATACATACGTTTAATGAAACATTAATTTTCCATTCAATTAAGAAGCTATAATCTATAAAGTAGCATTGCTGACCTTCAAATAATGGATATCTCATAAAAGACCATGGAATAACAGAAAATTGTAAAGAAAGATGGATGACAAATCATAAAATAGACACAGACATGTAGATACAAAAAATAATTAATGTAAACTACAAAGCCTACTGACATGGTTTGAAAATCTGTCTCACACACCCATTTCTAAGAACTTCACTTTAGCAGTTACAGTTGGTCAGGTGGAGAAATATAAAACAAACACACAAAAGGCCTGGCCCTTCAGGCTTCAGTACAGTGCAATAATTGTACTTTGCAAAGCTGCTATAATAACACTGAAAAACTAAAATACATCCTCACCAATGCCACAGATCAGATCAATCCTCAGCAATGCCACAGATCAGATCACCAAATAAAACTAGTAAAAGAGCCTGCTGTTATTCAGTCAATAAGATCATTTCAAAGAGATCCACTTTACAACAGTAACAACAGCAGTATAAAGTAGGCTATAAGTGCAACATTTGAAGTCTGGCACACATCATGTCTACTTGTTATCTTATGGCTCTACTGCAGTAGTTCTAAAAAAAATCAATGTCAAGGACCTCCAGTTTGACATGGATCAGGCTGTCTTAAGTTTACCCAAGGGTTCATTAGGGTCCATTTGGTTCCATTTGTACACTCCCCTGAGTTACACATACCCAAGGGTTCATTAGGGTCCATTTGGTTCCATTTGTACACTCCCCTGAGTTACACATACCCAAGGGTCCATTTGGTTCCTATCATTTCGCCGAGGACCCCCTAGAACTCCCTCAAGGACCCTTGGGGGTCCCCGGACCCCACTTTGAAAACCAATACTCTATAGTAGCCCTTTGCCATAAAAGCTGATGCTGTGATTATTACCTTTGCTGTCGACAAGCGCGGGGACTTCTGATGGTTCTAGTAGAACCGGGTTCTACTGGGAAAAGTGTTATAATCCAATCCATTACTGTCGCATTCTTATAAAATCCAAACTTGCGTTTCTCCACTGGAATAATGAATCCATAGTGATGGAACTCAACTAACACGTTGTTGGTTTGTTTACAAGTCGCTGTGTGTCGCACATGCGAGCGTCATACACGCTGCATCGGAAGTAGCAGATCTATAAGTTTACAACCCATCCACATGCAACACCCTGTGGGCTTGTAGATCTGCGGCTTTCCGCAGGACAGTGACTGCAGTACGTAGAAACACAGCTCTATTTGGAGGACAGAGCAGCAGGCAGCTTTTTCTTTTTTTTCTTTCCGTTGCACTCACTGCAGCACTGACTGTGCTAGCAGAGCGCTCACTTTTGAAGTAATGATTTGTAACAGTAAACGATGAGTAAGTAAGTTCAGAATTTCACAGCAGGTTAATTATTTAATGCTAAAATCCGATTAATCCGATTAATTACTTTAGGACCGATACATCGACCGATACGGCCACGATTTGGACCGATCCGGGTAAACGCGCATCGATGCGGCCGTATCGCTAGTGTTGAAACCGATAATCGATTCATATCGATTTTTTCCGACACCCTTAATATATATATATATATTTTTTTTAATCTTGAAAATGTATGCAAATCTTTGAATATGTATATTTTTGAAAGCGAACATCTTTAACTCAAAGCGTTGTCTCTGGGGTCCCCTGGAACAAAATATTTTGAGATGGAGTCGGTGGCCAAATACATATAATTTTGGGGGTCCTTGACATGAAAAGGTTTGAGAACCACTGATATCGCAGCATAGGTTTTTTCTTTTTTTTTCAGAAAAAGGTCAGCATTTAGAAGACATTTGTAGAAGAGGCCTCAGGTACTCAAAAGCAACAGACAATGCATAATCTAGAGACATAAAGCACCGGCAGACTTCATCCTTTCAGACAGTTAACAGCATTTCTACAGAAGAAAACCCACACATAATTATTAGATGGCTGCCATTTTCTTCTAAATGAGTCCATCAACTTGAAATCCAGCTGTGTTTTTAAATTGGTCCTGCTGACTCAGAAGAACCCGGTGAAGCTGTGTGAGTCACTATGGGTAAAGAGAGAAATGGGTTGACACGGGGGTCCCTCCCCGTTGATGTGGATACTCTGTCATTGTTAAGACCACCTGTGAGACAACAACCATGACGGCTGACCTCTGTCTAACCTAGTCTAGAACTGATCACCTAGGCCAGTTGTGGTTCCCAAAAAGGGGTGTCGGGCCCCCCAAATTATTGTGGGGAGGTCCCCAGACGATTAGTTTATTGTGAAAATTAGTTTTTTTCATTTGATGGTAAATAAACCAACATACAGCATAAGTGTAACAGGTTATCTGCACATCTAACTATTACGGAATGTCTGTCTGTCTGTCTGTCTGTCTGTCTGTCCGCCGTCTGTCTGTCTGTCCGCCGTCTGTCATCTGTCTGCATGCTGACATATACCTATACTAAACAGTGTCGCCACCATGGTAACAGCCGCATGCTGAAACAATGCACACATTTGGAGATGATCTCCGGCATCATACTCTGACGTCATAGTACTGACATCACAGACTGATACAACGGGTATTGAACAAATGGACGTCAATGGTGACTGTTCTGCCCAACGGGCACCGGTCTGGGTTCTCAGACATTACTTGAGACTCCTACATCCAATCCCTCATATGCTGTGGACTAGTTTTAGTTGTTTTGGGGGCTTTTCTGCCTCTAATGATTCGGGAATCGAATCTGCGACTCACTGTCAGGTGGCTTAAATTTAGAGCCTACATGTGGTACATTATGTGCCTAAATCGCGAGACCAGTGGCACCCTATTTGCACTTTTTCAATTCCAAGTGCTCGTCAGGGTGGGGGGCCCACAGTTCAAATAGGATTATTTTGGGGGGTCGGTCCTGAAAAGTTTGGGAATCCTTGACCTGGGCCCAAGAGTTCAGCACTTTTAATCCCTATATCCTAAGTGGATCAGATTTGGATTTTGGTTGCAGTTCAAAACCCAGTAAAACAGCATTGGGATCACTTTGATATCCGATCTGTGATCATAGAATTATCTGAGCAAACATTAGGTCAACAAGAAAGTTCAATTAATCAAATGATAATTAACACCCAAAACCCAAATCTGATCCACACGGTTAGGGATTACAGGTATTGAACTGTTGGGCCCAGGGTATCTGTGTCTAACATTTTTGTCCTTCTGTCACCAGAAGTGTCAATCTCTGGAAGTTTGTTGAGCTGTAACTCTGAAACCTGTTGCTACACAGTACCGATCTGCAGACCAAGTATGCGTTTTGCAACGCCTAAATAGTTTAGTAATAAACAGCTGAATGAGTCTCCACGACTAGTGAATGCTAGTCTGAAAGTTGAGTTAGTTTTGTGTGTTACCCAGGGGCATAGTTCTGCCGATTTAAAATGACTCCAATACGGAAGTAAAACCTCCTGTGATTGGCCGCTAGTTGCGCTGTTTTCCCCCCGGCCGATCGCAAAAAGAATTGTTCTCCATTGGATCCCATTCATTTCCCCCTTTCGTGTTCTAACCTTAATTAACGTTTTCATGAATACTTTATGGTTCCTATCGCTAGTTAAAAATTGCCTTTCAATCACCATCATATGCGTTTTGTCGAAATTAGTTCCAATTTAGTTTAAAATAAATTATAAAGTTGCAGGGAGCGTGGCCAACTAAACTGATTCCAGCCGGCTGTGTTCTTCTTCGTGTGCTGTATTTCGGGAGGCTCCGACCACATTTTCCCATGTATCCCTGCGGTTGCACGTGACCGTTGGCAGCCAATAGCATCCTTTGGTGCCTTTACAATCTATGATGGCATCACCCATGCCAAGGACCCATATTGTGTCATTTGCGCTGCATAGAAAAACCAATGGCTATGCTTTGTCCATATCTTGTATACAGTCTATGGTGTTACCTTAAGATGCTGTGACTGTGCATAAACTTCTAAAACCCTATACAATTTTAATTTGTTGTACGTCAAATAGTGAAAATAGCCAATCTCCAAGCTCTTATGACATGTCCTCCAGAATAGGTTAAACCAGTGAAGAAAAACAATCACTTGATAGCCATGACTGCTTTCTCATGGATGAAATGTAAAAATGTACATTAAAATGTTGCCATGTAGTGTTGTTCAATTCAAGGTTCAAGGTTGTACTTTATTATTACATCTTGTGCACAAGTACGGTAGGCCTACGTAAGAGTAAAACCTATTTTTGTTCGGCTTCCTTTCAAACAATGCAACAGCATAGGTGATAATAATAATAATAATTAATAATAAATATTGATTATTTCAAAGAAAGAGAGCGTGCAAACAAAAGAGTCACAAAAGAGAATGTCAGCTTTTGTGCAAATGGTCTGGGTATACACCATTTGTTGTAGTTGCCACCTAAACTGTATAAACAACTTCACAATATCTCCTAAATATAGCAATGAATTCTGTTCAGTTATGAGAGTGTTAATAAAAATGTGTTCAGCTGATGTAAATATCTGTCTGATGAACTGTCAGGGTTCATGACAAATATGGCAAAGCAATATAGAGAACAAGTAAAAAATAACAAATGGCAGGACGACCGGTTTCAGTGGCAGTTATATGTAACTGTGACCAGTGGCAGTGTACGAGCTTACACAGGATGTAACAATAAAAACACCTTGAACCTTGAACCTTGAAAAGTGCTGAAGCCTTGGACCATAATAATAATACGTGTACCTTATAACATTTCTAAACAAAACAATCCAGATTAGTTGCATTATTATTCCACATTTCCTTAGTGGAT
The DNA here is from genome assembly GCF_963921795.1 of Nannobrachium achirus. Taxonomy (NCBI): domain Eukaryota; kingdom Metazoa; phylum Chordata; class Actinopteri; order Myctophiformes; family Myctophidae; genus Nannobrachium; species Nannobrachium achirus. Next base: position 50,658,033 of record NC_137813.1, read on the forward strand.
TTCCTGGGCCAATGTAGGTGGCGTGTTTTCACAGTAGTATATTTCTCCCGTTTCCAGGCCCTCTTTCAACATAGCATCTGCTGTTGTGGCACACGAAAAATACAACGTTCAAGACAACTCAACAGGACGTCTTTTTATTGCTCGTAATATGGGTTGAAATCATTTGTTCAACAGTAGTTGAAAACCTCCTTAGGTTGTATAGCGGGCTGGGAGGGGGGGGACGGCGGGGTGGGGTGGGGGGAGCTGAGACTTGGCCAGTGTTAAAACAGCAATGTGGGCCCAAGGTACCATTAGTGGGCTGCATGAGCAGCTGGAAGTGATTCCAAAAACATGGCTGAGGAGCGGGAGGAGGAGGAGGCAGTTTAAAAAACCACATGGTTTCAACTTGGGTTTTCACACTGTTCTTGGCAATTTACCGCTAATGGCTTCACGCTAGCCTCAATGTGACATTGTTTTCTTGTGGCCGCGAGTTCAACGAGGGAGACAATAGCTGCGTGGAGGTGGTGGTGACCAAAAAACAAAGTTGGCGGCCGCCCCTCCCCTGTACGCATACGTGTAACGTACGGTAGCGTCCTGCAGCAGCGTTGGCTACTGTATTGTAGGTGTTAATGGGCTTACGGAGGGCTATATGATCCCACGTGGAGAGTGAAAGAAGGCCCTCTGCTTCCTCTACTCTGACCTGTAGCCAGAGTTGTTGGTTAGTCGGCTACCTTAACCATAAGAACCCCGGTGTCCCTGTTCTGGGCATTTTGTACTGTAAATAAGCCAACATTTGAGCAAAAAATAAAAGAACATTTGGTGAAAAGAGTTGATCTACAATTTAGAGTTTCATCACATTGTGAGCATGTAGCCTACAGTCGAGCTATTTTTGCTATTTGATGTGACTACAACATTATGCAATACGGTTTTAAAGGTAGTTAAGCCTACATAGTTACATTCTCAATCGTTATAGGTATACAGCCTACACATACAGTATAGCCTTGAATTAGAGTTATTCATGTGTAATGTACAGTACACAAATCATTGTTTGGTGTGGTGTCTGAAAGCAAACACAGTTTTAACAAGGCATAAAGAACAAACAGATACTGTAAATGGACAAACTCAGAAGCCTGTACGACAGTCACTATTCACTTATTGAAAGTCTTCAGGCTATACAACTCTACTTTTTACAGTGTTACACGTTACAAAGGACGTTCCTATCTATCCATACTATAGGACAGGGTTCCCCAATAGGCGGCCCGCGGGCCGTTTGCAGCCCACGGGGGGTTCTGTTTGGCCCCCACCAACCCCAGTCAAAAACATATTTTGGGGGAGTAGTGAAAGTTACAGGTATGGTGAGTGCGATATGAAACGTAAGCTTAATCACAGTAATCCTTAATAATTTTCAATCATATGGAAGGGCTTTTGGAGAGAAATGAGACAGACACAGAGCACTGCAGAGGGAAGGTGTGTGAGTCTGTGTCCAAGTAGTTGACAGCCCCTCGTTAATGGATCAAAGGAAGGCAATTATGTCTCTGCACTGTCAACCAGCAGCTGTTATACAGATGCATACTTTTCATGCAGACTGGTTAATTGGTTCTTAACTTGTTTTGTTTCAACTTTAAGGAGTGCATTTCTCACAATAATTATAATAATGTTGGTATAAGAGCAGCAACGACACTAGTATATCTGAAATGTCGCTGGAGTAGCGGGAACGCCACTGTCGCCCCCCCGCAATGTTGTGGCCCTCGGCTTGGTACCCTAGACATAATTCAGCCCTTGGGTAAAACTAATTGGGGAACCCTGCTATAGGACATGATCAAACTGGCAAATGCACACAATTTACAGTGCAGGAACATTAATGTAAGTAGGCATCCATATTTAATAGATTTTTTCATTAGGTATTCTGAAGTGATGGAAGAAGATGTGTTACTTATGTAGCAATAAAATCACAAATGGAACGTATTCAAACGTGTTGGCATCATATCAAGCTATCAAAGTGCCAAAAGTAAAAGTACTCATTGTGCTCATTATGTCTCGTCGCATCAAATCTTCCGAAAGTCTCTTGAAAATAGCTGATCTACGAGCAGATCAGCTCGTCACATCAGATATGTTTGAATAGCTGAACTATGAAAAAGGGCTTAACACAGTGGATGCCCACAAGTCCACGACGCGCCAACTCGTCAAACTCTTTGATGTCTCCATCGGGTGCCCACGACACATTTGACGCGTTGTACAGTAAGCTACCGTAAGCTGTAGCTTACTGTACAAGGTACCCGCCTGTGAAGAGAAACACTCCAATTTCCGAAATGCAATGGGAGATCACGTGACCAGGAAGTCGCGGCTCCTCATTACAGCCTGTGTTATGAGATTCACAAGAGTGCATTTATCTCCTAATCTAACGCGGCCTTCTCTACCGGCCGTTACAAAAGCACTGATGCCCGCGATTGTTATTTTATTTTAGTGAAAGAAAATACTGTAGTGAAAAAATTCAAGACATCGGATTACATAAACTCTGATTAGTTTTACGCTGAGGCTCCAAAACAAGGTAAATGACGGGTTTCCATGGCAACCGGCGATTAAATCTTGAATAATCTTGGGCATGTGTTAATTGGTAATTGGTTATGTTTTGTAATAATAATATAAACCTGCAAGTACTGTGACTAGAAAAGTTTTCTCAAAATTGTAGTGGAGTAAAAAGTGCAATATTTGACTGTGAGATGTAGTGAAGTGGAAATATTGGAAAGTTATACATACTTGTGTAAAATGTTACGTAATCCTTACAACCCAGCATCTGTATTGTGGGGGAAGAGCTTTGGCTGAAAATAGCAGATTGACAAGCATTGACAAGCAATAGTTGCGTTTCCATAAAGCCTGTTAATGTGCATTAAGGGTTTTGCGCAAAAATCTTTTTACGGAAACACTTAAAAATCCGCAAGAACTTTTATCCGCTTGGAGGAGGTGGATTTTGAGGCTTTATCGAATAAACTAAATGCGCATTAGTGGATGGAAACGGGTCAGCCAATAAATGTGAATAAATGATGACGTTCTGGCCCATTGTATTAGCATTAGCCCACAAAACAAACCGTCTGAACTCTGTGTCTATTCCTCCTGTTTTCACAACGTGCCAGCTCAGCTGTAGCTCTTTACAGGCTGTTGTGCGAAGACAATCTCCGACAGAACTTAAAACGAAGATTTGTTCAAGCTAAACGTATAACTAACTGTCTCAGTATCACGTTCAGTCTCTGTTTATGTGTTGTTTGTTTGTGTCGCTCTTCTGCGACCTGGCGTTTCCCAAGGACTCTAAGCACAACGGTGGGGACGCTAATTCGAATGACACCCGCAAATGGAAACAGGCTAAATTCGCTTTGTCTTAATGCGCATTTCTGATAATTCGCTTCCTATTCTCGAATACGTTTTATACGAAACATGACTTATCACAGAAAACAGAAAAGACATCAGCATAGAGCCCCGAGGGACTCCGCTCAGCCATAATGGGGGTTTAAGTGGCTTAAGTATAATACTTCAGTAAATGTACTTATTTACTTTATCCACCGCTGGTATTCTGAAAGGAAAGGTCTTTGCATAATCTTGCACTTTCGCCCAGTGTGGAAAGCACCTTCCTATAGTATCTGGTTTCCAGGTCTTTGTGCGGTGCTCTCCCTGTGTACAGTATAGAGTAGGTAGACAGGCCTGTTTAAAAAGCCCACCTGAATAAACTTCCTGCACTATCTGCTCTAATTATGGGATTATCCCCCTGGAATTCACCAACTCCTCTCAGCCCCAGGAACACACAGCAACAACATCACAGGGGCGTCACAAGGGGTAGGAGAGTGGGACTGAGTTACCAGGGCCCAAGGTGGAGGGGCCCTAGCAACTTAAGCTATTGAAAAATAGCAGATATACAAGCTGCCAGCTCGTAGATCTGCTATTTTTGAAAAGTCGTGAAAATGTGTGCAAATCTTTGAATATGTATTTTTTTAAGCGAACGTTTGTAACTCAAATTTTGCTTCCGGGGGGGGGGGGGGGGGGGGGCCCTGGAACTAAATATTTTCAGATGGGGGTCCGTGGCCAAATTCATATCATTTTGGGGGTCGTTCACATGAAAAAGTTTGAGCATCACTGACGTGGAAACATGGGTTTCTTGCACACATTTTCACCATTTCTCAATAGTTAACATTCATGGGGGACCTGCAGTGAATCCTTGTACTCAGGGCCCAGAATTTGGTGTGACGCCCCTGGCTACACATGTAAGATGTACGGCAACACACGCATGCACGCACACACACACACACACACACACACACACACACACACATGCATATGCACACACGTGTGCGCGCACACACGCACACAAGCACCTTTGTATTACTATGTGAGGACATGAATATTTAACTGACATTCTATTAATGGTATTTTCTTTTCTTTTTTTTTCTCCTTTTTTTAAATAGCTTATCTACAAGCTCTCAAGCTTGTATAGCTACAAGCTCACTCGCCACGCTGCAAAGTGTTGTGAGCTTGTAGATCTGCTCTTTTCATTACTTTGCGTTCAGTATAAATCAATCATAACACACACACACACACACACACACACACACACACACACACACACACACACACCTTAACCCTCAACCTAACCTCTGATAATCTCTAAAAGCTTTTTTTTCTTTTTTTTCCTTCTTTTTTTTAACAGCAATGTACGCGCACACTTGCATGCTCACTAAGTTCTGCGAGTTGTTGATGGCATTTTCAAGGAGATGCTTTGACAATATTAAAGTGCAGTGTGTGTACATCAAGTATAGTGGCATGATATCAATATCAAGTGTGCACTCAGGCTGAATGGGCCACGTACGTGTGTTGCTTTTTAAATGAACATTTTCAACAGTGGTGGAAGAAGTACTCAGATATTTTACTCAAGTAAAAGTACCAATACCACAATATAAAACAATATATCGTCGTTGTCGGGTGTAAACCTCGTATCTCCAAGTTTCAAATTTGTATGTTCTTTCGCAAAGCAAAGCCCTGCTTCATTGTACAAGGCTGTCGCACGAAAATAGTGAAAACAGCAGATCTACAAGCACACAACGCCTCGCAGTTGTGTGCTTGTAGATCGGCTGTTTTCACTAGTTTAAATCATTTTTAAAATTAAAAATGAAAAACGAACGGTTTTGGACATACAAGGTTTTCACCTGACAACGACGATATACTCTGTTACAAGTAATAGGCCTGTGTTCACAATGTTATTTGAGTAAAAGTTACATTTATTTTCAACCCACATAGTACAGACTAACGTGAAACACTGCACGTACATTACATTACATCATGGAAAAAACAGCTTTTGGACCAGGTTTCACCCTAGCAACAACCTCAGAATATAACCTCGCTTGTTGAGCAGGGAGGTCACACAACTAAATGACCATAATTCAATCTCAAATTCACCACATCTAATAGGCTATGAGTAAGATAGAATTTATCAGATTTGCAAAGTCATTATCCAATCCAATCTAAAATGAGAGAATATGTGGCCTCCTTTAAGCCTGGCCTGTGCGTCTAATGCATGAACAAGACTCTCAGACTGGACCGAGGGGTGGTGTCATGGCGGTTTAATTGGCAGCTTGTTGTTTCCATTTCTTTGAAAATAAATGCTCCTAATGGCACATAAATGTAGCCTGTTTTCTTAATGGCTGCAATGGCCATTTCATCCACAGATCAGAGAATTTGTTCAATATCTCCGAGATGTCTATCTTGCATGTGTGTGTGTGCAGTCCATTTGGCTTCAGAGTGATACAGAGTGCTATGGTTTTCGCGTTGTTTACTGCAACCATTTACTTGAGTAAAAGTAAAAGTAAAAGTAGCAATACCGCAATATTAACATACTCTGTTACAAGTAAAAGGCCTGTGATAAAAAAAATTGTTTTGTGTATTTATTTGTTTTTACTTAAAAAAAGATCTACAAGCTCACAATATGTTGTGATGCAACGTGTTGTGAGCTTGTGAGATATTTTTTGCAATTATCTGAAGTATAAATACGACTTACGTTTTTAAGTTGACAGATGCACTGCATGTTTTGTATTAATAATCTAAATCAAGTAACCATTAGCTACAGTAAAGCTGTCAAAATAACTAGTGCGAAAAAAACTACAACAATATTTGCCTCTGAGTTGTAGTGAATTAAGTTTAAGTATAATAATATGTTTTTCAAGTATTTAACCCATTTAGAACGGGTACACATTTTGTGTATCATTATTTTATGCTTTAACTATTGAAAAATAGCAGATATACAAGCTCACAGCGCGGCACCGAGTGCCGCGCTGCGAGCTTGTAGATCTGCTATTTTTGAAAAGTCGTGAACATTAGAATTTTGACCCGATTCTATAAGTGTCTTTTGAATCCTTCTAATTCTAGGCCTAAATGGGTTAAAAAGTAAGATGAGAGTACCTCAAAATTGTACTTTGGTGCCGTACTTGAGCATACTGTTACTGCACTTTCCCCCACTGGGTTTTAGCAGTATTCTCTGCAACCCAGGAGTGCATGGCCTTGCCAGCTCCTGCAGCACTCACCAGAACTATCAGATCTCACAATCCAAATACTTCAGTGATTTCAACCCAGGCCATTAGGACCTTTTAAATTCACAAAGGAATGACCTCAGCGGACGAAAACGTCTTAAATCTATTGTTTAACGGGCTCGAATATACTATAAAAATAAATAGTACCAATTTTATAGATTGCCCTAAAGCTTGACGGATAGGGCAAAGAAGTGAGACTTTTTGCCAAAATTCCCAAATGTGCATGCTTGTTTTGGGGAATGCACGCAAAGATACGGTACACGTGTGCATACAGTATACTGTACTTATACGTGCATGCATGCACGCGCGCGCACAGACGCACACGCACGCACGCACACACGCGCACACACACACACAAACATTTCTGGTTCATTTCCCTTCAGTCCCAAGTCAACTGTGAACATTTTTGTTCTCCTGCGAGCCTTTTAAGCGGTCTGAAATGACCATGATGCATTGCTTCGGGGGTATCTGTGATGAGACGTAGGTCGGGGAGCGAGGGGCTCTTGTAAAAAAGCACTTGAGTTACTGTACGAGGGTGTGCTTAATGAACGAGAGGAATAAATCTTACTTTAAATTATTAACGAGTCGTTTTTCCTGAAAATCATGTTAGGCCTTGACCGGTTATGGTGGGTCTTAGGTTTCTTCTTGAAAAGATTACACAGTATTATCTTTGAGACCATGGATCACGACCGGTGTCATTTCATGGGGGGGGGGGGGGGGGGAGTACGCTGATTATTATTTACTTTTACTTTTACAGCTACTTTTACTTAAGTAAAGTAAAAGTAGCAATACCACAATGTAGCCGAGAAATATTTAAAGGACAACTTTGTTTTTTTTTACAACAAAGGTTCATATTTTAGATTGTAATTAAGATGAGTGTTAAAAGATTTTCATTTACTTCTTTCTATCGTTTTAGTGATTTTAACGATTTTGGTTTGCATGGATGCCCCTGGTTGGGGTCTTTTTAGACACAATAAGCCCATTCCAAAGATGCACCGCAATCTTTCATGGTCAGATGTGACTTATGGGGGCTGGTGTAAATGGTAACAAAGAAATTGCCGCCGTCTAAAAATACATATTTAGCCACCTGTACGCATGCCCCCACCCACTGAAATCAAAATACTAAAATCGCTAAAACAATAGAAAGCAGTGAATGAAAACTTTTTAACACTCATCTTTTCTTTTCTCTAATTACAACATCAAATATGAACCCTTGTTGTAAAAAAACAAAGTTGTCCTTTAAGTAAAAAAGTGTTGGTATGAAAACATATTTACAGTATACGGTCCCAAAAGTAAAATCTTATTATGCAGAATGTCCCATTTCATAAGTTTTCCAAACATTTGAGGAACTTTTGAAAATAGCAGATCTGACTAATAGTGAAAAGAAAACACAGTTCATCTGCCAGTAGACTTGGATGATGTGCTGGAGCCAAAAGGAAACCAAATGAACAATGGTTTTGCACAGTTTCGAGTATGCTTCGAGGCTCCCTTTAATTGGAGAAATAGCAATTCTACAAACTTTCAATGCAACGCATTGCACTGTGAGCTTGTAGGTTGGCTAATTTCCTAATAGACAAAGCATGAAATAGAGTAATAGGTCAGTGAATGATTTGTAATAACCCAAATCTACAAAAGAACTATAAGTAATTACGTTTTCAAATAATATACAGTAGTACCTAAGTACAGTACTTGAGTACATATACTTAGGTACTTTCCACCTCTTATTGCTGTTGCATCATCTTGAAGGATGCTCTCTTGAGCACGTCCAGAGGCAGTAATCCTCCAAAGGCCCACAGCATTTCCAGGGCTTACAGTATGTTCTCTCTTCAGAAAAACCTGTGCTTTATGGACCATGACAACCATTTACAATCCCACTGCATCGGTAAAAAGCAGACTTTTCTCTTCTAAATCTTCAAATGTTTCTTTTCCGTTGTTGACTTTGTCCTCTGCATGTGAAATACAGAAGTACATAAGTTATCAAAATACATGTAAAAGAGAGTAACTCATCTGAAATTATTTACCCCGCCCGAAGCTGTACTTAGTGCCGGTAGAGTGTGTGTGTGTGTGTGTGTGTGTGTGTGTGTGTGTGTGTGTGTGTGTGTGTGTGTGTGTGTGTGTGTGTGTGTGTGTGTGTGTGTGTGTGTGTGTGTGTGTGTGTGTGTGTGTGTGTGTGTGTGTGTGTGTGTGTGTGTGTGTGTGTGTGTGTGTGTGTGTGTGTGTGTGTGTGTGTAGCAGATTTACCAGCTTACAGTGTGGCACGGTGTATGCTTGTATATCTGCTATTTTGTATAGCCAATTGGATAAAGTGGTTCAAATGATTGTCCTGCTATATTAACTGCTTTTGCTGGACCCCTTGTAACTCCCGTCCTTGAAGGGGTGTCCCCAGCTAAATTATTGACAGTTAGGCACACAATAGTTCCCTTAACAGTTAACTTATAGGTCTGCAACTCCTCGTGGGTCCGTGGCCTAATATAATGCCAAAACTGGGGGTCTAGGAAATTAAAACGTTTGAGAACCACTCCTCGAGACCACCCCAGTGTGGTTAAAATGTGTGTGTATTTTCACTTTCCAATTTTGTAATCTGCAAGCTCCTCTGGGCAAATGTGCGAATAGCAACAGAACAATCATAATTATACTTAATTATAATAATGTTGGGTGTGTTCACAGAAATACCACTCCTTTAACTGTTAAGGGTACAGTTGTTGGACGAGAAGAAACTGGGACGTATAACAGTAACACCCAATGATCATTATGTACTGTAGGACAGTGGTTCTCAAAGTTCTCAGAGTGTTCTATTCACCTCCTTCTCTTCTTACAGTTTAGGCATTTAGCCTTTTAATCCAAAGCCTAATCATTAAAAAAACCTCTAAAACCAAAAAAATGCTATCTAGCTTCATGTATGGTCATTGAGGGAAGGGGGAGTGTTACAGTAGTGCTATGGGTTTAGGTGGAGTCTGAAGAGGCTTCTTCATTTCCAATGGGTACTATAGTGGCTACACTAAGGGACTTGGAGCGACGCAATACCTGGTGACAACGTGGCAGTGATTTGGCGACCACGGGCGGCAAACGGATAAGCAAAAATAATAGATTAGGTTTATGCAAATGATTGATCGAATGAATACTTTATTAACAAAAACCCCAGAGGGCTTGTTTCCATTGTGGTGCTATACCGTATATTCACTAATTCACTAACGGATGGCTGATGTGTTAGTAACGTTTTGGTTTATTCATACTGTACTGTTGAAAAATGATGTGAATAATAAATTATTGTCTCACAGCCCATTTCTCGCCTAAAATATTATGAGAAGCTATTTCTCATTGTACTATGTTATAGGTGAAATATTAATTCCTCACAGAGGACAACTGCGTAGCTGCTGCCCCATATTGTCGCTGTCGGGCAGAAACCTTTTATCTCCATATTTAAACCTTTTTTTTCGTAAATTAATGCCCTACTGTACTTGATTAGCTCTCCTTTTCCTCAAAAAAGGTAGCTGCAGGCCGGAGCCTGCATGTAAACGAACGACATGTAATCCCCGCTCCCCTGTCGTCGGTTCTGAGTGTTTTTTTTTTGTTTGTTTTGGCAACTTGGTGACACCCAGCGACAAAGTAACATTTTGTGAGCGTCGCATTAGAGCCTAGTAAGTGCTTTCGATGTTTGGCCTCATTGTCCCTTTCCACACGGCAGAGCCGGGTTCAAATCCCGGGCGTCACATTGGTGCTGTGACCTGGACCGGTTTGCTGGTGGGGGGAGTTCAAACGGGAGTCTAGCAGTAGTGTCTCAGAGCCGTCTCTCTGATGACCGAAAAGCCTATAATAATCTGCCCTGGCCAATACTTATTTTCTCTTAGGCTACTGGTTAAGGCTTCAGTGTCCCTTACACTGGCAAATCTGAGCCCTTGAACGTTAACCTTGAACTTCACGTCATAACAGGTGACTTTACTGCATTTGTATATCACCCATAGATATTTTTATTCCGTTTTAAGTGCTAACATCACAACTCATACAGTAGATGTTCATAAGAAGACACAGACAAACCTATACATTTTCATAAAGAAAATTCAGAGTTCAGCCATTTTCGCTTTGTGTGAGACACTTGTATGACAAAGTATGCCATTCATTTATGGGATATAAAAAAACATAAAAAGTAGAAAAATGGAGATAAGAGGTTTCTGTCTGACAGGAACAATATGTACACATTGGATTTTGGTTGTCTGTTCTAGTCTGCGTCACGCCGTCAACGCTCAGAAATAGAACTGTTATTTTCATTTTTTATTGTTTTTTAGAGTAGGAGAGAAAACAGCTCTCCGTGTGCCGAGAGGCATGGGGGGAGAGTGCACGGTTAAATCCCAAAATAACAATCATCTCTGACAAAACACTCCAAACAGACTGACTGGGGCTTAGAACAACAACACACATCCACACAAAGAAACACATGAAAGAGCAGGAGTCAACAGATAATTACAATAGAATGTCCAAAAACCGTTACTTAAATGGAAAAAAAAGAACCGTGTTCCAAATCATCCCATGTAATTATTGCGACCGTAGGTCGCAAGTTTACTATGAGAAACGTCACAGCTTGTCCGCGTGTAGACGTGTACACATTTTTACAGTCTATGGGTTTGCCGCTCTGACATCATGCTCTGATGTCACTGTGATGTCTTTTCCACATATCTGTGTATCTCTGAAGGACACAGCTGACACTGTGGTTCCCCTGACACATCACTGTGACATCACAGGTGATATCACAGGTGACATCACCTGTGTAAAAGTCCATATATGCGTATTCCCCGAATCCCTTTTATGCCCACATGAAGATCCCTGATGTCATCGATATATATCACAGGCCAGATGGCCAAGACATGTCCCATATCTGTGTGGCTGGTTCAGATAGGGATCTCCATGTATGGGCATAAAAGATATTGTATGTTGTGATGTCATGGGAACCACTCTAACAGAATCCCTTTTATGCCCATACAGTATATGGAGATCCCTGATGTCATCAATATTAAGCCCATATCTAACAGGACTTCATATGGGAATGCCCATATATGGAGGAAGACAGCCCATATCTGTGTGGCTGGTTCAGACAGGGATCTCCATGTATGGGCATAAAATGGATGTACTATATACAGTACATGGATCTCCATATATGGGTACCAGCGGGTCTCCATATATGGGTAACTGGTCCGATATACATCACTGGCCAGATGGCCAAGAAAGTCGCATGTCGCCCTGAGGCGTCTTACTAGTTTTTATTTAGTCACAGGCTCTTGTTAATACACTCTTGGTTTCTTTTTTTTTCCTGTCCGACAGCAACAGTATCTAGGTCAGGGGTCTTCAACGTTTTCAGGCCAAGGACCCCTTAGTTGAGAGAGAGATGAAGCAGGGACCCCCGAAACCTTTTCATAAATTCCATATCGTTTCATTGTTTGACAGCACAATCATCAGTGTATTTTGGATTCATGTCAATTTCAGATATTTAACCACTAGAACCGTCAATACTTAATAAACTTGACCTTTCACACTGTACTTAGTCTGCTCTTTTCCCCCTCTACACCAAACCTCTTTGCCAAAAATAGCCGATCTGCTATTTCTGGCTAAAGTTCTCAGAATATGGACGCTATAGTGTTCAAGTGGTTCATATAGAAAAGGAGAAAAAAAGCTTCTATCACACAAAGATTTGGAGGACCCCCTGTAGTAACTCTGAGGACCCCCTAGGGGTCTCGGACCCCCTGTTGAAGACCCCTGATCTAGGTAATTCCAACTCGTATCCCTCTAACAAACTGCCCAAAGCTTTCACACAATGCCATGCATACAAAGGTCCAGCCATGCTGGGGTTTGACCCAGTCTTGTTTCCAGTCAATGACTGGCTCGCCAACTGACTTGACAGAGAGGTCAAAACATTTTCCACGTTTATTGGATTTCTGCTGCTATCTTTCTCTACAATGTCTATTCAGAGAACGACTGGGCTTTATTTGCTGTAACGTATCTAGATCATAGTTTATGGAGATTAGTGTTGTCAAGCAAAATATACAAGTTCCTGCAGCATAGCCTAGTGCCTCGGTCTGTGGAAAAACACAGACTAAGAAAACCTAGCAGTCTCCTGGATAACATTTGTTCGCCGTCAGGCGTAAACCTTGTACGTCCAAAAATGCTCCTTTTGTACTTAGATAAAACAGTGAAAATAGCAGATCTATAAGCTCACCACGCGTCGCATCGCGACGTGTGGTGAGCTTGTAAATCTGCTATTTTCACTACTTTTGTGTGATGAAGTACCGGAGATACAAGGTTTTATGCCCGACGGCAAGGATTTGTTGCCAATGCAGCATAATACTATACCATTAACAGCTTCTGTAACACATGTAGGTCCTCGTCACTGAAGTTATGGAAATATCATTCATCGGAGAGCTTATTTTTAAAAACCGTCCGGTTACACTCGCGGCTCGCAACTTTTACGGGGTGATTTTTCAAGATCCACTGGGGACAGTGTAGGCCCACAGCAGGTTTTCAAAGTGTGGTCCGCGGACACCCAGGATCGAGTACCACCAGGGCCGCCAGAGGAAAAATGTAATAAAAATTCATTATATATTATATTATATTATATTAAAATCAATTCATTTCAATTCAAATTAAATTCATAGCATCGTCTACTCTAGACAGTTTAATCATTTTTAACAAGGCATCCCCATTTTGGACATGTTATTGTTATCAGCATTTTTCTTGTTTTAAGTGGCTACTTGCAGATCTACAAGCTTACAAATCTGTGAGCTTGTTGTTTAATTATTATTCTTTAAACCATGTGGTAATATAGGGGGGACCACAGGGTTATTTAGGGGATCCTTGGCACGATGGAACAGTTTAGGAACCCCCCTGTGGTAAGAGAAGCCCACACTCTCCCCTGCCCCTCCATCGGGAGGGCAGTTCCAAGCTTCATTGACGTATCAAAAGTTTTTACATTAGCAGAGGAGCGCCGGGCGTCACAGAGCTGAGTCTAGGTCTTTTCTCTGACAGATGTAAACACACAGATATAAGTCTGCTGCTCACAGTCGGAGGGGGTTCATATTCAAGGGGAGGCCCATGGGTGGCTGTAACCACAAGGCTCATTCACTGTAGCGCACACGGAGGGTCACAGCCAGTCAAATGGGCCCTTAAAGCGCACCCTGGGTACGATTCCCTTTCAGCCGAAGCTGAGAAAAACCTCTAACAATCCCTGGTAATCGGGACGGCCGCGTGAGCGGCCAGGCTTTTATGGCACACACCCTGATGACAGGACTGCAGCTACTCTACTCACTCACGCTGGGTACTGTGAAGTCACACACACACACCGCTCCTCAGGAGTTCAGAGACACCACAATCAGTGCTGTCATCTGGAATGTATTGTGCCTTAATGCTAACAGCCTTCAATCTGTTGGAAGTAAACTAAGTACATTTACTAGCTTATACTGCACTTATATACTGCACAATATACTGTGTATATATATATATATATATATATATATATTAGGGATGCGAATCTCGACCACTGAGGCGATACGATACGCATCACGATACACTACCAGCGATACGATATAATTGCGATACATTGAAATCTTGCCGATACGATACATCACGATTCACCCCTGACCCCGATACGATGCGATATGATTCACGATACTTTGCGATACACCCCTGGTCCTTACGATGCGATACGATTCACGATTCGGTGCGATTCAACACAATGCAAAGGATTTATATTAAAGCCCATGTAAATTTCCCCCCCAAAAAATTACTAAAAATGCATTACATTTAATTTCCAAACAATTTATTGTTTCACTGTAGTACTAGGCTCTGTCTAACAATCCAACTTATTGAAATCTGGGAGAACACTCCTTGCTGGCTGGTAGAATTGTTTGATTAATACTATGGTATATCATTATTATAAATCATTACATCCTCAACAGGTGGTCAGGGACCCCTAGGGTCCTCAGAGTTATGTGAGGCGGCCAAATATTAATAGTTAGTTGTTACAGTAACCAATTGAACCCTAGCAAGTAGCAACCCTATAGGGGAACATTAGCCAATACATTAACACGTATAGAGGGTTTAAGAGATAATAATTCATGGATTATAATGAATAACATAAATCCATCATATTAATAGAAAAGATAATGTGTGAACAAATAAACACAACATAGTAATGTATTAATGTCACTGATGATATAATGCTGTCAAACAAGTCTCTGACAAGTTTCAATCTGCAACAGTTTTATATAATAGCCTACAGTAGTCTAACATAGCCTACAGTGGGGGTCCCTGCTTGATCTCTCTCTTCTCAGTTAAGGATCCTTGACCTGTAATATTATTATATTGTATGAATATAATCTAGGATTTTGCCATTTCTAGTCAAATTTTAAAACGTAGATATTTGAGTCACAACGCGTCGCGTTGTGAGCTTGTAGGTCTGCTATTTAGGTGCGTGCGCGACACCGTCGAGCTGCCAAGTATAAATCAGGCTCCAGCCTGAGCCTCTCTTTGCAGAGGGAACAGCAACAGTAACAAGTTGTGAAACAGTGTCAAATACTTTAAATCGCTAGTTGCACGCCCAGTATCGTTGTTGTAGTTCATACGTGTGTGTAGTTAAAGCGTGGAAGCTTCTGCTTTGTTTAAATCAATTCCGTCGCAGACTCGACAAGAAGAACAAACAGGTGTGGAATGTGGATCATAATATCACACAGCGTGCTCCAGTCCAGTGACACAACAACGGATCACATCAGCGAACATTGGACAGGGATGTTATAAAGCTAAATGTGGTACTAATCTTGCATGTTTAACCAGTGGACTCACGAGTGCTGTCTGTCTGCATTCTGTCGGGTCGGGTGTTAACTGCGCTCCGCTGAGCAGCTCAGTGCTGCTGCTGTAAAAGACGCATGTCTGTAGAGTCGCTACAAGTGCTTTTTGGGGGGAGGGCTGATGGGGTATTCAATGCGCCTCGGAAACACAGGATAGAATGAAATACTATTATGCAAAAACCGATCCAACCGTGGAGTGTACCGATCCAGACACTCACGATACGATACAATCACGATTCCAGCCGTCAATTGTACCGATCCACCCTGAATGAACCGATTCACTCGTGTCGCGCACGTTTGTATCGCGATTACGATCCGTATCGGTATATCTCTGCATCCCTAATATATATATATATATATATATATATATATATATATATATATATATATATATATGTATCCGCCTTAAGAAGACCACCCATTTTCAATATTGAACTATGTCATTAATATACCTTAGAGGAGTTGTGTGGAAATTTAAAAAAAGTTCCCCCTCTTCTGTGTTGCCTAGAACTGGAGGACTGATTTTGGGGTTTGTATTGTAAAGTACAATGTGTGATGTCATCAAGTTGTAATTTACAATACAAACCCCAAAATCAATCCTCCAGTTCTAGGCAACACAGAAGAGGGGGAACTTTTTTTCTATTTCCACTAGGGTTGGGTATCGTCGGCGATACTTTTAATGGTATCGATTCACTGATGTCGATACTATCGAGTATCGGTTCACGTAAAAACGAACGATACCTTGTTTCGATACTTTTGAATGCACCCCTTGCCGGTCGCATTTGTAACAGTTGGGCTACTGAAAGTTTAATGACTGCTTTAGTAGGCTACACTCGTTACTGTGAAAATAGCAGAGAATAGCCTATAATGTTTGTTTATTATCATGATAATGGTCTATAAAATAGGCCATAGAAAAAGGCAAATAATAATTATAATAATAAATAAAAAGTATCGAAAATGGTACCAAAAAAGGTATCGTATCGATTCCCAGGTATCGAAAAAGGTATCGTATCGATAAAAAGGTGAACGATACCCATCCCTAATTTCCACACAACTCCTCTAAGGTATATTAATGACATAGTTCAATATTGAAAATGGGTGGTCTTCCCCTTTAACCACTTATCCCCCCCACCCCCCATTTAAGCACAATATTGAGGTACTTTCAATACTTTACACTTCTACTCCACTATACAGCAGCTCGGTGGCAAACATAGTACTTTTTTACTCCACTGCAATCTGGCAGAAACCTTGTTATAATATATAATAATAATAATACTGCCCTACATGATCATACTACAGCGTCACACAAAAGTAGATGATCTATAAGCTTGTAGATCTGCTACTTTGGCTGCTTTTGAGTTTGAATACGGAAAATTAAACATTTTGGACAGTCTTGAGCTTTCCACCTGCAGTGAGCAGTGACGTGCGTGCGTGCGTGCGTGTGTCTATACATATACACACATATATATATATATATATATGTTACAGTACGTTTGGGTAACTCAGTACGTTCATTGTAAGAGCGCTTGTTTTGTCGTTCACCACCAGATGGCGACGACAGCCATTCACTAGTGAAGGCGCTGACGTCACTCGTTTGCGACTCTCTTTCTTTATTTACTAGCCTAGCTCGGCAGTGTTTAGCCATTAGCTTACTATGAGCTAGGGAGCGCTCCATTGTAGTCACTTGGACAGGGTGTTTATCGTGGGCTTGCCCAGGCCTTATGGCCTGGGCATAAATATAACGATTGCATTCACCACGGCTTCGTAACTCGCGGGGCGCTCCGCTGGCCTTCGCGCCGCTTGCAATGTCGTGGACAATCGAGCGGCTCCGCCTGGAGGACGTTGTTGTGGATCAAAGCGACCGCTTCTTCCGCCCCGTGCCGCACGACGAGTGCTCCGTTTCTCGACCGTACTGTTTCTCTATCAAACCGTGACATATATATATATATATATATATATATATATAACCACTTCAAACTAATGTTTTAAAACATTTGACACAGTACTTTTACTTTGGTACTGCAAGTGCATTTGATACTTTTGTACTTTTACTCTTAATACATGCAGGCCTTTCACTTTATCATTTCTACATTGTGGTGTTTCTTTGTACTGAAGTGAAACATCAAGAGTACCTTTTCCACCACCGCTGTGGTTCCGAGACACCGCTGGGATCTGGATTGTGTTGTGCTTTAATCCTAAAGGTCTTCACATCATGGAGCTGCATGATCAGGTTGAATACAAGCTGAATTCCAAGGGATCTGCTCAACACTCTAATGTGATATTTCCTCTTCCTGTCTTTCACCACTGTGTAAATATCAGTCTCTCATCTGTGCTTTTCAAACGCCGCCCTGCGGTAAGTTTTTAATTTCGCATCGCCGATGGTTGTCGCAACACGCCGCAAAAATACAGAGTGTTCATTTAACTAACAGGGTGTAAAAAATGCTCTGAGTGAAACTGACAGGGGTTTTGCAGTGTACCTGAAAAAAATGTTCTGCTATTAGGATTTAAAAAATGGGAGAAAGTCCAAAGTATTAGTTAAGAAAACTCCACAGCTTGTTTCCCACCGTTTTCATAGTCATGACTGTTTGAATTTCCATAAAGGTAACCACACAGACACAGACATACACAAACTCTCACCCAGGTTTTCTCTGGCGTGTTGGGGGAATACGAAATGCTAAGCAAACGTTAGGCTTGGTAAGCATCGTAAAATCTTTGCTACTTGTTATTATTCGAATCGAATGCCTTTCGGCTGGCTCGGTAATTACGTGGCATGCAAGTAATGTCTGCTCCTTGGCGTGCTGCTTGCTGTTTTAAACCCATTTAGGCCTAGAAATATTATTGCTTTAACCAGTGAAAAATAGCAGATCTACAAGTATTATACATATACAAGTAGTATACATATTCTTGTAGATCTGCTATTTTTTTTAAAGTCGTGAAAATGTGTGCAAATCTTTAAATATATGTATTTTCAAAGCAAACGTTTGTAACTAAAATTTTGCTTCTGGGGGGGGGGGGGGGTCCCTGGAACTAAACATTTTGAGATGGGGTCCCTGGAACTAAACATTTTGAGATGGGGGTCCGTGGCCAAATAAATATCAGTTTGGGGGTCCTTCACATGAAAAGGTTTGAGAACCACTGACATAGTAGTCTCTCAAGAACAGAATAACTGAGCTCCAGTTAAGCGAAAAGGACCTTTTCTTTGACGATGGCTAGCCAGATTGCTGTCATAGAAACATAGGTTTTTCAAAAAACCTTAGAAGGATTCAAAAGACACTTATAGAATGGGGTCAAAATTCTAATTTTCACAATTTTTCAAAAATAGCAGATCTACAAGCTCGCAGCGCGGCACTCGGTGCCGCGCTGTGAGCTTGTATATCTGCTATTTTTCAATAGATAAAACATTCAATAATTCTAGGCCTAAATGGGTTAAAAGAAATGGGTTTTTGGGGGCCTTCGCATTTCTTTTTAGAGACTTTGTTGTGCTGGCTGCACAAACTCAACGTAGCCATAATACAGCATATTCTAAGAGGCAGGTGGTCTAATATTGTTCAGCCCGGCCTGTTTTGGCTCCCCAAAAACTACTACTGTGAGTGAGTCTGCTTCATGGCCTTGTGTGGGTGATCCTCTCAGTCCGACAGCGTAGACGTCCTCTATCGCAGGGGTTCCCAAACTTCTTTTGTCTCAGGGCACCCCATAAATATTCTTTTTAATCCGAGGCACCCCTACATTATAATTTTCACTCCCAGCACCTTATAATTATAGCATATTGTCGTTGTCGGGTGGAAACCTTGTATGTCCAAAACCATTTGTTTTGTATTTATCATCTATAAAATGTACTAAACTAGTGAAAACAGTCGATCTACAAGCACACAGCGCCTCGCATCGCGAATATGTTGCGAGGAAAACGTTGAGATAATAGTCGTTTTGGTTAGAACTGACTGAAAATAACCGTGTACTTCAAGTTTAAAATGATACTGTCCAAATAAATTCCAAATATTATCAAATGATCTCGCGGCACCCCAGGGTACCCCGTCACCCACTTTGAAAAGCCCCTGCTCTATCGCACCAGATGCCCTGGAGTTCGCCCACTCGGCCTCCTCCACCAGGACCCCAGGGGAGCGAGACGGGCAGACATCAACCCGTTGGTCTATACCAAAGAGCCTGGAGTAAAGCCCTCTCTGGTAGGGGTGTAACGATATAGTAACTGTATCGAAATATCGTTTTTAACTTGAAAAATCGAAGTATATCGAAATGAAAACAGCTAAAATCGAATCGTATCGTTTTATTTTGTATCACATCGAATCGGCAGTGCAAAGAATCGATTGTATCGATACTACCTACTTGTGCATTGTATTTAGAATTTTTAAGAAGAAAAAATTAAAAGGAGGGGTTTAATTACTTTTCCTTTCCATATAGCTACACTGGTCTATTGATAAATGTGTGTAATCTCTGGGTTCATGTCAAGGTGCAGGTTTGTCAATATACAATGTCCATGTATTTGGCAGATAATCACAGTGTTTACTTATTTATATCCATAATAATACATGTTTCCCTTTAAAACCTGCACTATCCACACCTTTCACACAGATTTAATTTCTTTGCTAAATAGTTACTATATCGATTTTAAATCATTGAATCGAATCGTATCGTATCGCCATGAATGAACCAATATCGTCCATGTATCGTATCGTATCGTCAACCATGTATCGTGATATGTATCGAATCGCTATTAAAATGTATCGTTACACTCCTACTCTCTGGCCTTTCCCTGATGACCGCACCTCCGAGACGCCGCCCCGGAGCCGGCGTGGCGAGCATGTGCAGCATTTTGTCTGTCGAAGGAAGCGGGGGCCTCCAGGAATTTGATCCGACCGTCCCACTCAGAGGAAGGAGGGCCCTGCTCACACATCAGATAATAGCCCAGTAGAGAGGCTCGAGTCCTGGGCTATCCTGGCTGGAGCCTCATGCATTATGCATGCCGCTCCCCACACTGTAAAAGTACACACGCGCGCGTCAAAAAGGCCCCTATCATCATCACCCACCGCCACGCCAGTCGACAGATCCGCTTCCATGGTGCGGCCGGTCCCTCGTGGGGACCCCCGCTCAATATCGGAGGGGAAATCGGACGTGACACTAATGAGGCCCCGGTTAGAAAGTGCTCCGAGATCCAGTCAAAATTCTCTCTATTAAAACCTTTTTCTGCATGGGAGGGGAGGACCGGGAGGCCAGAGGGTTACATTGCGGATTGATTGTAGTCTATTTGTCCTGTCAAACAACCTATCCCGGTAATTTTGAGCGGTGAACTTGTTGTTTTTACATCGTTTACTGTGTCAAATTCTGTCAATCCAACGTTGTGACTTCTTTCGGATTGGCATGCAGCACTGTAGGCCAGTGGTTCTCAAACATTTTCATGTTAAGGACCCCCAAATTGGTATGTATATTAGGCCACGACCCCATTTGAACCTCCAAAAGAGAAGATTTATGTTAAAACAATGTCCAAAATGTTCACATCTTTTCAAGACTTTTCAAACCTTTTCAAAAACACAGTAGCTGGTCTGCAAACCCTGTGAGCTTGTTGATCGTCTATAAAACGAATAGCTGAAGCTGAAATTAGGGTTAAAGTGTTTAAACCGAGATGCTGTAGTAAATCAATTTGATGGGGGGACCTCCTGGAACCCCTTCAAGGACCTCTGGCGGTCCCCGGACCCCACTTTCAGAACCAGCGCTGTATGCAGCCTTGTGGACCATTAGGTTTTACTGAGGGCCTGGTGGGATAGTCTCTTCTATCTCCTCTCCTATCTGTTGACTCTTGCACAGCTGGCCTCTTCCTCTTGGGGGTGACGGGTGATTGCTTTGCTTATGCTTGTGTCCCTGCCTGTTTTGGTAAACAAAGCCCTGCCTGTATGAATCTCCAGGGTTCCCACGGTCATGAAATTCCTGGAAATATTTTTAAATTAGAAAAAATTTTTTTTCCAGTACTGGAAAAGTTTTGGAATTTATAAAAAATAGCTATGCATTGTCTTTGGTTATTGATTTTGTTAATACCTCTGAAATGACAAATTAAACATGAGCCAAATTGTCAAATATTAGAGGCAGAAATTGTGAAAATAGCCGATCTACATGCTCACAATGCGAGGCGTTGTGAGCATGTAGATCTGCTATTTTCACAATAGATCAGTGTTATACAAATTTCCTCAACTCTTAGTGCTCGTCAAGGTGGGGGGGTCCCCAGTTAAAATATGATTATTTCGGGGTTCGCGGCCTGAAAAGGTTGAGAACCACTGGCATACACTACCTGTCGTTGGGCATTGCGCATAGGAGTAAGCGACCTGTTATTGAGCGGAATTATTGTTATATAGTCCTGGAAATTGGGTTAAATATTCTGGAAATGTTTCGGAAAAGTTTTGTAAATGAATTGGTAAAGATGTGTGGGAACCCTGAATCTCACTCACTTCCACCAAGATTCTATCATGCTGTGATCCCCATGCCTGATTTATACTCTGGTGTATACTGTAAACTTGCATGTAAAAAGAACAGCAGGTCTACAAGCTCACAAGCCTGTATACTGTAGATCAGTGGTTCTCAACCTTTTCAGGCCGCGACCCCCAAAATAATCACATTTTAACTGGGGACCCCCCCCCACCCTGACGAGCACTAAGCAGTAGTTAAGGCATTACATTACATAGAAAACAGTTCTATTGTGAAAATAGCAGATCTACATGCTCACAACGCCTCGCAACGCGAGGCGTTGAGAGCATGTAGATCGGCTATTTTCACAATTTCTGCCTCTAATATTTGACAATTTGGCCAATGTTTAATTTGTCATTTTAGAGGTATTAAAGAGTCCTACATTTTAACTTTTTAACCCTCTATACGCTTAAACGTTATGTTGGTTTGTTTACTGTTCAGTGAGAAGACAATTTTGCACATTAAGTTACTCATCTGGGGACCCCAACCCCCCCCCCCCCCAAAAAAAAAATAATAATAATTTGGGGACCCCACCTGGGGGTTCCGACCCACAGGTTGAGAACCACTGCTGTAGATGGACCTGTACATTTTCAGCCAGCAAACCACCGTTGCACAACAAAGTGTAACTCCAGGCTGTTACAACGGCGAAAGGCCCTCCACACTCCACAATGCAGAAAACAATTCCAAACGGAGCCCTAGTGGGACCCCCCCCCCTCCCCTCCCAAAACAGGCTGTGACCTCTGACCTGCGGCGCTAGCAGGAAGCGGAGGAAGAAGCAGAGGGCCGGCCGGGCCTCGGGGGGGCCGTTCCCAGACGGGGGGGGGGGGGGGGGGGGGGGGGAATCCAGGGCGCTGAAGGAGCATGTGTGGTTTTGATATCCGTTGTGTCGCTGGACAGGAAGCAGAGGTGAACGGCAGGAGGAATCATCTGTAGATCATCTGGGATGCCAGCCCCCCCCCCCCCCCCCCCCCCAACACAGAAAACATCCCCACAACACTTTTTTTACAATGTGGGAACGGAGAGCGTTTGACAGGCCATATGGAGGCATGTTATTGGTTCGAGCAGATTCGGAGACAGTGCCAAAATATATGTATTAGATACTGTTAGACTCTGACCTGAGCCTGAGTTCCAAGCATAAGGGTTAAGGGGTTAAGGTTAAGGTACAGTATATGGCTTCTTCCACACACAACCCGAATATTCCTTTTTTATTTTTTTTTGAAGGGGGGGGGGGGGGGGGGGGGGGGCTACAAGGATATTTCTCACCAAACAGTGGGTCGGTACCCATGCTTGGGTCGTGGACCAATTTTGTGTAAATATTTTCGTTTCCTACCGGTACATAAAAAAGTTCAAACAAAAGAAATCTAAACTTTTCATCAATTAAAAACAATTTCAACATTAATCAAAAGTATTTTATAAATGAAATAAAAAAACATTTAATTAAATACATACAATACAAAAGTTTAAGAAGTAGTGAATATAGCAGATCTACAAGCTCACAACGCTCTGCGAAATGATGCGTTGTGTGTCCTTCTATTTATTCAAAAAAAAAATTGGGCCCCGGGCAAAGTTTGGGAACCACCAAGAACCACAGTGAATAGTTTGATGCAAAATAGTCACCAGTGCATTTTCTGATCCTTTATTTAGCATGCTTCCAGTGTACAGACCTTGACCAGTGTTGGGCAATATTACTCAGGACAGTAATATGTTAGACCACCTACTTATTACATTACTCCTTTAAAAAAGTAATTTATAATATTACTTATTGGAATCAAGAGTAATATTTTAACATATTATACCAGTAAGACACCTAAGGGTGAAAAGCATGCAGGACAGAATTTGCACAGGACAGGACGTAATTCATTTGCAAGTGAGTGAATGTCTTATGTTATAGACCACATGAGACTCACAAGATATGTCCATGGTCACTCCAAGCTACAGTATGGGCTTAATATTGATGACATCAGGGATCTCCATATATGGGCATAAAATGGATTTGGTTAGAGTGGTTCCCATGACATCACAACAACATACTATATCGTTTATGCCCATACATGGAGATCTCTATCTGAACCAGCCACACAGATATGGGCCATGCCTTGGCCATCTGGCCAGTGATATATCGATGACATCGGGGATCTTCATATATGGGCATAAAAGGGATTCTGGGGAATACCCATATATGGACTTTTACATAGGTGATGTCACCTGTGATATCACCTGTGATGTCACAGTGATGTGTCAAGGGAACCAACCCATAGACTGTAAAAATGTGTACACACACATTTACATGTGGACAAGCTGTGACATTTCTTCGGTCGCAATTAGCATTCCCAGATATGGCTTAATATTGATGACATCAGGGATCTCCATATACAGTATGGGCATGAAAGGAATTCTGTTAGGTGATGTCACAACAGGTCAGCCATAGACATTGAGGTCAGCTATAGACATTGAGGTGTTACTCACAGACAAGATACGGACAAGATATGCCGGTTTTGGCGGTCTTCATAGTTAACTTCGACCTACGGTCGCAATTATATTACATACTACATTTTCCCCCGATGTACAACAACACAATCTGTTCAGCCTTATCCTTTACATAGATATGGTATAATATCACTGTTTTGGCAGAGTAATCCCTTACACTACCTGTTACCGGATAATATTACAGTAATATATTACTAGTAACTAGTTGACCTTGACAGTGTGTAAAAGGACCCGTGCGGGCTTTCAGAGTTAAATGAACATTCAGGACTAACGTGTTTGGAGAATTCCCCCACATCCATCTGTGAACTGGATGAAACTGAGAAGTAATGCGACACACACACACACACACACACACACACACACACACACACACACACACACACACACACACACACACACACACACACACACACACACACACACATTAAATAATGAGTGTACTTTCCACTTAGTGTGGATTAAGTGTATTTTGTCCCTCTCCACGCCCATAATACATAATAAATACTTTGCTGAGCAACACACGCAGTTCCTTGACAAGCCCAATCAAATTTATTAGCGCAGCCACAGCATTCAATCATCATCACAATTATGAGCCTGCTGGGAGATTTGTACCAGCACGGAAAAATGATGGATGAGCCACATTTCCATTTAATATTCAGAGCTCCTTTTATACCACTTGTTAACCCATTAGTTCTCAAACATTTTCATGTCCAGGCAGGCACCTCCAAATTCATTATGTATTTGACCGTGGATCCCCATCTGAAAAGAGAATTTGTGCCAGGGACCCCCATAAAAGATTTGTTTTGTTATGTTATCTGTATTATTATTATTGCTTATCTACATTCACGCGACGCATCACGTTGCGTTGTTGTGTGCTTGTAGATCTGCAATTCAGAGTGTGGTTGCTGACGGTTGCTGACTATATTCTACAGTAAGCTAACTGTCATGTGAAGCTCCACCAATTGGTTCCCTATTGATTCTCAGTCCCATTGATTCCCTATTGATTCCCACTCCCATTGATTCCCTACTGATTCCCACTCCCATTGATTTCCTGTTGATTCCCCATCCCTGCCATTTCCAATGGCAGCGGAAAAGTTACCCGAGAAGTTTATAAAGTTTCCCTAGGACTATAATGTGTTGCCCCGTTGGGCAACCACACTCGCAATTTCAAATTGCATCTTTCTAGTTTCAAATAGCTATAGGGGTTAAAGTGATTAAACCAATTTAGGGTTAGGATTATTGACTGCTTTAACTATTAAAAAATAGCAGATAAGCTCACAGCGCCGCGCTGCGAGCTTGTAGATCTGCTATTTTTGAAAAATCATGATTTTTCTTTGCAAGTCTTTGAATATATCTATTTAAAAGCGAACATTTGTAACTCAAATATTTGCTTCTGGGGGGTCCCTGGAACAACATATATTGAGATGGGGGTCCGTGGCTAAATACCTGTAATTTTGGGGGTCCTTGACATGAAAAAGTTTGAGAACCACTGATTTAGAGGAAGGATTTAGAAGTCGGGTCAAAGATCGGGTCAAAGATATTCAAAGACTTGCACACATTTTCACGATTTTTCAAAAATAGCAGATCTACAAGCTCGCAGCCCGCGCTGTCACCGCTGTGAGCTTGTATATCTGCTATTTTTCTAAAGTTAAAGCATACAATAATGGTTAAAGTGGTTAAAATCTAACGCGACTCGGGCGCGCTCCAGGTATTTGAGAGTTAAAATGATTAAACCAATTTTTACGCTGTGCTAACTCAGGGAACCCCTCAAGGACCGCTGGGTGGGGGCACCAGCCCACACCTCACACTGTTTAGAACCATTGAGTTAACCTGAGTCAGGTTGTGAGGTGAAGTGAAGTCTCCTCCTCTCCTTCCCTGCTTTCTATTTTGGCTGGCCAAGGAGGGCTGGGTGGGGGTGTGGGTGTGTGGGTGGGGGTGTTGCAGCAGACAGTGTGGCGCTACAGGTCCCAGGCTGCGCTGGGCCTGGCCGCTGCCCGCTGGAGGCTTTTTACACCTGAATGCAGGGGCGTCGCACCAAATTCTGGGCCCTGGGTAGTGGGTACAAGGATTCACTGCGGGGCCCCCGTGAACGTTCTTCATAGGGGGATTTTTTTTTTTAACCCATTTAGACTGGGAACGCATCATTTTTTGCTTTAACTATTGAAATATAGCAGATATACAAGCTCCCAGCGCGGCACAGAGTGCCGCGATGCGAGCTTGTAGATCTGCTGTTTTTGAAAAAACGTGAAAAAGATTTTTTCAAATCCTTCCATGTTTTTTGGAAAAACCTATGTTTCTATGTCAGTGGTGCTCAAACCTTTTCATGTGAAGGACCCCCAATATGAGATGTATTTGGCCACGGACCGTCGGACCCCCATCTCAAAACATTTAGTTCCAGGGACCCACCCCCCCCCAGAAGCAAAATTTTAGTTACAAATGTTCGCTTAAAAAATACATAATGTTCAAAGATTTGCGCACATTTTCACGACATTTACAAAAATAGCAGATCTGCAAGCTCGCAGCGCGGCACTCGTTGCTGCGTTGTGAGCTTGTATATCTGCTATTTTTCAATATCTAGGGTATGAAATAGTTCCAGGCCCCTCCACCGTGGGCCCTAGTAACTCAGTCCCACTCCCCCCCCCCCTTGTGACGCCCTTGCCTGAATGTGAGAGGGGCTGAGGAGAGAACCTCAGCGCCGGCCCGAGGAGCGAGCCGAGGACCCCCTACGGAGCCTGTCCCAGCCTCAGCTGTACATGCCTCCGAGAAGGGCTGTCAAAACAGGGCCTTTCTTGTCGGGTTCGGGGGAGCTCGAACATTTAAGTGAGTCGCGGTGGTGAGCCCCAGCGCTGACATTGACAAATGGCCCTGTCTGCGAATATGAATTTGCGGCCCGCACAGAAAAGAAATAAATAAAATAAAAATACGATCGGGGGAGATAACTTTATTTGTACAACGGGGGAGCTGACGATAAATACGAAAATTCAAATCAAACCCGACCCTGGGCGAATTCGTAAGCGCTAAGATCTGCAGCTCTCTCGGTAGGAATTTTTTCTTGCTGGATTTTTTTTTTCTGCTGGGAGAAAAGAAAAGCAACAGTGTGGTTTTCTTGCCATATAATAGTTTGTTTGCTTTCAGCTGTGCTGAGAGTGATCAGTCTTCTCTAAGATAACAACAGCGTACCTGTGAGTCGGCACCAGAATCACGCTAACATGCTAGGTAACCTGATCCGCGAGGGCCGCGAGCCGCGAACAGCAGCTGTATTGATTCTTTTTGTGCTCCGGTTGATATTGACTCATCAAGGACCGCCCGCCGTATCTATTTTCAAGGGGGTCGCGGTCATGTGTGCCAAAATAAATAGAGGTGGAAAAATACCACTTAAAATACCACAATATAGAAATAACCCTGTTACTACTAGGCCTCAAAGGTCTGCATTAAAAAATGTAGCCTACTTGAGGGCAAAGTACAGTAGTATTGGCAGTAGTATACCAAAAGTAAAATGACTCATTATGCCCCTCATAATGTCAGATTTCTCACGTTGTTAACATTTTCATATTAGATCTTCAAGCTCATAACGCACTGCAATGTGACACTTTTTGAACTTGTAGATCACCTATTGTCGAAGATTTCTCACGTTATTAACATTTTCATATTAGATCTTCAAGCTCATAACGCACTGCAATGTGACACTTTTTGAACTTGTAGATCACCTATTGTCGAATAGCCTAAGCATTAAAATCGGGCTTAATAATTGGTTACTGCATCTGTTATTAAAGTTTTCAAATAATGTAATGGGGTAAAAAAAAATACAATATTTGCCTCTGAGATGTAGTAGAGTAGAAGTATTTACATTTTTATTTTATCTCCAGATTTTAGTTTTGGACATGAGTTTTTTCCCAGCTGACATGTAGATCAGGTCGCGGACCGGGGGCTGCGGGCGATGGGATCATTGGAATCAGACTGTTCTCATATGATAATTTCGGTGCGTGTCAGCGGTACTTTAAGTACTTACTGTACATTTACTCAAGTACTGTACTTAAAGGGGAGAACCACCCATTTTCAACATTTCACATTCAACGGGAGGGGGGGGGGGGGACACTTATATTTACACATAACAACTCAAAGGTATATTAATGACATAGTTCAGTATTCAAAATGGTTGGTTCTCCCCTTTAAAGGACAACTTTAGTTTTTACAACAAGGGTTCATATTCTAAATTGTAATTAGAGAAAAGAAAAGATGAGTATTAAAATGTTTTAATTTACTGCTTTCTATCGTTTTAGCCATTTTAGTATTTTGATTTCAGCAGTTGGGGGCATGCATACACGTGGCTAAATGTCTTTATGACACAATAAGCTGACAATTTCTTGGTTACTATTACACCAGCCCCCATAGTCACATCTGCCCATGAAAGATTGCGGTGCATCTTGGGAATGGGCTTATTGTGTCTAAAAAAATACATATTTAGCCACTTGCATACATGCCCCCAACGTGCATGCATGCAAATCAAAATCTTTAAAATCACTCAAATGATAGAAAGAAGTAAATGAAAACATTTTAACACATCTTTTCTTTTCTCTAATGACTATCTAAAATATGAACCCAAACAAAGTTGTCCTTTAAAGTTACCCGAGTATATTTCAATTCCCTAATACTTGCAGTACTTCCATTCCGCTGCATCTCGGAGGAAACGCTTATTTTCAGCATTTCAACATTTTCAGATTGGGGGGAGGTCCGTGGCCAGATACATATCAATTCGGGGGTCCTTGTCTGACACGAAAACGTTTTAGACCCACAGACTGAGCTATAATTTAACTCAAACCTTGTACACCACTGACCACCATCATCATCATCATCTCTCGGACCCCTGTCTGTCCGTCCATCCCCACCTACTCCTCCTCCTCCCGCGCTTTGATTCCAAGCCAAAGCAAATAGTGAAAAACTGGCCTGGACCCCACGATCGGTCCCCCGTTCCCATGGCGACGGAGCACCAGGGGCACAGCGCTGGCCTTGAAGATTTGGATCTGGTAGCTCCGCTCCGCTCCGGGCCGGAGAGACAAAGAGTCCGATTCAGGCCTTCCTCCCCTCCAGCAGCCCAGGAGCTTTTTAGATGCGGGCAGAGTTTCTTTATGTTGGCATTTGGTGGAAAGTAACTAAGTATATTTACTCACACTTAAGTCCAGCGTTTCACACCAAGCACCATAACGATAATGATAACCTTAACTATGATGATAACCATAACTATAATGACCTTTTGTTTACCAAGCCTAAAAAGCCAAAAAGAAATCTAAGTTTATTAGTCGCTTTGGATTAAAAGCGTCTGCTAAATGCTTTTTTTCCAGTGTTCTATGGCAAAAACAAAATTAAATTGTTAATCACAATTATTTGTGACTATTAATCATCATGTAAAATGTCATAATCCTGACAGGCCTAGACTGCCTTTCACTTGACTTATAGAACTTTACTTGGAACACCCATCTATTGATATTTTATATTCTAAATAATCTACTCCATCACATCAGAGTCACACAAAAGTCACTTTGAATTTGTCTTTTGACTCCACTACGATTATTTGACAGCTACCGTTACTATTTACTTTGTGGATTCAGGTTATTAATAATCAATCGAATTATCAATGTAAAAATATTCGAAATATTTCAAGGATAGTGGATCTATGCTGAGTATGCTCACAACTTAGATTGTGTGAGCTTGTAGATAGCCTATTTCCCAATAGCCAAAGTATAACATACAGTAGGGTCAATAATATGGACATTCTGCATAGTTAACTACCTCTAATACGTTTGTACTGTAAGATTTTGACTTCCATACTTATAAAATATGTATTTATTTCTACAATGTGGTATTGGTACTGTACTTTTACTAAAGCAGAAAAAAGGTAGGCCTACCTGTTCCATTGCTGCATGCTGGCAGTGATGGAAAGTAACTAAGTACATTTACCCAAGTACTGTACTTTTGAGGTATTTTTACTTTCTTCAGTATTTACAAATTTAAATACTTTTACTTCTACTCCACTACATCTCAGAGGCAAATATTGTAGTTTTTACTCCACTACAATTATTTGACAGCTTTAGTTACTAGTTACTTTGCAGATTTAGATTATTATCACAAAACATACATCAACCACTTCAGCCCTATATACTTTATTTCCATTTGAAAATAGCTGCAGAACACGTCGCGATGCGAGGCATTTTGAGCTTGTAGATCTTTCGTATACATTTTTCGTATACATTTTGGCACCAATACTTTTGTACTTTTACTCAAGTAAATTTTGAATTCCGGAACTTCATACTTGTAGCCTTCTACACTGCAGTATTGATACTTTTACTTAAAGGACAACTTTTTTTTTTTTTACAACAAGGGTTCATATTTTAGATTGTAATTAGAGAAAAGAAAAAGTGAGTGTTAAAATGTTTTCATTTGCTTCGTTCTGTTGTTTTATCGCGTTTACCATGCTAAAATGTGGGGCATGCGTACACATGGGGGCATGCGTACAAGTGGCTAAATATGTATTTTTTTAGACACAATAATCCAGCAGTTTCTTTTTTGCCATTTACAGTAACACTTCTAGCCCCCATAAGTCACATCCAACCATGAAAGGTTGCGTTGTATCTTGGGAATGGGCTTATTCTGTGTAAAATGGCATATTTAGCCACTTGTACGCATGCCCCCAACCACTGAAATAAGAATCTCTAAAACAATAGAAAGAAGTAAATGAAATAATTTCAACACTCATCTTTTATATTCTTTAATTACAATGTAAAATATGAACGCTTGTGAGTACTTCTTCCACCACTGCCTGCATGGTCACTGTGGGCCCTGAGCGCTGCAGAGGCAGTTATTTTGTGCTTTAACTATTGAAAAATAGCAGATATACAAGCTCACAGCGCGGCACCGAGTGCCGCGCTGCGAGCTTGTAGATCTGCTATTTTTGAAAAATCGTGAAAATGTGTGCAAGTCTTTGAAGGTTTTTCGAAAAACCTATGTTTCTATGTCTCAAACCTGCTCAGACCTTTTCTTGTGAAGGACCCCCAAAATGATATGTATTTGGCCAGTGGCCACGGACCCCCATTTCAAAATATTTAGTTCCAGGGACCCCCCAGAAGCAAAGTTTGAGTTGTCCGCTTAAAAAAAGACATATATTCAAAGAATTGCACACATTTTCACGACTTTTCAAAAATAGCAGATCTACAAGCTCACAGCGCGCTGTGAGCTTGTATATCTGCTATTTTTCATTAGCTTAAGTATAAAATAATTCCAGGCCCCTCCACCTTGGGCCCTGGTAACTCAGTCCCACTTTCCCCCCCCTTGTGACGCCCCTGCCCGGCAGTGTGCAACAAGACTTATCGCCTCCAATCAGCCGAGTGATATTAACACGTCCTGTCACTTGGGGGAGTCCTGCCGAACAAAGAGGGCGCTTGTCAGGGTTGGATGGGCCCATTAATAGGGGTGTAATGGGGAAGGGATATAGCTTTAGCAAGTGTAATTACCTCTGTATACTGTGTAGAGAGAGAGCGAGAGAGAGTGAGAGAGAGAGAGAGAGCCATGCTACCTTTAGTAATCTAAAAATATACCCACCTATACACAGGACCACTCTGTGTCCAAAAGCGGTGGCTCACAGGAGACCCCGCGGCCCGCAGGTCATAACACCGCTGTTGTTGGCCTCGTCGTTGGCACTTTATTTTGATTCAATGACTCCCATAAACGTCGTGACATGGAATCGTTTTTTTGTGCTTTTGATAAATAAAACAAACTGATAAAACAAACAAATAAATAAATAATCCTCGACACGACGACGAAAACTATCATCTTTTTGATTCTTTTGAGATGAGGTAATTGCATTCGGGTCCATTTGTACACTCAGAGTTACTTCTCAAAAGTATACCTTTCTTTGACTCATTCACAGGGACGTGCTGGGCCCCTGATTCAGCCCGGGAAAAAGAGTTGTAGAGGCCCTCATTGCGTGCTATAGAGAGAGATCTCTCTCTATAGTGCTGCTGCTACTCAAAGATTTGTGACAAAGTGACAAGCCAGTGGGCCAATTACATGAGTTATATTTCGTCATTGTCGGGTGGAAACCTTGTATGTCCAAAACCATTTTTAAAATGATTTAAACTAGTGAAAACAGCCGATCTAGAAGCACACAACGCCTCGCGGTGCGAGGCGTTGTGTGCTTGTAGATCTGCTGTTTTCACTACTTTTGTGCGACAGCCTTGTATGATGAAGCAGGGCTTTGCTTTGCAAAAAAATGTACACATTTGAAAGTTGGAGATACGAGGTTTCTGCCCGACAGTGACGATTTACTTTGTTGGCCGCCCAGCCCCCATAATGGAACGTAGGCCGGCATTTTATTTTTTATTTTTTTCCTAATGGCCGTCCTGGACCGGCGGGGAATGAACCGGCCGTTCGGGAGTTGTCTCGCTTTTCCCAATGGCCAGCATGTTCCTGCTCATTCAGGTATTACTTTAGTAAAGACATGAGCGGTCAATGTAGAAAAAAAAAAAAAACGCAAGTAGGCAAATATAGCATGAAACCCTCCCTGTGACATCATGAACCTCCTCTTGCAATTAAGTGCGGCTCAAAAGGCAAAGTTCTCTTACGACGAAGCGCCTGGAGGGGGAAAAAATAGGGCTGAGCTACCTGATCTGTAACTCAGACAATTTGTGCCAAATAAAACCTGAATAAATCAAAGCCATATTTCAGCGTTTTGCCTCGGCAGAGATGTAAATCTAACAGGGCTCAAGAAAGGGCTCTGTGGCGCTCGCCCGGGGGACTGGGGGCAGTGTGTTATTGTTGATTAAAATGGATTAAGGCTGAGATTACGGTCTGTCTCCTCCCAAAGTCGGCTCTGAACGAGCCCAGCGCCAGTGCAACGGGTCACCCTGCAGAGGAATAGTGCTCTGTGAGAGGGGCCCTTTGAGTTCCACCAGCTTGTCTGCCTGACGCCGGCTCTGTGGTTTTCCACAGTGAAAACATGAGCGAACAGAACACACAGTGGCTTTTTTCCTTTTTTTATTGTACTGTGCAGGTGGGGGGGGGGGGAGCGAGAGAATTACCATATCGTCTCCGTAGGGTGGAAACCAAAACTTTTCAGGATTCAAAAAAAGAAAAAAACCCCCGCAAAAGTAGCAGATCTACGGGCGCTGTGTTCCGATATTGTGCATCTGCTACTTTTGATATGTTTGTGCGACACTGTAGTTAGTCTACGAAGGACCACCGGAGGATTTGTTTCCCCCTCATCTCTCTATATAATTTTCACTCAAATAATTGCGATTTACGATTTAATTGTGTTTTTGTCATTGACAATTACATTTCTGTTTGGCTTTTAGGCTTTGAAGTTGCACATGGCAGATATGACACATAACCTCAATATACAAAGAAATTACTGACATATTTGACAACTTTATACTAGTTAAAAAAAGAACATTTATAGTGGAAATAGCCGATCTACAAGCTCCTGAGCTTGTAGATCTGCTATTAGCACTATTTTTGACTTTTTTTTTAATATATGAAAATTTTTCACGATTTCACGATTATGACGATTATGAAAAATAATCACGATTATGTCAAATAATCGTGATTAGACGATTATGTAATAATTGTGACAGCCCTACCCCGTATTATTCTGATCAAGTAGGCCGTTAATTTACCCCCCAAAAAATACAAAAAGTTAAAACATGGAGAATTAAGCCTCGAACAGAGTCGGGTCCGCGGTGGAGTGCGGTGTAGTCTTTTTGAGCGTTAACGTTGTGGTTTTATGACTCAAAAAGACTACACCGCACTACACCGCGGTTGATAGCCTTCCACCCCGGACCCGACTCTGATCAAGGCTTAAGAGGTTTCTGCCCGACAGCAAGGGTCGAAGGCTATTATAATAAAATAAGTAAACACGTGTGATCCCTTTAGTCGTCGTAGAGCTATTTGCATCTGGAATGTTGTCCTCTGCGTCTAAACTATTAGGAGCAGTGAGCAAATATGGACAGCGCAAGTCGGAGGATGTCGGGACTCTTTTGACACTAAAAAGCCATAGGAGGACCCGGCGGGGATCGAACCCGCCGGTTCATCCCAAGCCAGGGGTGTCCAAAGTCCGGTCTGGGGGCCAAATGCTGGCCGAGGACACATTTTATATGGCCCGAGGCTTCATTCCTAAACTGTATTATAAATGGCCCACCAGCACCATCAAATGAGAATATTTTCCCAGAGTATAATTTGTCAGGATTGTTCTGTTGTCTCATTCTGAAGGGATCAAAGAAAGGCTATTTTATCTTATTTTTATTTGAGGTATTTGTGTTTTGTTAAGAGCAGACACGTGACAAAACACCATTCATATAAAATATTGAAGATGATAGGTTAAATGTGATATATATGCGTATGTGACTTTGTTATGGTGCGACCGAAAGCACATTATGTAAGGAGATGTAGTCGGCCCTTGGTTTGGACACCCCCGTTCCAAGCTGTCCCTCTATAGCTGCTAAAGCCACTGCACCGAGCATAGGGGTTTCGTAGGGGCATTTAGAGGGGAGAATATGATGCACTCATGGTGTCAACAGCCAAGCTGTAGCGATGGTGGTGGGCCCTCTACCCGTGTATTTATGGTGACTGACCGGCCCTGTTTGCAATGAGGGGGTTGAGGCGGGGCGTAGCTGTGGGTGGGTGGGTGAGCTGGGTGGTGGGCTACAGGGAGGTTGGGGTGGGGGCTGCTGTGGGTGGGTGGGTGAGTGAGCTGGGTGGTGGGTTAAGGGGGGGGATAGCTGTGGCCGGTTGACACGGACATGGAAAGATTGTTTTCACACTGGTGCTGCTGGAAGGAACACATGTCCATGCATACCCAGCGCTCCCACATCAGCCCACACAGCTGTGACACTGATGGAGGCGCTCTATTAATAAACAGGCCCATTATGGCCCAGAGGATCCACATTCATATTCATGCATGAGAAATGGTTTATTATGAGGATTCTTTGCCACCCAGGCGTGCCTCGTACCTGACGAGTCAAACCGGAGAACCTTTTTTTATTTTTTCCTCCGCAAAATTTGAAATGAACTTTTTTTGGGGCCTGACATGTAGCCTACACTGTACGTTTTGTTTAAGATTTCTTCTCTTTTTGAGCGGTGGTTACACCGTCTCCTATACGTGGCCGTGTGTGTATGCGTGTGTGTGTGCGTGTGTGTGTGTCTGTATGTAGCCTGCAGGCCTGCAGTACCTTTTATGACCACACATGTTAAGGGAGGGGCGCTGTTGTTCAGGCCAGGCCAGACCAGGCACACACACACACACGCACACACACACACACACACACACACACACACACACACACACACACACACACACACACACACACACACACACACAGGGGGGAAGGGGGGGGGGGGGGGTAAACCACCGCTCAGTTCACACAGGTGTGATTTTTTTACATTAATAAACTTAAACGCTAGCATGCATACGTGGACGATTCCTGAGTTTCAAGCGCTAATAGCGTAGAGCCTATAGACTTCTTCAGGGTCATACAATGTCACTCCGCAATTGACACTCTTTTGCTAAGCCCCCCCCCCCCTCCCCAGCTTAGCAAAAGAAAAATCTTCACGAGCACGGCGTGAGAGTGTGTGCACAACCAAGAGGTTGGGGTGTGTGTGTGTGTGTGTGTGTGTGTGTGTGTGTGTGTGTGTGTGTGTGTGTGTGTGTGTGTGTGTGTGTGTGTGTGTGTGTGTGTGTGTGTGTGTGTGTGTGTGTGTGTGTGTGTGTGTGTGTGTGTGTGTGTGTGTGCGCGCGTGTGTGTGTGCGTGTGCGCGCGCTGTCATAAAAGCAATATTTATTTCTGTTTTTAATTAAGCAAAATGATTCCCATCTGTGCAAAAGTTATCGTTCCGCTCGTTAGGTATAAAAGGTTTCACCAGGGCAGTTGATTAATTGTGCATGTCTTCGGTGCTGCGCTAGAGTAGGTCCCCACCAACCAATTATCATAATCCAGGGCTTGTTTATTTTCTCTCCACTGCCAGCCATGACGCTGTGGCTGAGCCGGTGGTTTTAGCACCATGAGGCCTCGGGACAGAAGATGCTCAGTGCCCCTCCAGGACTGGCAAGGCGGAGGTGCGCCGCGGAGCCAGAGGGATAAAGGTCCGTTCAGTCTGTCAGTCAACTGAAATGCCGTAATGAGTGACAGTTGATCTGTCTGGGTTGGCTTGCTTCACCCCCTTTTTGGAAATGTAATGACTTGCATAAGGCCAGACACACTGACTCGTTGAGTTCATGTTGGTTCAAAGTTTAACCACTTAAACCCGAATGGGGACATGAAGTACTCAACCCCCATGTACTTGAGTCAAAGTATAAGATACTCCTGGTCAAACATTACTCGGCTACGGGTGAAAGTTTGTCCATCTAATGGCAAGAATTAATATAAACACAATATATCGCTGAAACCTCTTATCTCTTTAACTAGTTTCTTTTTCCACAAAAGCATCAAAAGTAGCAGAACTCAGTTTTGTAACAGCTTTGAACATAGTACTGACATATTTCATCATAATAAAGGACAGTAACAAAAGGATTTTGTTTTAAATTATTTCAAAGTCACATACAGTACAGTACTAATTGGAATTGGAGCAGTGGAATTGGAGCACGCTGCTCCAATTCCAGCCTGGCCAGGTGGCCTACCCTGGGCTGTAGATCCTTGGGTTGCAGCCTTCAGGACCAGAGGAAGCTGTGGGGGGAAATAGTATTTCTTTATGATCAAACTTCACATTTGCTGCACCCCTACAGACGTACAGCACAGTAGAGGTCCATCAACATGTGATTGCAATTTGGAGTTGACTGGATGTTGTGTTCATGATCTATGAGCTATGCTCTATCTTTAGTTTATTCATTTTTAAAAAGGCTCTTTCATTGCCATTGATAAGCCTCGAGGTCATGTGTACTTAATTTGTTGAGGATTGAGTCAAACATCTGTAGCAGACAGTGACATTCGTCGCATTTGTGGTTCCCTCTAATGCAGTGGTTCTCAAACGTTTTCATGTCAAGGACCGCCAAATTGATATGTATTTGGCCGCGGGCCCAACATCTGAAAATGTTTTGTGCCAGGGACCCCCAGAAGAGAAGATTAATGTTTAAAAAAACTAATCTAAATTATTCAAGGGTTTTTAAACATTATGATATTTCTCAAAAAATCTCAAAAATAGCAGATGTTAAAGCTGACATTAAGTGACACGCTTATGTTATTTTTAAAGCATGTCTTTTTGGATAATCAAGTGTTTTTGAAAGCAAGTGCTCCAGTGCTTAAACTCGAGTACAAATTCAACAGCAACTTTCACTTGGGTCAGAGTACTTTGTCCAACGCTGCGGCTGCACAGAACAGCGTTTGTAAGTGAACCCAATCTTTCTTGCTAGTCGAGGTCTTGTCGTGCTGTTCTCTCTAAGACTTGAAGGCAAACATATCAGTCGGGTGTAATTGTCAGCTGCCTTGGACCCGTGATGCAATGATCGTATCCATTCTGTAATGGAGGGGAAAAGTACAGCTGCATTCACCCGTAGAGTATGAAAAACACAGGAAACGTTAACGCGGCTGGAACGGTTACATCTTGTGCTTTCCTCGGGCCAAGAAACACAAACTCAGGTTTCAGGACGGCTGTTCTATATTCTTCTTCATATCAATTTGTCAGCCGCTGTGTTTAGATGACATGTTTGCTGTCTGCCTTGTCAGACCCGATGTACTTTGTGATCCATTAGGCCAAACCGAGCGCGCGAGGAGGTGGTGCAAAAGAAAAAAAAGAGAAAAAAAAAGTGTGCCCACATTTTGGAGACCGACGTCGCTTTGTCGACCCGGTGTCTGGCTGCCACATAAATCCCATACTTGACCCAAATTGTTTTCTTTTCCGACAAAAAATGAATTATTTATGTCTTCTATTTTTATATTTGGCAAGCAGGCAGAAACCGCCTATTTATGTGATTTGGAGAGAGTAAATGTCAGAGTTAATAAGAGGTTATCTGGAAGGAGAAAGTGATTAAACTCCCTCCCCTGCGGAAGACTCCCTTTTAAGGCCGAGCTATACTTAGTTGCACATGGGTGTTGTGTACCGGAAACAGGCGATCTACAAGCTCACGCCGTGTCACGTAGCGATAGGGTTGTGAGTCTTGTAGATCAGCTATTTCCGGCGCACGGCACTGGCGCGCAACTAAGTATAAATCAGCCTCGGAGGCCCGTCACTTTCTCCCTCTTTCCTGTGTCTAGACACGCAGGGCAGCTCAGCGCCGCTCGCGAGCCGGACAGAATGAGCCACACGCGTCCCCCGGAGGACCGCCGCCAAACAGCTAAAACCACCGCTTTGTAGGGAGGAGACAGCAAGACAGGGGCGTCACAAGGGGTAGGAAAGTGGGACTGAGCCCAAGGTGGTGGAGGGGCCTTAATTATTTTATACTTTAGCTATTGAAAAATAGCAGATATACAAGCTCGCAGCGCGGCACCGAGTGCCGCGCTGCGAGCTTGTAGATCTGCTATTTTTGAAAAGTCGTGAAAATGTGTGAAAATCTTTGAATATATGTATTTTTTTAAGCGAACATTTGTAACTCAAATTTTGAGTTCCGTGGCCAAATACATACCATTTTGGGGGTCCTTCACATGAAAAGGTTTGAGCCACCACTGACATAGAAACGTAGGTTTTTCAAAAAACCTCAGAAGGATTTGAAATATTCAAAGATTTTCACGATTTTTCAAAAATAGCAGATCTACAAGCTCGCAGCGCGGCACTCGGTGCCGCGCTGTGAGCTTGTATATCTGCTGTTTTTCAATAGTTAAAGCACAGGGGCCCGGCAGTGAATCCTTGTACCCAGGGCCCAGAATTTGGTGCGACGCCCCTGAACGTCTGCATCACAAACCATGTCTCAATGCAACAAAAAAAAAACCCTCTTCTGTACTGTGTGTGGATTATGCATGTCAGAGGAACTTGGAGGGCTGAAGGGGGGGGGGGGGGACCACATTCGCCGCATGTGTAATCATGTCGGGGTGCGTTGTGGTTAAACTGCCTTAAGTCGTTGCTGGCCCGACTGCAAAGAGAGAAGCGAGATTTACTAGGAAGTTAAAGTGAGGTTGAACTTTGGGAGACCCTTCGAAACCTCGGGCTGAATGCTGTACGCCGGGGCCATGAGCCGTCATCTTCATCTGTTGCTCCCCGCATGCTCTGTGAGTGAGGAATCTCAGGTTCGAACAATGATTACAAATAATAACAGCACATATTCTGCCAATGTTCTGTAGGGCAGGGGTTACCAAACTTTTTGGGCTCAAGGCACCCCTAGAAATGTTTCTTTCATCCGAGGCACCCCTACATTATATTCATAATTTTCACTCCCAGCACCTTATATTTATAGCATATTTTAGCGATTATGTTGCAAGGAAAACGTTGAGATAATAGACATTTTGGTTAGAACTGACTGAAAATAACGTTGTATTTCAAGTTTAAAATCATACAAACTATATTTTTTAAGTGTCCAAATAAATTCCAACTATTATCAAATTATCTCATGGAAAAATGCATTCCTGTTACACTCCCCCGCCCGATCGATTTGATGCGCTATATGGTTACGAATTCAAAGGCTAATATAACATGAATAGAGCAAGTAACGGAACTGTGTTCTATAAGTAGAATCTGC
The DNA here is from genome assembly GCF_963921795.1 of Nannobrachium achirus. NCBI lineage: Eukaryota > Metazoa > Chordata > Actinopteri > Myctophiformes > Myctophidae > Nannobrachium > Nannobrachium achirus. Next base: position 50,698,007 of record NC_137813.1, read on the forward strand.
CTTGTTGTTTATGTGCTAAGGTTTTCAAAAAATCTGATTCTTGGTTCCACAGTTATAGAGCACATACAGTAGGAGCAACTGAAGACTGCTAACATATCAGGCCCAATGCATCTCAAGATACTATGATACAAAACCTCAACATTATTTAACCCATTCAGAACGGGGCACATTATTGTGTATCATTATTTTATGCTTTAACTATTGAAAAATAGCAGATATACAAGCTCACAGCGCGGCACCGAGTGCCGCACTGCGAGCTTGTAGATCTGCTATTTTTGAAAAATCGTGAAAATTAGAATTTTGACACGATTCTATAAGTGTCTTTTGAATCCTTCTAAGGTTTTTGGAAAAACCTATGTTTCTATGTCAGCAATCTGGCTGGCCATCGTCAAAGAAAAGGTCCTTTTCACTTAACTGGAGCTCAGTTAGTCTGTTCTTGAGAGACTACTATGTCAGTGGTTCTCAAACTTTTTCATGTGAAGGACCCCCAAAATGATATGTATTTTGCCACGGACCCCCATCTCAAAATATTTCGTTCCAGCTAGGGACCACCCAGAAGCAGAATTTGAGTTACAAACGTTCGCTTTAAAAATACATATATTCAAAGATTTGCACACATTTTCACGACTTTTTCAAAAATAGCAGATCTACAAGCTCGCAGCGCGGCACTCGGTGCCGCGCTGTGAGCTTGTATATCTGCTATTTTAGTTAAAGCATTCAATAATTCTAGGCATACTGAAGTCCTCTATCATTCCAAGTCCCAACATTGTATGTCATATCTGAGCTTCATCACATAAGATCGGCCTTGGTAGTCATTCTAGTCAAGTGGCTACTGTGCACATGCAGGTAGCAAATAGTATTTGTTTGTTTTTTTAGTTTACAAGTGGCTGGTAACCAAAAGGAAATTAAATTTCCCTTCCAGTTTATGTGTCTGAACGGTCTGATAATGGCCCCTTCCAGAAACCTGCTCCCTTATGACCTCGTTTTCTTCCACCTGTTGTGGCAGTGGTCTGCCTCACGTCACTCACCTCATAACATTGACAACACCACTCGACTGGGCGTTAATTGCTACATGCACTACCGAAAGGCCCTAGCTAATAGTCCTGGATGGTCCGGCATGCAGCGTGCATGGCCTGCCCTGGCAGTAAACCCTATAGGGCTGCTGTGCGTCGGAACTTTGTGGGACAAACGCTACAGTATCTCTGTGTGAGAGTTAGTTAACTTAACGACACCTGGTGTGGTTATTTTCCCAGCATAGCTAGAACTCTGTTTTGTGCCACGGCCGTCCCATAAAACAGGTTGCCAGGTCAGCGTGTAGCAGCACTGCCTGCTAAATAATAATTGTTGTGTTGTTGTTGTTGTTTTTTTTATCCTGGAGATGTAACACTATGGTTATTGTTGTCAGTGGTGGAAAAATAACTCAGATCTTTTACTTATAAAAAAGTATCAATACTGCAATGTAGAATACTCTGTATTGCGAGTGAACGTCCGGAATTAAAAATGTACATGAGTACAAAAGTATTGGTGTCAAAATGTACTTACAAGAAGTATCAAAAGTAAGTAAAAAGTACTCATTATGAGGAAGAATGTCCCATTTCACAAGGTATCACATGTACAAAATCTTTTGACGCATTGTGAGCTTGCTAGATCTGCTATTTTCAAAAGGTTGAAATGTACATGCTGTAGTGTAGGCTCAAAGTGGTTAATGTTAATGTTTTGTATTAATAATCAAAACTACAAAGTAACGGTTAACTAAAGTTTTAACATAATTGTAGTGGAGTAAAAAGTACAATATTTGCCTTTGAGGTGTAGTGGGGTATTGTATTGTAAACTGGAAATACTCCAGTGAAGTACAAACACCTCAAAATCATTCAAGACGAGATTTCTCGTCAACATGTCCCAGGTTCACTCTGCCAAAGACAAGATTCTCATATTTTTTGTTTACGCTAGAGGGCGCTCTTCTGCAGCCTTCCGCAGCCTGCGAATGATCCAGGACTACACATCCCAGAATACAACGGGAAATGTAACGTTATCCAAGCCCCATAACCACTGTAGAACGTTGAACCTGGGATAGCAGTTAAAACGCTACTGCATGCTAATTCTAATGCCGTACTGCGTACCATAGTGTGCCTGCTCGGCGCTCAACAATACAAAATTGGCTTCCTTTTCGGTGAATATCTGGGAGGCGGGGCAGTCCACCTCTATTATATTATACCTCTATGACGTTAACAGATTTAGAAAAATCCATTTATCTTAGATTTATTTTTCCCATAGTGTGTTTTTGGTCCAAACAAGCTTTTTTCTACGGTCCATAACTTTGCAGTGGAACGGATGGTCGCGGATACAATGTTCTTTTTTTTGTGGAAAGAATTGAGACGAGTCTTTCCAACATCACCTCCTTTGTTTACATACGCGTTGGAAAAAAGATTCTATGAATATTCAAACGTTAGTAAAAATGCTTAAATTCGCTGGCAAGGGGAGGCTACACTTAACTCTGGCATTTAAAGAGTTTAGCACGTTACTTGAGTAAATGTATTAAGTTACTTTACACCACTGGCTATTGTTGTGTATGTGTTGAAAGTTGCAACAATTTCAATATCATACATTTAAAAGGTCTGGGGTGTAATCAACAGCATTATCCAGAATCTGTCCAGAACCCTATTTGATGGGCTCCATACTTGCTATAAAAGTTTTTTTTCCTCTCTTTCCAAAAGACAATCAAGTACAACACAATGTCCAACGTGCCCTCCTCTCCTCGCCCCCTGCAATTCATCGCTTTCGGGAGATGTCCAAAACCTTTAATGAAAAGAAAAGGGAACCTGTGTTCTAATGGATACACTGTTATCTTGTTAATACTTTTCATTGGTTAAATTAAACACACAGGTGTCCCTGTTAAAATAAATTCCATAACATTCACACCAGACTGTCATACGACAAAGTATAACGTCGTCGTCGGGTGGAAACCTTGTATGTCCAAAAGCGTTCGTTTTGTATTTATCATTTAAAAAAACAAACTAAAGTAGTGAAAACAGCTGATCTACAAGCACACAACGCCTCGCACCTGTTCACTACTTTTGTGCGACGGCCTTGGTAGGATGAAGCAGGGCTTTGCTTTGCGAAAAAAATGTACACATTTGAAACTTGGAGATACGAGGTTTCTGCCCGACAGTGACGAACAGGGGCGCTGGAACTCCCAAATCCCAAGGGGAGCTTAGCTTGGAGGAGTTCATGCGAAAATTCACATTTTTTTTTTATCCGGTTTTGGGTTATTTTTATTATGGTTTCGGGTGCTTATTCCCCGCACAACGGTGTAACAAGGAGCTGTAATAGTTACTAGTTATTTTAGCACTTCTCAATCGAAAAATGTATTTTTCTCCTGCCCACCACCAGGGGAGCTGCAGCTCCCTCAGCACCCCACTTCCAGCGCCCCTGGTGACGAACTGTAAAGGTTGACCTCTTGGAGCCTTCGAGGTGCATCCAGCCATGAAGTTAGGCTGAGGGGTTGTGACCTGTTATCCTCGGCCGTTACGCAGGAATGTAGGCAGTTCAGAGGATCATTAATTGTCAAATCACAGAGAGACCCTAAAAATATCAGCAGCGCTGTAAGGTCATCGCATGGGAAGTTCGTCCTGCGGAGCATTAGAATGTTATCACACGACAAAGATAGCTTTGTAGTTTGATGTCTCCTCGACCTTTAGCTTTATGCTTTTCCCCCCACACCTTTCACACGTGAGATTTTAAAAGAAAAAGAAAATAGTTAGTTTTTGACCAGTCAACACCCTCTTTGTATAGTTTTTCTTTCTGTGAAATGCTGACTTGCTGAGCAGTTATCCAAAGCACTTCTTCAAGTACAAACGGCATACAGTGCAGATATTGTACAACAGTACGCGCACTGTATAAATGAAAGCAAGTTAGAGAACGTTAGACCAGGGGTCTGCAACAGGGGGTCCGGGACCCCTAGGGGGTCCTCGGAGTTACTACAGGGGGTCCTCCAAATCTTTGTGTGACTTTTTATTTCTTTAGAACTTTAGCCAAAAATAGCAAATCTACAAGCTTGTAGATCGGCTATTGTCGGCAAAGGGGTTTAGTGTAGAGGGGAAAAAGAGCAGATTAAGTACAGAGTGAAAGGTCAAGTTTATTAAGTATTGATGGTTCAAGTGGTTAAATATCTGAAAACACAAATTGACATGAATCCAAAATACACTGATGATTGTGCTGTCAAACGATGAAACTATATGGAATCTATGAAAAGGTTGTGTGTGTGTGTGTGTGGGGAGGGGGGGTCCCTGCTTCATCTCAACTTAGGGGTCCTTGGCCTGAAAACGTTGAAGACCCCTGCGTTAGACAATGAGTACCCTCTTAGATATCACGTTTCCTGCTAAAATATCTGTTTAAGTGCCACATTCAACAGCTCATAACTCTGGTACAGTATACCATCTGCTCCCTCCCCCCACCTCCTCTTTAACCTTATCTCGTTGAGTATCAGGGCTCTGTGGAAGTGGAGAAATAACATCCTTCAACGCGCCGTGCCAGCCCCGGCGACTGGTCTGCTGCCGCGTGCGTGGAGGAAATGAAAGTGAAATACATCTCACGCAGGCCTGGCTCTGGCTCTTCACACGGCCATAAAGCAGCCCTCTGTGATTGTCATCTTTACAGCCCTACACATCGTTTAAGGAGGTATTTTTCACGTGGCCAAATAAATCAAGGTTTTAAATGTTTGAGGTGCAGCGCTTAGCAACCACTATCAAGCAGAACGCTGGGACTCACTCCACGTGTCAGAGAAGGACGGTCATAAGGGCTCTTATAATCCTTTTAAGGTTCTTTTTTTCCTGCACTACATGATCTCCTCGCTGAAAATAACCGACCTACAAACTCACAATGTCCCACGTTTTCACTGCACTGTGAGCGTATAAATCTGCTATTTCTGGCAAGGTTTAGGCCGTTTACTACTGTATTATAAGACACATTACCCAGAATAAGGACACCCGCGTTCATGTGGTTAATGCAGTTTACACTTTCACACTTAACCGTGCTATTCTTGAGCATGTAGGCCAAATAGATCCGATGAGCGTTTCGCGGCTATTGCATAAGAATTAGCCCAGTTTCACTGCAGGGGTCGCGGGTTTCTGCACTGCACTGCAAAAAAAAAAAAAAATGCCGTTAGGTTGAGGCCGAGGTCCAGGGCCGAGCCCTGAAAGGGCCTTTTCATCCGTGACAGAATGAATCAAATGCAGAATCTGAAGAAAGCTGCTGACAGAAAATCAGTTAGGAAAATATTTGAACGCTCATATTCTCCCCCCAAACACATCACATGTTAAAAAACACACAGAGTGTCCTGCTGCACATGCGTGCGCGAGGCGAGGAGTCAGGGGGCCCGCCTGGCCACCCTCTACTCACACTCCATCCGCCCCACACGCTCTGTAAATATCCCATCATCCCCGGGTGGTGGAGACACCAGTCAACGCCAGGAAACTGCCAAGCATGACGGACACATGTCTTCCCAGCCACCACCCCCCCAACCACCCCCTACCCCTGCACCAGGGTGTCACAAGAGGGGGGGGGACAAATGGGACTGAGTTACTAGGGCCCAAGGTGGAGGGGCCTGGAATTGTTTTATACTTTATTGAAAAATAGCAGATATACAAGCTATATACGAGCTTGTAGATCTGCTGTTTTTGAAAAGTCTTGAAAATGTGCGCGAATCTTTGAATATACTGCATGTATTTTTTAAGCGAACATTTGTAACTCAAATTTTGCTTCTGGGTGGGTCCCTTGAACTAAATATTTTGAGATGGAGGTCGATTTTGGGGGTCCTTCACATGATAAAGTTTGAGCACCACTGACATAGAAACATGGGTTTTTCAAAAAACCTTAGACCTTAGCTCGGTGCCTCGCTGTGAGCTTGTATATCTGCTATTTTTCAACAGTTAAATTACCCAGGGCCCAGAATTTGGGGCGACACCCCTGACTACCCCCCAACCACCCCCTATCCCGCACCCCCCCAACCACCAAGGACCCTCACCCTCGGGCCCCTCCGAAAGGGAGAGGAGAGTCTTTAGCTGGATTTATACTTGGTTGCCCGTTGGGCAGGGTGGCCTAAAGCAGTGGTTCTCAAAGTGGATTCCAGGGACTCTGTGGGTTCCTTTAGGGGGGTCTAAATGAACCCATACAAGTCTATAACTGACAGTGTACAGTCAGAGTTAAGGGGAGACCTTGCAATTTGAAAGTTTGAGAAACACTTGTATAGTGTGCTTGTATAGCCTAAAGCAGGGTTCCCCAATTAGTTTTCCCCAAGGGCCGAATTATGTCTAGGGTACCAAGCCGAGGGCCACAACATTGCAGGGGGCGATGGTGGTGTTCCTGCTACTCCAGCGACAGTTCAGATATCATCGTTGTCGGGTGAAAATCTTGTATGTCCAAAACCGTTCGTTTTGAATTCATAATTTTTTTAAATTATTTAAACTAGTGAAAACAGCCGATCTACAAGCACACAACGCCTCGCACCGCGAGGCGTTGTGTGCTTGTAGATCTGCTGTTTTCACTACTTTTGTGCGACGGCCTTGTATTATTTGCGAAAGAACTTACAAATTTGGAGATACGAGATTTCCAGCCGACAACGACGATATACTAGTGTTGTTGCTGCTCTTGTTGCGGCCAGACAGTAGCCCCCCTGCGGGCCGCAAATGGCCCGCAGGCCACCTATTGGGGAACCCTGGCCTAAAGGTTCCTGGTTCGTCCCCCCAGACCGGCAGGAAAGATCTGGTGTGTGGCGACCAAGTGAATGGCCGCCAATTTGCAGCTGAACCTCAAGCCTTCTAGCTTGCCAAAAGAAATTATCCCGCCACATTTTTTTCTTTCTTTCTGTAAATGTACTTTTATTGCTCCTACTGTATTATTGATAATTTTGTCGATAGTATAATTGTATGTCTTTGTTACTGTATGTCTTGGTGAATAGAATACACTTTTTGTGTTCTCCTTTTAGCATTCATTTATTGTATAACTGTACCCCTGTTTTTGTATTCAATCAATCCCTCAACACGCCTAAGTTGCCCTGGAGCAAGGCACTGAACCCCCGACTGCTCCAGTGGAGCTGCTCAGTGGACAACAGTTTAAGACCGGTGGTGGAAAAAGTACTCGCATTCTTTACTTATGTAATAGTATTATTAACTCATTTAGTGCCTTTCCCGAGATGTCTCGCGAAATTCCCTTTGATGTCCGCAGTGCCGATCGCGAGATGTCTCGCGAAAAGTAATATATTACTGTAACGGCGGTTATCCTACCGGGTACATGCGCGGAAGGTCCCGAGACGATCTCCCTCGCTGATTTATCATCATCACGGATCCACGAGCACAAAATAGTAATCCCATAACATTGAGGCAGACGGGGAATCTCATCTTTAATGTCCATTATCTCCAAACAACACTTTCAAAGCGAGGATGGCAGTAGATGCTCGCTTATATAACACATGTTGAAAAGCTCCGTTCCGCCATTACACAACACCATGTGGACGATGACCGCTTCCTGTGAATGACGCGATGACGTCAAACCGGAAGTGTTTAAGCTATGGACTTCTGGCCTTCAAAATAAGAGACTGGCCGTTTATGGAGCCAGCGAGAGGCACACTGGACATTTTAATCCGTTAATTTCTGGGGCACAAAATGAGTTAAGGGAGCTCGGCCTCATACTGAGCTACCGAGGAGTTGACCCGTAGCTGGACCTGGCTGACGCGCTGTTGTTCTGATTGATAGAATACCGTACTGCTTGTTCAACTTCGCTGTGTGTATCAATGTTTAAAAGAAACGATGCAGGCAGCTTCTTCGTGCAATATAGGGTGCATTTATTTGGCCTACTCCACCGTGCAGAAATCAATTGGGTTCCACAAGTAAACTCCAGTGAATTAATGAATCAAACATTTAAACGAACAATTCGCGCCACAGCAACTTAAACACAGCAGGTAACTTGCGGTCAAAAACCGTTGCCCTTCCGGGTCAAAACCTCCCAAAGGTGCCCGTGAACTTGACCCCTTTATATTGTACAGCCCCCCACCCCATGGTCACACGAATTCATGAGCAGGTTTTAAGGATTTGGCTCTTACAAGTATCAATACTGCAATGTAGAAGTTGGGAATTCAAAATGTACTTGAGTAAAAAGTATGAAAGTATTGGAATCAAAATGTACTTAAAGTACCAAAAGTAAAAGTACTCATTGTGCAGAATGTCCCATTTCACAAGTTCAAAAATGTACAAAGATCTTTTGAAAATAGCAGATCTACAAGCTTGTAGATCGGCTATTTTCAAATGGCCAAAATACTGAAGTAAAGTGCAAATACCTCAAAATTGTACTTAAGTACAGTACTTAAGTAAATGTACTGTGTGTGTGTGTGTGTGTGTGTGCGTGTGCGTGTGCGCGTGCGCGAGTGCGACTTGTGTGTGACTTGTGTGTGGCGTTATTGCATACCTACCTACCCTGGGTGAATAAAGGTTAACCTACAATAGCAGATCTACAAGCTCACACCGCACCCCAGTATGACCTGTCGTGAGCTTACAGATCGTCTATTTTAGGTGAGCGACACCGATGCACGACTAAGTATAATTCAGGCAATATGGGAGGGTGAGAGCTGAAGTTTATGGACTATGGTCGACCATGTGGGTCACAATACAAATGAGTCCCTGTCCCTTGTTAGTTGGGGTCTGGGTCACATCAACGGGGCATGCTTCTTCATTTTATGGTTTATGAGCATAATGGTGATGCATTATGCTCTGACACACCTTTGGGAATAATAAGAAGAAGAAAATAAGTTTGACCTTATGGGGGGGAAAAAAATAAGTTGAAAACCTGATCCCAAAACCATATGTGAGGATTAAAAGCATTGCAAACAAAATTGGATTATACTAAGTTCACAATGTCTTCTCATGGTTCAAGTCTTAAGTGGTTCATTTCCTGGCAAACAACATATATAGAGCCTGAATGTCCCACATAGTAACTCTAACCTGCAATCTTAGCTTGAAATGACTCTCCCTACTGTAGCTCTCTCTCAATAGCCATTACCATCCATCCACTCAACCATTACCTCACCGACAATGCTTAAAAAAACAGAACATTTAACTTAATAATCATTTTGAAAATATATGACATACCTGAAAGTAAACAATATAAAAGCTTAGAGAACAAAACAAAACAAAAAAGAATACTCTTTGGATTTGTATTTTTTTCGTCCCTTCCACCTTTTACTGATGCATTTTTGGACCTATAGTCATTCTGTACTGATTTATGTATAATAGCCTAACTCATTTACACTTGCCATAATATATGGATAATGGCCAAGTTAATTAAGTAGCCTACTGCCTTCTCTCAGAAATGTCACCTAAATTGTTAAACAATGTACAATTTAAGAATGTAACCTTGTGTCTTGTGTTGAAATCTGATGGAATTTGATCGCAATCACTGTGTGCATTGTAAACCTAAATGCTAAGGAAACGTGTGTGTAATAGCATTCACGAGTAGTGATTTTTAGTATTTGAATTATTCAACCTCAAAGTATTCGAATAGTCCAATGTTCGACAGGACTTGCCAAACTGTCAAATATTAAGTAAGCAAGAGGCAGACATTGTGAAAATAGCCAATCTACATGCTCACAATGCCTCAAGTTGCGAGGCGTTGTGAGCATGTAGATCTGCTATTTTCACAATATTTATCTGCGGAACCGAGTGCTTGTCAGGGTGGGGGTCCCCAGTTCATATATGTTTATTTTGGTGGTCACGACCTAAAAAGGTTTGAGAACCCCTGGTATAGAGCATTAACAAATTCATCCACCAGGGGCATTGACAACTCATTCTTATGACTTCCTATCTCGCCAAGCTTTATAAACTATATTTTTTTTAAAGAGAAAACAATAAAAATAAGCGAATATTCGACTTGGGTGAACAACGTCGAATAGTGACTTTGATATTCGAACATTCGAATATTCGAATATTTGGTGAATGCCCTAGTGTGTAATAAGGTAAGGTAATAACACAGACCACAAGAAGACCCTTGATAGTGCCACACCTCAGCCCTCGTGCAGGCCAGAAGATGGCAGAACGGCTTTGTTAAATTAGTTAAACGAACACTGAGGATTTACAGTAAATGTCTAGAGTCTTCTGCTGGTGTCGTGTACGGTTCGGTTCTCAACCTTTTCAGGCCGCGACCCACCAAATTAATTATATATTTGAACTGGGGACCCCCCACCCAGCTGTCAAGCACTTGAGTTGGAATTGTAGGAAGGCATTACATTTAGTTTGACTCGGTTCCACAGATAGGCTAAGCAAGGCGTTGTCAAGGCGAGCTTTTTATTATTATTATTTGACAATTTGACCAACGTTTGACCAGCTTTTATAGTAAAGCTTTTTGATTACGTTTGATGGCAGTAATGGCCCCTTTTCTTTCTTTTTTTGTATAGACCAACAAAGTCCTGACGTCACTGCCACTAGAGGGCGCTATCCCCCCGGTTTCCTTAGTTATTTTTTGAGTTGAAATCCCCATATAGTCGGGGCCTTAGGGGTTTTTCGTGCTAATCAGTCTAAAAGCGCCAGATTTTGCACAGATGTAGCCCAGGGCATGCTCTAATGATTTAGCTAGGGCGCCCGAGGCGGCGACCTTCGGGGTCGCCACAGCGGCCAAATCAAGTTGAGCTCCCATCGACTTTCTATACAACAGGAAAATACCCAGAAAAAAATCTACTTTAAGTAGGATGTGAGGGGTCTAACTAGGGATTTGTCATGAAACTGCCCACATGCCCACAAAACTGTGAAAAGTGATGACTCATCACTAAACCATCGTTTTTGGGCGTTTTCTGGGGCCATGTTTAGCCCAAGGAAAGTTTTTTGTGCAAAACAAATGCTTGCAATGGATTCAGAATCATGACAAACCCCTAGTTAGACCTCTCACATCTTAAAGCAGATTTATTTTTCCTCCTGTAGTATAGCGTATAGAAAGTCAATGGGAGCCCAACTTGATTTGGCCGCTGTAGGGCGCCGACTCAGGCGCCCTAGCTAAATCATCCTGGGCTACATCGGCAAAAATTTGGCGCTTTTAGACTGATTAGCACGAAATTACCATTCTATCTCCCTAATGCCCCCGACTAATAGGGGGAATCTTAAATCAGCTCATGTTGGAACTGTGTTAGAAAAATAAACAAACCACCCCGGGCGATTTTACTCCTAAGGATACGAAGCATCGACCGAAGGTGGAAATGTACAAATGCATCCAAAGAGTAACACAAGAAACGCTTGAAACGAGTCAAACAAACCCCAAACGACTGCATTTCCCATGAACGCGTCTGGTAGGGCAGGGGTTCCCAAACTTTTTTGTCTCAGGGCACCCCATAAATATTTTTGAGCGGTGGTCACACCGTCTCCATAGCGTGGCCGTGTGTGTAGGTATGTTTGTTTGTTAGTTAGTTTGTTTGTATGTGGGTGGGTGGGTCTGTATGTAGCCTCAAGCCTGTGTAGTACCTTTTCTGACCACACATGTTAAGGGAGGGGCGCTGTTGTCCAGGCCCCACACACACACACACACACACACACACACACACACACACACACACACACACACACACACACACACACACGCACACGGGGGGGGGGGGGGGTGGGGGCGAACCACCGCTCAGTTCACACGGGTGTGATTTTTTTAAATCCGAGGCACCCCTACATTATAATTTTCACTCCCAGCACCATGTATTTATTGCATATCGTCGTTGTCGGGTGGAAACCTTATATGTCCAAAACCGTTCGTTTTGTAGGCTATTTATCATCTATAAAATGTACTAAACTAGTGAAAACAGCAGATCTACAAGCACACAACGCCTCGCATCGCGAGGCGTTGTGTGCTTGTAGATCGGCTGTTTTCACTAGATTTGTGCGACGGTCTTGTACGATGAAGAAGGGATTTGCTTTACCAAAAGACGTACACATTTGAAACTTCGAGATTTCTAGGTTTCTCCCCCACAGTGACGATATTTTAGTGATTATGTTGCGAGGAAAACATTGAGATAATAGCCATTTTGGTTAGAACTGACTGAAAATAACTTTGTACTTCAAGTTTAAAATGATACTAAATATTTTTTCAAGTGTCCGAATAAATTCCAAATATTATCAAATTATCTCGCGGCACCCCTGGACTGCCGTCACGGCACCCCAGGGTTCCCCGTCACCCACTTTGAAAACCCCTGTGGTAGGGACAGCGATCTATCTCAACACCCCATGTGGAAACATGGGGGAACCTACCCAGAGGTTGAGAACCACTATAGGCGTAACACAGTGAGCGTGGCAGGGCTCTATGAGTGTGTGTGTGAGGCTCTGCGGTCGGAGCTATTCTTCCCCTCTCATTTACAGTAAGTCTGTGTGAGAACAGGCAGAGAGAGATCGCAGGCCGGGCCAGGCGTATACGGCTGCTTATTTACTGTGGAGCAGACACAGCAGAATACAGGAGCGGGTGCGATCGGCGGTCGGAGGGGTCCCCGGGGGGGGGGTTAGAATGGGGAGGGGGGGGGGGGGGGGGGGGGGTCCCCCCGCAGCCCCCGGGGCCCAGAGCAGCGTCTGACACTTAGCGTAAACACAGGGGACCCTCGAACCCGCAAAAGGCTGCGGCGGCTCCGCTGCCAAATACTCCGCCCACCGCTGCCACCGCCGTCACCATCTTCTTCACCAGCGCCATTACCTTCTTCTTCACCACCATTCAAAAAAACCTCTGCGGTTTGTTTTAAAAAACTAAAGCATTGTGAGCGGCGCTGGGAAACCCGACGCGGTTTCGTGTTATGATTTTATAGCCGTGTACTAATTAAGCATAACAGGAACTGCGCCGTTTTCGGGGCCCTGATGAAACATGGACAGAGGCCGATGGGACAGAAAAAAGAGCGCCAGTCATTCAGAGCATTTCTTTTTTTCATACAGTCCTTTTACCTGTCAAAAAGTCCCTGATTTAAACACACATTGGACAGGATATTGTGCTAATGAACCTTACCGTGTGTATACATACTGCTCAATAACACTGGCCTGATTTTACTGTATTATTTTGAAAACGTGGCACCACTGATGACGACGGCCTTGCCGTGGAGTTTGCGTGACCCGGTTCCTTTTTTTATTATTTTTTATAACGTGCCCAAAAATAAAAGAAAACCGTGCCACAAAGGCAGACATTCATGTTCCCCCCACAGCGTAGACAGACCCAGATAACCAACGTAATCCTGCACGTCTGAGCTCATTGATTCCTGCTGAGACCGAACGGAGACAACAATCAGACGGATTCGTGGCTGTCAATGAAAACGTTAACCCACGCACGGCGACAAAGTCATTCATGGAGGCAGGGACGTGCTGAGCCCCTGATTCAGCCCGGGAAAAAGAGTTGGAGAGGCCCTCATTGCGCGCTATAGAGAGAGATCTCTCTTTATACTGTAGTGCTGCTGCTACTCAAAGATTTGCCATTTCAGATCATGACACGTGGCAAGCCAGTGGGCCAATTACATGAGTTATATTTTTCGTTGTTGTCGGGTGGAAACCGCTTGTTTTGTATTTATTATTTAAAAAATGATTTAAACTAGTGAAAACAGCCGATCTACAAGCACACAACGCCTCGCGGTTGTGTGCTTGTAGATCTGCTGTTTTCACTACTTTGGTGCGACGGCCTTGTATGATGAAGCAGGGCTTTGCTTTGCGAAAAAAATTACAAATTTGAAACTTGGAGATACAAGGTTTCTGCCCGACAGAGACGATTTACTTTGTTGGCCGCCCAACCCCCAAAATGGAACGAAGGCCGACATTTTATTTTTTATTAATTTTTAATCATAATGGCCGGCCTGGACCGACCGGGAATGAACTGGCCGTCCGGGAGTTGTCCCTCTTTTCCCAATGGCCAGCACGTCCCTGATGTTAACCCACGCACAACGACAAAGTCATTCATGGAGGGGGGAGGGGGGTCCTCCTTCTACATCTTATCTGAGCGGCCTGCAGCTCGTCTGTTTACACCAGCGGTTCTCAAAGTGGGGTTCTGGGTTCTTGAGCGGGTCCCAGGGAGTCCCTGGCTAAACCTTTACCAGTCTGTAAAAGCCCCTTTTCCACAGGCCCAACACCACACCACTCCACACCACACCGCCCACTTGTGCCAGGTTTTCCACTACAAGGACCTGGGTAGAGTGGTGTGAAAGTGGTACTAATCTAGAGCCAAACAGGGCCAAACACTTCATAATGAATCACTCACTGACTTTTCATTTAGATAATAATACATGATAATAGATTCTATTGTGTTATAACCACTATTATAATCTATTATAGTGTATTATAATTATCATAGTAATACATTAATACTTTATATTGTATTATAATCACAGTTCTAATCCATTATAGTGCATTATAATTTAGGATAGTTGTAATACAAATTTACATTGTATTATAATCACAGTTAAAAGGGTCAATTTGTTTCTTACCGATAGGGATACTTTTGTGTAATGGAAAATATAGATATTTTTATGTGGTGCGGTGTGGTGTAGTGTGGTGTGGTGTGGTGCTAAAGCTGCAGTCGAAAAGGGGCTTAAGTGGATGAGGGGTCTGTGGCTTAACCACCTAAACACCAGCATGGATCTGTATTGTGGAGAAAGTTTTCTCAGAAAATAGCACATAGCCCAGAGTCACTCCTCTCAACCATATAGGGTTTAAGTGGTGTAGTAACTAAGTACTTTTACTTAAGTACTGTACTTAAGTACAGTTTTGAGGTATTTGTACTTTACTTGAGTATTTCCAGTTTTCAGCACATTTACTTCTACTCCACTACATCTCAGAGGCAAACATTGTACTTTTACTCCACTACATTTATTTGAAAACTTTAGCGTCGCATCGCGATGCATTGTGAGCTTGTACAGGAGATCTGCCATTTTCAAACAATTTGTACTTTTACTTTTGGTACATTAAGAATTTAATAAAAAAACATTTTGAAGCCAATACGTTCATACTTTTACTGAATTTTGAATTCCGGACTTTTACTTGTAAGGGTGCCCTCACACCAAAATACCTATGAGAGTGGAATCCGCGTTCCGCCAATGCATTTCAATGAGAAGGGAGCGTTTTTTGCAGAAATCCTCTGCTGGCATGAAACCGCTTCACTCTCATTGAAATGCATTGGCGGAACGCGGATTCCACTCTCATAGGTATCTTGGTGTGAGGGCAGCCTAACAGAGTATTGCTATATTGCAGTATTGATACTTTTAAGTAATACATAGGTCTACTTTTTCAACCTCTGCAATCCTCAGTGCTAAATTTAACTGGTGGAGTGTAACAAGCGAATGGACCCGTAAGGGGGTTAGTTTTTTTTTTTTCTTCTGTGTAACCAGAGCACACTGTGCTTCCAATAGGGAAACATCTTCTGCTTGTCCAGGGGCGTCACAAGGGGGAGGAAAGTGGGACTGAGTTACCAGGGCCCAAGGTGGAGGGGCCCTAGTAACTTAAGCTATTGAAAAATAGCAGATATACAAGCTCACAGCGTGGCGAGTGCCGCGCTGCAAGCTTGTAGATCTGCTATTTTTGAAAAGTCGTGAAAATTTGTGCAAATCTTTGAATAGGCCTACCGGTATATGTATTTTTTAAGCACAAAAAATACATATCATTTTGGGGGTCCTTGCCATGAAAAAGTTTGAACACCACTGACATGGAAACATAGGTTTCTTCCACACATTTTCAAAATGTTCAAAAATAGCAGATCTACAAGCTCGCAGCGCGGCACTCGGTGCCGCGCTGTGAGCTTGTACATCTGCTATTTTTCAACAGTTAACATTCATGGGGGGCCCGCAGTGAATCCTTGTACCCAGGGCCCAGAATTTGGTGTGACGCCCCTGTGCTTGTCCAGTCGCCGGGCCCTGGACAACCTCAGACAGGGTTTCAACACCCGAGAGCCCCTGTCTCTGTCTCTGCGGCGCGCTATGAGGCCAACAGCTTCCGCCCCCTCTATCCTCTCTATCCTCTCTATCCTTCTCTATCCTTCTCTGTCCGCTATCACTTCCGGACCGAGCAGAGCCGTCCCAGCTGGACGCAGATGAAAAGGTGGGGTGGGTGGTGTCGGAAGGAGGGGGTGGGGGGCGGGGGGACAGAAAGGCCGAACCGCTTTGAAAGACTCTGAAGCACTTCTCGTCCGCAGTCACTTCAAAGAAGGCCCCCCAGTAGTCTTGGTGCAGGCAGATGGTTGACAAAGACAATCCTCTTGTTTGCTTAATGTGGAATGTTATTTTCCTTGAATTATTTTCTGTTTGTAGTCAATGTCCGTCCGTCCGTCCGTCCGTCCGTCCGTCCGTCCGTCCGTCCATCCATCTATCTAGGGCTGTCACGATTATGGCATTTTACTTGACGATTAATTTTCTCTCAAATAATTGCGATTAACGATTTAATTGTGTTTTTGTCGTTGACAATTACGTTTCTGTTTGGCTTTTAGGCTTTGAAGTTGCACATGGTAGATAGGACACATAACCTAAATATACAAATAAATTACTGACATATTTGACAACTTTATACTTAAAAAAGAACATTGATAGTGGAAATAGCCGATCTACAAGCTCACAACGCGTCGCGATACGACGCGTTGTGAGCTTGTAGATCTGCTATTTCCACTATTTTTGACATGGAAACGATTATGACGATTATGAAAAATAATCACGATTATGTCAAATAATCATGATTAGATGATTATGTAATAATTGTGACAGCCCTACAAGATATCCCAAGCAATCTCAAGACTTTTGTCTGGATTGCCATGGACGGTTACTGTGCACCTTTCCTGCTCTCCAGACGATGGCCCCCTCACTGATTTTGGTGACCCCAATATGTCTTTTCCTCTAGCGCCACCATTAGTCCACAATTCCCTCCTGTACATAACCATGATGGCCAGATTACCATGAAACATGCTGAGTGTATTCATTCATTGTCCTGGGAGGATGAGCCCAAATTATTTGAATGACCCCATGACCTTTCTTCTATCACAGCCCTCAGGCCAACAAAAAAAAGGCATCTCGTCATAATCTAATAGTAATAGGCAGACTTCGGGATTACTCCTGTACACTACAGGCCTGACATCTAAAAGAAATATCAAACATCAAAAAATATCAATCTACAAGCTCACAACTCATTGCAGATTGAATCTGGCACCAGACACGATAGAACAAATATAAGTATAACGTCCCCCAATTCTGCTCCAAATAATCATTTTAAATCTGCTTGTTTCACAGATGATGAGAGATAGCAAGGTAGTTGCTAGAACGGCCTTGAGAACATGCAGCCGCTAACAGACCTACTTACTGTACATGCCCACTGTTTTATGACTCAATCATGCCACTGTCCCTGTATGAGGGACTGGCATAAAGACTTTGGGTTGGTTCTACAATGTGTTTTTTTGCTGGTTTCATTTATAACATGTTTTATATTGTTTTATATGCCTTGCAGGCTAAGGGGTGATATAAGAAAGGTCATTCAAATGGTTTGGGTTCATCGTGATTTTGGGTTCATCATGTTGTGTGCAAGAGGGAATCAGTGAGAGGAACACGTTGCCTAGGGAAACAAATAATTTCAACTAGGGCTGGGATGCGATTCATTTTTAAAATCTAATCAATTACAGTCTCTGTGATTAATTAATCACAATTAATCGCATTTTAATCGCACATTGATATTTGACCTGAGAAGCATTTTTTTCAAGTAAAACACATTTTGTTGTACGAGTGAATCAACAAGTGAGTTTTTTAAATCTAAATTTCGCATCCACTGGGCCAAGCAAAGCACTCTGATCGGCTATTTCTCCCTTTGCGTTTGTTGTCTCTTCTTGGTTGGTGCATCGCTATGATCAGTATGCCCGAAACTGAAGGTTCTGTACAGAACCTTCAGTTAAGTTCAGTTCAGTTCAGTTCTGCACGTACGTGCGATTAAAATGCGTAATTTTTTTTAATCGCGTTAATTTTCTGTAATGAATTAATCGCAATTAATCAGTTAAAGTCCCAGCCTTAATTTCAACACATTTCAACTCTTGACACTGGCGGGTGTCTGCGCGCGAGGCGAACGTGCCGATGTCACGGGATGACGCCCGCTTGTCTCCACGCCTAGTCAGCAATTGCCTTGACCCCCCCCCCCCGCCTGAGCGATACCTACAGGGGTGTCGCACCAAATTCTGGGCCCTGGGTACAAGGATTCACTCCATGAATGTTCTTCTGCAAGTCTTTGAATATTTCAAATCCTCCTTTTTAGAAAAACCTATGTTTCCCATCTCAAAATATTTAGTTCAAGGGACCCCCCCCCCCCCCCCCCCCAGAGGCAAAATTTGAGTTACAGATGTTCACTTAAAAAAGATATATATATTCAAAGATGTCCACATATTTTCAGGACTTGAGCTTGTATGTCTGCTATTTTTCAATAGCTAAAGTATAAAATAATTAAGGCCCCCTCCACCTTGAGCCCTTGTAACTCAGTCCCACTCCCCCCCCCCCCCCCCTTGTGACACCCCCGGCTGCCTACTGTAAGTGGTCAATTTCTTGAACAGCTTCTTCCAATGAGTTTTGCTTATAAGCGCAGTGCAGTTGCTTAGACGTCGGTGTGGAGCTCTGGCTCGCGCCGTCCCCATTGTTGAGCCGCTGCCCGGGCTGTAAAGAAACAAAAAGCTGCCGGCGTGTTTAGTCTGGAATGCCGAGCCTCGGGGATGTTGCATTCTGAAAACACAGAGAGAGAGCAGGAGAGAAAACACTGCATTACAGCCATTCCTGGCACCGCATCGCTTCTCTGTTTTCATCCATGTCCAAAGAAAGAAAATAGGGGGGGGTTTATTAAAAAGCAAAAGTAAGTCGACTCCCATTTACCCCTATAACAACCCAGCAGCGCATACCTCCAGTTGTACTTAACCATCAAGAATGTGCTGATTTAGCATGGATGTTGTTTTTGTTGCTACTATGACTTGGGGGAAATTGTGATACACTCATACGTACGTGCACACTCACGTTACCCGCGCACGCTAACCACTTAACCCTAGGGCGTCCGTCCATTCGTCTAAAATAGCAGATATATAATATAAGCTCAGCCAAGAGATTTGTTTTAGGGAAATATTAGAGGGCCTAGATGGAGCCCTGGGGAACCCCGGTCAACCAAGCATATAGGGTTTAAGTTTGCAATAAGACAAAGCACAGGGCTTAAAGGGATAGTTCGAAAAAATAAATCGACCCATGGAGACTCGAATCGGATTGGATGTATATTTGTTTGTTTTTGTCGTATTCCTTAGCTAATAATTTGATGACCAGCAGTGGTTCCTTATGGAGACACAAAGCACCTCCTTTGTCCCCTATGGAGACACAAAGAGTCAAATCGTGAATAATCGATAGGAAAAAAATTGGGGTGAACTATCCCTTTAACCCTATTTGGTTCGTCGTGCGACGAATAGCAGTTCCCAAACTTTTACATAAAATAAAAAGTGATAAAGTTTTGAAAACGTTTTAATCCCCAAATAGATCCGAAAAGGGCTTGACGTGGTTAACCTCTAAGTCAGGGGTTTTCAAAGTGGGTGACGGGGCACCCTGGGGTGCCGTGACAGCAGTCCAGGGGTGCCGCGAGATCATTTGATAATATTTTGAATTTATTTGGACACTTGAAAAAATATTTAGTATCATTTTAAACTTGGAAGTACAAAGTTATTTTAAGTCAGTTCTAACCAAAATGGCAATTATCTCAACATTTTCCTCGCAACATAATCATTAAAATATCGTCACTGTCGGGCAGAAACCTCGTATCTCCAAGTTTCAAACGTGTACGTCTTTTGGTAAAGCAAAGCCCTGCTTCATCATACAAGACTGCCGCACAAAACGAGTGAAGACAGCTGATCTACAAGCACATGTGTGCTTGTAGATCTGCTGTTTTCACTAGTTTTGTACATTGTATAGATGATAAATACAAAACAAACAGTTTTGGACATACAAGGTTTCCACTTTCCACCCAACAACGACGATATTATGAAAATTATAATGTAGGGGTGCCTCGGATTAAAAAAATATTAATGGGGTGCCCTGAGACAAAAAAGTTTGGGAACCCCTGCTCTAAGTAAACAAATACACCTCCTGTCAAGATAAACGTGCCCTAGCTGTGAAACACCCATGGCGTGCAGCGGGAGAATCCCTCGTGTCGGTCGCGTCATCCATCTGAACCCCCCTCTTGGCCGACGCCGGTGGCCCTTACTAGTCACGCTCTAACAATGGCTGAGAGCCGACAGGACCTCCAAGACTCACAAGTGCATGTGGTGGAATGTGGTCTCCTGTCGCCGAGGCTTTCCTTTACGGCGAGCCGGTTCTGAGCCCCGAGCGAGGTGTCACGTTATTTAAATTACACAGCGCTTACAGCTCCCGTCTAACGCCGCGGGGCCAGCCAGACAGCCAGCCAGCTAGCGCCTTCCGCTCTGTTCTCTCCCTCCCTGCTTTTATAATAAGGTTTACCTTTTCATGGAAGAATATGAATACGAGCTTTTGTTTGCATTGCTCTAATTAGCCCTTAATTAATATTGTCATCTCAAGGGCAGACCTCTAAAAATCAAGGCCCGCGAATTAGAGAGCCGTGCGTGTGTGCGTGCGTGCGTGCGTGCGTGCGTGCGTGCGTGCGTACGTGCGTGCGTGCGTGTGTGGCTTATTATATTCTTCTGAGGACCTAATGTCCCACCAGTGTAGTAGAATTTGAGGAATACAAACACTGATTCGTCTAATATGTCCTGGTCCCCACCAGAGAACAGCTTGTTTTATGGTTAAAAATAATGATCTTCAGAGTTAGCTTTACAAAATTGGGAACTGGGATTCAGTTTCAGGGTTATAAGGGTTACAATTCGACTTTTAGAGTTTACATTTAGCGGTTAAGAGCAAACTCACGACAACGTGACGCGCTTGTTTGGATCTGCAATCATTCTTCAGATATGTCCTCCGATGCCGTGCTATAAAGTTTGATGTCCTCACAAGTATAGTGATAGAAAGGGGTGTGTGTGTGTGTATGTGCGCTGTGTGTGCGCGTGCGTGTGCGTGTGGAGTGGAACAGGGGCTTTGCGGCTCCATTTCAAGACAAACCTCAGTCGGGAGACAGCGGGCTGCGGAGGAGAGAAGTCCTCTCATTATGAAAACAGAATGAAATCGATCCCCGTCTGACGGCCGGCTATTGCTAACATGACAAGACAACAGGCTGTTTGCTTAGCCCTCATACTCTTGACCTGCCGCCAAAATCACTGTTTAATAAGAAACCAATATTCCGTCGCTTGTCGGGTGGAAACCTTGTATGTCCAAGACCGTTCCTTTTTTTATTATTATTTAAAAAAGCAACTAGTTAAAGTAGTAGTGAAAATAGACGATCTACAAGCACACACCGCCTCGCACCGCGATTTGGTCATTGTCGGGGAGGAAACCTTGTATCTCCATTTTTTTTTGGGGGTGGGGGATCTGCTACTTTTTTTAAAAAGTAGCAGATCTACAATCTCGAAACGTGCTGCTTCGCGTCGCCTTTCGAGCTTGTAGATCCGCTACTTTAGCTTTTGTGTGACGCTGCGATTTGATCAAATAGGCCATTCATTTCTTACGTCAGAATATGGAGATAAGAGGTTTTTGAACGACAGCAACGATACAAACATTTGAACGCAGTATCTTTTTTTTTCTCGTTTTCTGAAACTTAACCGCTTTGTACTTACGAGCTTTCCTTTCCGACCGTGATCATTTCCTCCTATCGGGGTGTGTGTGATGGAGGGGAGCCTTTGTGCCGCGCAAATGAAAACTGTTACTCATGAAACAGTGCGTTGCTCCTCTTTGCCCCTATGACAGAATGTTATGAGAGCTGGCTCCATCTCCCTGCGAGGAAAAAAATAATCTTCAAATTTGATTATTCAAGAAATATTGTAATGTACATTTATAAATCATCGCCCAGGCACCTTTTGCTAATATCAAATCCCGTCGCAGGGCAGTGGTGTGGGCAAGCCCTCGCCTGGAGTGTTGAAAATGTACTCGCATGCTAAATATAGCGGGGGCAACAGTGTTACAAAGTGCTTTTACTCGAGTAATGTACAATTATGAGGAACTTTTATTTTACTTGAAAGTGTCCATTTGTCTTTGCTTCGTGCTTCTACTATACTATACATCTCAGAGGCAAACATGGTACTTTGTAGACTTAGATTACTGTATTTTCAGGACATCTTCAAATTTAGTCAAATGAGCAGAGCAATGGTCACTGCCTTACAGCTATTTGGAGTGACTGTACTGCCTCATTTGTGCAAGTTAGGATTGGAGCTACTGCTGTGGCCCCCTTGGTGCCACGAGAACAGCCCTTGGTGTGGCTGGTCTCGTGGCAGACGCCTGAACAGTGTCTGTGCCACGTTTGGTGACGCCCACTGTTCGTTTTCGAACCACTGTCGGCCCACCCTACTAGTAAGACGCCTCGGGGCGACATGCGACCTCGCCCTAAAGGGCAAGGTCGTGACAATTCTTGGCCATCTGGCCAGTGGTGTATATCGGACCAGTTACCCATATATGGAGGCCACATCGGCCATATAACAGAATCCATATATGGCCAAGTCAGATGGCCAAGACAGCCCATATCTGTGTGGCTTGTTCTACAGACAGGGATATCCATGTATGGGCATAAAAGGGTATGATGTCAGATGTCATAGACATCATAGGACTTTCATTTATTTTATTTCACAAGATTTCTTGTTACTTAGGGGAGGCCATGGGTCTGGCTGTCATCTTCTTTCACATAACGAATAACTGAGTAAGCATGTTTGGGCTCTCACAGCATATCTCCATATACAGTACATGGATCTCCATATATGACGAGGGGTCATCATGGGACTTCATTCCCATATGAAGTCCTGTTAGATATGGGCTTAATATTGATGACATCAGGGAACTCTATATGGGCATAAAAGGGATTATGTATGTGTGACATCACAGTGAAGCCAGAGCGTGATGTCAGAGCGGCAAACCCATTCTGTTAGAGTGGTTCTCCTGAAATCACAGTGACATCAGAGCATGATGTCAGAGTGACAAACTCATAGAACCACAGTGTCAGGCGTGACAGAGATACATACCTGTACATACTGTACATACCGGTACATGCGGACAAGCTGTGACCGTTTACATACTAATCTGCGACTTATGGTCGCAATGATAATTCATAATACTTATTTTTAATATAGAATTATCTTTTATCCCGGTGTGCGAAAGTCTAGATATATTGACCAATTAAGCCCTAATTTATATATGTTTTAATACTATTGGAAAAAAGCAGATGAACAAGCTCACGTGTTGCGATGCATTGCATGTGAATCTGTAAAAAAATAAGAAAAAAAGAAAAGAAAACAGAGTACTTTTATTTTGGCAGTTTGATGCCAATATATCTGTACTTATGCGTAAAATACTGAATACAGGGCGTGTACCTGTAACAGAGTATGTCTATATTTGTGGCATTGCTATTTTCACTTAAACCAGTGGTTCTCAACCTTTTCAGGCTGCGACCCCCAAAATCATCATATTTTAACTGGGGACCCCCCCACCCTGACGAGCACGAGGCATTACATTTTCGGTTCTATTGTGAAAATAGCAGATCTAGATGCTCACAACGCCTCACATTGCAAGGCGTTGTGAGCATGTAGATCGGCTATTTTCACAATTTCTGCCTCTAATATTTGACAATTTGGCCAATGTTTAATTTGTCATTTTAGAGGTATTAAAAAGTCCTCCTTACATACGGGGTGGGGGGGAGGGTATGTCCTATATGTGTGTGATTGTATTGTATTGTATGTCTTGTCTTTAAACTTGAAAATGTATAAATACATTTGTAAAAAAAAAAAAAAAAAAAGTCCTTACATTGTCACTTTAGAAATGTGTAGCTACCCTCTACACTTAAACTCTACGTTGGTCTGTTTACTGTTGAGTGAGAAAACAATGTTGCACATTAAGTTAATCATCTAAATCAAAATAATTTGGGGACCCCGACCCACAGGTTGAGAACCACTGACTTAAAGCAAAAAGAACCCGTAGTGCTTCTCCCACCACTGGGCAGCAGCAGTGGGAAAAGAAAAAGAAAGACAAGGGGGCGAAATCCAGTAAATGTCAAATGTGTAAATATCCCCCGCGCATGGTTTTGGGTCGATGGCGTCTCGCTGCCACCTCACATTCTCATTTCCAGACACACAAAAC
Organism: Nannobrachium achirus; assembly: GCF_963921795.1. Taxonomy (NCBI): domain Eukaryota; kingdom Metazoa; phylum Chordata; class Actinopteri; order Myctophiformes; family Myctophidae; genus Nannobrachium; species Nannobrachium achirus. The sequence continues at coordinate 50,722,206 of NC_137813.1, forward strand.
CAGAAGTAGTCTCCAGGGCTGAGTGAACACCACATGAAGGCCGTCTTTGTCCACTGTGTGACTCCACTACTTGTTAGCCTGTATAGCTGTAGCCGCGGCAGCGCCGCGCGCGCGGCCCTGACCCCGCTAGCGGAGCAGCGAGCCGCGCATGTCACCCGAGAGGTGTTAGCTCCAAATGTGTGCCGCCGGTGACACTGATGTCAACCGTGTTGTTTTTTCTTTCCAACGCGTGTTCACCGCTGGGTCCTGGATGACACATGCGCGCGCGCGTGTGTGTGTGTGTGTGTGTGTGTGTGTGTGTGTGTGTGTGTGTGTGTGTGTGTGTGTGTGTGTGTGTGTGTGCGTGTGCGTGTGCGTGTGCGTTTGTGTGTGTGTGCAGGGACGTCACACTGGGGGGGGAAAGTGGGACTGAGTTACTAAGGCCCAAGGTGGAGGGGCCCTAGTAACTTTAGCTATTGAAAAATAGCAGATATACAAGCTCACAGCGCAGCACCGAGTGCCGCGCTGCGAGCTTGTAGATCTGCTATTTTTGAAAAGTCGTGAAAATGTGTGCAAATCTTTGAATATATGTATTTTTAAGCGAACATTTGTAACTAAAATTTGCTTCTTGGGGGTTGAAATGGGGGTCCGTGGGCCAAATACATATCATCTTGGGGGTCCTTGACATGAAAAGGTTTGAGCACCACTGACATGGAAACATAGGTTTCTTGCGCACATTTTTCAAAGTTTTTCAAAAATAGCAGATCTACAAGCTCGCAGCGCGGCACTCGGTGCCGCGCTGTGAGCTTGTATATCTGCTATTTTTCAATAGTTAACATTCACGGGGGGGCTGCAGTGAATCCTTGTACCCAGGGCCCAGAATTTGGTGTGATGCCCCTGTGTGTGTGTGTGTGTGTGTGTGTGTGTGTGTGTGCGCGTTTGTCTAGCTATACTTATGGGGACCATACGCATGTTCACACACTCACATGCTGGGGACGTCTGACACAGTGGGGACAAAATCGTAGGTCCCCATAATGTTATCATTCAGGAAGATAGGGGGCAGTGTTGCTGAAGTGTCTGGTGTTTTTGGAGCTGTGTGAAGCACAGGCTCCCTATACGTGGCCGTGTGGGTCTGTCTGTCTGTGTGTCTGTCTGTCTGTCTGTCTGTGTGTGTGTCTGTATGTAGCCTGAACTTCCTAAACTTCGGCACGCCACTAGTCCCACAGTTTTGCCACCACACACTCGCGCCATATGTCAAATCGAACGGCTTACTCGGGAATCGTGGGCTATTACTTTTCTAAGAGAAAGGTTCTATAGTTTAATTGATATTAATTTATTAGTGAATTAATTTTCCCCATTGACTTATAATGGGAATCGCAAAAACTCACATTCAATTATTTGTCTCTCGCAAACCATAGGGGCTAGAGTTTCAAGACTTGGAGAGGAGGTTCATAATGATTTCAAGGATTAAATAAAAAATAATTGTGTCATTTGGCCGCATGGTGGCGCCATAACACCCCACTTTACGTTTTGGCCTGTAACTCTTGAACCGTAGGTCGGAAAATTAAAAATATTTTTTCCCTGGATTCCTTGGGTCATGACGCATCTCCCCATATAGGCCACGCCCATTTGCGCCATGATAGATTTTCCGCCATCTTGAATTTTCTCCAAAACACACTTTTTGCTCCTTTTCCTACATATTTTCTTCAAATGTCACAAAAATCGGTACACATGATCCACACACACACACACACACACACACACACACACACACACACACACACACACACACACACACACACACACACACACACACAGCTCCACTTCACACGGGTGTGATTTTTTTTAAGCAAGTCCCTCAATTCGCGTTTTCATGTCATATGACACACACACACAACAGTGGGGACAGCCCCCATCAGACGATAGTTGGTACTGCAGTTTGTGTGTGAGTGTCAGCATGCGCCGTTGAGTGTGTGAGAGAATGGGAGAATGAGAGATTCACACACTACTAGCCAATCACAGGTCAGATATTTGCATACAATGACGTTGGCTTCAAGTCAGCCCATATGGTGGACTTTCTTTCAAGGACTTGGTCCCCGGTTGGTCCCCGTAATGCATGCATACATGCGTGCGTGTGTGCGTTTGTGGTTGGTCCCCGTAATGCATGCATACAAACGTGTGTGTGTGTGTGTGTGTGTGTGTGTGTGTGTGTGTGTGTGTGTGTGTGTGTGTGTGTGTGTGTGTGTGTGTGTGTGTGTGTGTGTGTGTGTGTGTGTGTGTGTGTGTGTGTGTGTGCGTGCGTGCGTGCACCAGTATAGTAATAATTTCTCATATCTATTTCTGTTCCTCACAGGGACAAAAAAAGGATTGTTTTATGGTTTAAAAAAGATTGTTTTATGGTTTAAAAAGGAGTAGGAAAAGCGTCAGGTTGGGGTTATAGGATCAGACATGTAGAGGCTAGGTTTAGGTGTCGGGGTTACAGTTGAGTTCCCTATTTTTATACCAGCCGATTGGCAATTCTTTCCAGCTATTTTTGGTTATTTCCAATGCCGTCCTACAATTTCGATGTCCCCGCAAGCCCAGTAATACAAACCTGTGTGTGTGTGTGTGTGTGTGTGTGTGTGTGTGTGTGTGTGTGTGTGTGTGTGTGTGTGTGTGTGTGTGTGTGTGTGTGTGTGTGTGTGTGTGTGTGTGTGTGTGTGTGTGTGTCTGTCAGTGGTGTAAAGTAACTAAGTACATTCACTTAAGTAGTGTACTTAAGTACAGTTTTGAGGTATTTGTACTTTACTCGAGTATTTCCAGTTTTCAGTACTTTAACTTCTACTCCACTACATCTGGGATCCAAATATTCTACTTTTACTCCACAACAGTTATTTGAAGACTTTAGTTACTGGTTACTTTGCAGATATAATTGATTATATTATAAAACATACATTAATGCACTTTGGCCCTATTCTATACCATGGCTATTTGAAAATAGCCGATCTGCAAGCTCACAACGCGTCGCATTGCGACGCTTTGTGAGCTTGTAGATGTGCTATTTTCAAACATTTCGTACTTTTACTTTTGCTAGTACATTTTGATGCCAATACTTTTGTACTTTTACTCAAGTACATTTTGAATACTTGACTTTTACTTGTAACGGAGTACATCTACATTGCATTATTGGTACTTTTACTCAAGTAAAAAATGGGAGTACTTTTTCCACCACTGGTGTGTGTGTGTGCTATAGTAATATTGTGGAGACATGGGGATGTGTTGTCATATAGCCTTGCCCTGCTCTTAGCTCACCCTAGCAGTCAAGGTGCTATTGTGTTTATGGATTTGAGCGTGACGATGCGTGCCACCGCTCCAGACTAACACGCTACCTAGCTAGCGCTATAAACAGACTCCCCCCCCCCAAAAAAAAAATGGCCACCTCCAGTAATTATTCACCCACCTGACGCTTGTAGTGCACAGAAAATGGTACCTTTCCTCTCTATAGCCAAGTGGTTTACCGTACGGTACACCCGCATGCACACGCGGCGCGTACGTGCGCGCTTCTACACATAAACACAAACACCAGAAATCGTCACTGTCGGGCGGAAACCTCGTAAACAAACCTGTTGCTTTTTCAGGTTACTTTCACTAACAAACAAAAAAAAAGATTAAACGGCCAAAATAGCTATTTATAGTGATTAATAAACAGGTCGCATCGCAACATCGTGAGCTTGTTAGATCGTCTATATTCGCTATTTTTGCACGATTGTACGACAAAGTAGGGAATTCGTTTATAGAAGGAAAAAAAACTAAAAGTTGAAACACATGATATAAGGTTTCTGCCTGTGTCTGTGCACACGGCACACACACGCACACATCATGAGCGCACAGACACGCACACATGAGCGCACACACACACGCACACACACACACGCACACACACACACACACACACACACACACACACACGCGCACGCACACACACAGTAACCGTAACAGTGGCTACTACTACACACAAACAAACATATACAGTGCCTCGCTGCTGCCGGGGCGGAATCAGTCTTTCCTACGTTGTATTTTCTCTGCGTGTTTTCCTGGCCCCCGGTGCCAGCAGCAGCAGCAGCAGCGTGGTGGTTCTATAAAGCTGTCAGTATCACCGGGGACCCCTGGACGTCTGCTGCTGGGTGTAAATCCCCCTTAAAAGGCCACCAGATCTGGATTTCTGTTTGCAAGTTGGGACCTGTTTATCAACTCAGGTGAACTGCCACCTCCGCGGGGTCACGCACCCCTTGCCAGACCTGCGAGCCCTTTTAGCACCTTGTTTCTCTCTATTATATCGGCCTTTTTTCCACCCCCTAATTATGGAAGGGAAACTCCTAAACAAACTGCAGCCACCGACCCACCGAAAAACCAGGAGCTTTTAGCTGCTTTTAAACGCACGTTTATATTGTCCTGCGTGGATCCAACAGAAGCGCTATTGTTTTGCAGGTAAAGAAAAATAAATCTGGTTACAATGTGTTATGCGTGGTACACGCAGGTACTCGTGCAGGCAGGCACACAGGCGCACACACACACACACACGCACGCACGCGCGCGCGCACGCACACACACACACACACACACACACACACACATTTGGTAGTGCTGTCGGGCAGAAACCTCTTATCTCTGTATTTTAAGAGGGTTCTATTTTGATTGGTTTAACCCTTTCAGGCCAGGTACACATTTTAGTGTATGGGAGGGGCTTATAGTACATGTACAGTATGTTGCAACATATTTGTTTTTGTAGGCTAAATTCTGATTTAGGCCTAACTATAGGTTAGGCCTAAATGGGTTAAAAGAGTAGTTCACCCCCAAAATTACTTTTTTTCCTATCGATTACTCACCCCATGGAGACTTGAGTTCAATATTATTTTTGAGTTTTTGTCACATTCCTAAGCTAATATTTTGATTATAATAAATGTACCTGGATCCATTGATTTCCGAAATGCATTTGGGTCTCCATCCGGAATCAATTGGCCTACAAAGAGTCTCCCTCAAATGATTGTCTTAGGAATGCGACAAAAACAAAAAAACAAAAACAAAAAAATTATTGAACTCAACTCTCCATGGCGTGAGTAGGCCTAATCGATAGAAAAAAAATCATTTTGGAGGTGAACTACTCCTTTAAGTACCAGCTCATATGCCTTAACTTAAAGGCCTGTCCATACTTTGTCCGAACCACCGAACCTTTCGTTGGAAAGGAAGGTTCGGTTCTACAAAACTACAAAATGACGTCACTCGCGTCTTCTGAAAAGCATTAGCCCTGAATAGAGTTCGGAAAGCTGCACGTCGGAAAAGTCGGAACTCTCCGACGAAACGTTCGGTGGTCGGAGACAGTATGGACAGGCCTTTAAGTTAAGGCATAAGAGCTTAGCCTGGTTCCAGCCCATAGACCCGCCCACTCTCAGAGTGGACTGTTTCTCTGGTCTGGAATTGTGTTCATAATAAGTGATTTCTGGAGCCGAAATGACGGCTCCTCCAATTAGCGCAGGGGGTGGGGGTGGGTTTAACAAATAACCAATCTGTGCCGTGAAAGTCCCTCCCCTCCAGAAATCGCTCAAACAGGGCACAGGCTCAGCTGAGTCTGAAATCAGGCTAATAAGAGCTGGTACTTATAAGACAATCAAAATACATCCCCCTGTGTTTTTTCACACTTTATCACACTATACAGTGTCGCACAAAACGTCAAAACTAGCAGTTATCCTCAAGCTCGAAAGTGCTTGTAGATCTGCTGCTTTTGCTATTTTTTGCATTTGAATCCTGAAAATGAACAGTCTCGGACATGATGAGGTTTCCACCCGACAGAGATTATATGTGCCTTTTGTGTGTGTAAGGACCCCCATAACTCTGAGAGTGTTCACACATTTTGTACACTAACTTTTTGCCTGTGCACTGCAGAGTTGCAGACCTTCAAGGGTCCAATTGCAATTGGAAACCCCCTGATGGAACCCTGAGGGTCCCCGGACCCCACTTTGAGAACCACTGGCGTGCGTGCGTGCGTGCGTGCGTGCGTGCGCGCGCGTGTGTGTGTGTGTGTGTGTGTGTGTGTGTGTGTGTGATTTCTTGATTTTGTTGACTAAAACTATGACGAAAAATGCTCGTCGACTACCTTTTTTCACTGACGAAAACTAAATAGAAACCAAATAAAAACTAAGCTGTATGATGACTAAAACTAAGACTAAATATATTGACAACTTTGTCAACAAAATAAAAACTCGACTAAAACGTTAGGGAGGGACTAGTGGAGAAGAGAGTCATTTTATGTTTGGTTGCTCTCAGGTGTTGCGTGTTGAAAATAGCAGATCTACAAGCTCACAGCGCATCGCAGCGGCTATTTTCAGCATGCAACCAATTGTAAAATCAGTCATTACGATGCCATCAAGGCCTGCCAAAATACATTTCAGTTGACTAAATCAACTGTAGTTTTAGTCGCCTAAAATCTTATGACATTTAGTCGACTAAAATTAGACTAAAAATAAAACTTTTCAGGTGACTAAATCATGACTAAAACTAAATGACATTTTAATCAAAAGACTGTGACTAAGACTACCGTAATTGCTGGACTATAAGCCGCACCTGAATATAAGCCGCACCAGCTAAATTTAGAGCAAAAAACAAATGTTTACATATATAAGCCGCACCTGACTATAAGCCGCAGGTGTCCTTCCTGCTTCCCACTAGAGTGCCCCTGGTGGTCGTTAACTGTAAAAATCTATATATAAATCCTTGTTAAAGACCATTGTAAAACTAACTAACTGGCCGTTAGCTGTAAAAAATCTCTATATAAGCCGCACCGTTGTATAAGCCGCAGGGTTCAAAACATGGGAAAAAAGCCGCGGCTTATAGTCCGGCAATTACGGGTAAATCAAAATGTGCTGTCAGAAACAACACTGGTGTGTGCTGTGTGCCTGCACGTGCATACATGCGGGACTAGGCACGCGCACGCGCGTTTTGCGCGCGCTCCTTCCCACGCCCACGTCCACGGCATGCGTCATGGGATCTCCTGGTTTGCCCCGTCTAAGCGATCAAACCGTGGCACCAGAGCACTGACAGATAGTCATTACAGATAGTAATTACCTGTCCCGTTCCGTGACAGCGACGTGTGACGGGGCGAAGCGAGACCAATAGTCGGCCGTCGTCCGTCCCCCCCGTAATCCGCCTTGCCCGCCTTGTGGCACGCAGACATAAAGGTGGTGGGAACCAGTGTTTCCAGCAATCACGTGACATGTTTCCAGGCGGGCCGCCGCTGCCAAGCCAAACGGGCCAGCCTCGCGTACAGTAACAGTCCACACACACAGTACATGCAGCTGGGCCGCCGCCAAACACATTCTGGGAAGCCATCCATCAGGCAGCTTGTGTGAATGAACGTGCGCGCGTTGCGTGTGTGTGGGTGTGTGTGTGTGTGTGTGTGGGTGCGTTTGTGCACTGTGTTACTATACTTCTGAGGGCCAAATGGCCCCCACAAGTACTCTGGAGTTTGAGAAATGGACATTGTGAGGACTATTTTTTTCCTTTGTCCTCACACGAGAAATGGTGCTGGTTGTTAGGGTTAAAAACAGATTTTGAGAGTTTAAAACTATCGAAAGGGCAATAGTTAATCACAGTCACTTTTTCCATTTATTCAACACTTTATGACCGTTTCTTTTTTTTAAATTATTATCTCAAAATCGTTAGGATTTTTTAGGGCGTCCTTGACAAGAAAAGGTTTGAGAAGTACTGCTTTACAATTAGGAAAGATTCAGGATGAATGCAGGATTAGGATTAAGCATTTAGAGTTTAAATTTAGGGGTTGGGGAACTGTTGGGGTTACAGTATGCCTGTTTTTGCGCACCGACGTCCCGCACTGAAAACAGCAGATCTACAAGCTGCGACGCATTGTGAGCTAATAGATCAGCTACTATCGGCTTTAGTGAAAGGGTTCAAATGCGACTGAAGATTTGTAAAAATTACTTTCATAAAAGTGGCGTCCTAAAATGTCCTCGCAAGTATTGCAATACAAAACGTGTGCGCGTGTGCATGTGTGTACGTGTGTGTGTGTGTCTCTACGTGTGCGTGAGTCGATGTGTTGCAGCCGCGTGTGTGTGTGCGTGTGTGTGTGTGTGTGCGTGTGCGTGTGCGTGTGTGTGTGTGCAGCACCAGTGCCCACGCCCGGCTATCCTACTGGCCATGGTGCAGTCCAGTCCAGTACATGTCCAGTCCCTGGCCAAGCCAAATAGCACTGGTGGAAAGTAAAGTTATTTTAAAGAAGTTTAACTTTGGTACGTATATTTGGATGCCAATATCTTTTGTAGTTTTACTCAAGTAAAAACAAAATGACTTAAGTATTTAGTCAAATGTACCATTGTGGTATTGATACTTTTACTCATTCCACCACTGCCTATACTCAGCCATGGTGCAGTACAGTACAGTACAGTCCAAACACACACACGCGCGCACACACACACACACACACACACACACACACACACACACACACACACACACACACACACACACACACACACACACACACACACACACACACACACACACACACAAACACACGTCCAGCAGCCCCCATGGCCAAGCCAAGCCTTAAGCCAAGCCAAATAGCTGCCTTCTTACCCTCCCATTCTCACACTGCAGCCTCTGGGCAGGACCGTCAGGCGGCAGACAGGCACACTCCTCTTAGGAAAAACGGGCCGCCCGGAGACCGCAGTACACAATGGTCACAGTACTTAGGAGAGCACCGCAATGTGCCATATAGTGTGCTGGAAAGCTCGGCGCTGGGCTAGAGAGCTCTTTATGCAACAGGCCCTCACGGTACCATATGACTCCATGCTTTGATTCTCCCCGTGGGAATCCAGGCCCTTTACCCTTGGCAGTTAAAAGCTATAATCCAGGACTTATTTTAATGAATAAAAATGTTATTTTAAACAAATCTGTATGGTGGGACATGTTAATAACAATATGACTATAGCACTGCTGCAGTGGCTGGAGGTGGTCTCCCCCTCTGACGCTTCCATTGCCAAACGTACACCCTGGTGTTGAGAAAGACATTGAATACACTGGACCACAATGGAAACGAGTCCCTAGGACTTTTTTTTTGTGTTATCCTTTTAGCCTGCAGGGGTCTTCAACAGGGGGTCCGGGACCCCTAGTGGGTCCTCATAGTTACTACAGGGGGTCCTCCAAATCTTTGTGTGATAGAAACCTTTTTTTTTCCTCTACTTTTTTATATTAACCACTTGAACCCTAGTGTCCATATTCTGAGAACTTTAGCCAAAAATAGCAGATCTACAAGCTCACAACGCCTCGCGCTGCGAGGTGTTGTGAGCTTGTAGATCGGCTATTTTAGGCAAAAAGCTTTGGTGTATAGGGGAAAAAGAGCATACAGCGTACAGAGTAAAAGGTCAGGTTTATTAAGTATTGACGTTCCCCGAATTGACATGAACCCAAAATACACCATGAAACTTGCCCTGCTTCATCTCTCTCTCAACTAAGGGGTCCTCGGCTTGAAAACGTTGAAGACCCCTGTCCTACTGTACCACGTGCTGTTTATATTTCTGACTAATAAAGTATTCAATCAATCAATCAATCAATCAATCAAACCTACAGGTTGGCAGTCAATGTCAATAAAGATATTTGAAGCAGACGGTGAACTCGATTGGACCCTAGATGTGGCGCCATCTTTATTGTAGTTTGGACATATATTTATAGTTGAAATTACCTCTTTTCTTCGGGAGACAGACAGAGAGAGAGAGAGAGAGAGAGAGAGAGAGAGAGAGAAAGGCAATGGACATAAAACTTACCAGCCACCAGCCATTGAGATTTGTGACAACCTTAATGGGTCCATTTGGTTCCATTTGTGAGTTATGGGGGCGTCTTTGAAATGTAAAAATCACACCTAGTGTGAAGTGACCGGTGCTATTTGAGTTAATTTCGTCAAACGTCCCGCAAAGCTTGGCCAAAGTGACCCCGGGCGTACAACAAACTTTGTGCGCTTTGTGCAAAGATGTAGGCCAGGTGTACAGTAGGCTACACTTCAGAGCCCATGACATTTAGTGGCCGTACAACAAACTTTGAGCGCTTTCTGACAGGATGTAGGCCAGATGTAGGCCACACTTGGAGCTTATAGCTCCTAAAAAGCTCTCAGAAGAGTTTGAGAACCAGTGGTGTAGTGTACGTAAGTTCACCCATGCTATAGAACAGGGGTCTTCAACAGGGGGTCCTCAGAGTTACTACAGGGGGTCCTCCAAAGCGTTGCGTGATAGAAACTGTTTTATATATACAGTATGAACCACTTGAACCCTATAGCGTCCATATTCTGAGAACTTGAGCCAAACATAGCAGATCTACAAGCTCACAACGCTTCGCGCTGCGAGGCGTTGTGAGCTTGCAGATCGGCTATTTTTGGCAAAGAGGTATGGTGTAGAGGGGGAAAAAAGTAGACTAAGTACAGAGTGAAAGGACAGGTTTATTAAGTATTGACAGTTCAAGTGGTTAAATATCTGAAAACACAAATGAACATGAATCCAAAAACACACTGATGATTGTGCTGTCAATAAATGAAACTATACGGAATCTATGAGAAGGTCGTGTGGGGGGGGGGGGGTCCCCGCTTCATCTCTCTCTCTCAACTAAGGGCGTCCTCGGCCTGAAAACGCTGAAGACCCCTGCCGTAGACGCTGCATGCGTGCCCCTCCAGGAGGAAGGGACTTCCAGCATCAGCCGAGTATCAAATGAAACCAGTAGCCCCACAGTCGCTGGAAGGTCAAGAGTTTGAATGGTTCTTTCCTGAGCACAGGAGGGGGGGATGGGGGGGGGGGGGGGCACACAGGACAAACGTCACAGGAACTCTGGCCTCCTCCTCCTGAGAGCGCAGCAGCAAACACCTGACCCCCTTCCCACCGGGCGTTCAGCGTGGGGTTCACATCGTAAGGATTTATGGGAGAAGGTGAGAGGCTCTGGCAGAGGTTCTTGCCCCCACGGCCGACCCTCGGGGGTCCCCCCCCCCCCCCCCCCTGCCTCTCCCTTGTGTGTTGACAGCCTTACTGCAGCATGTTGTGGACCCCGCCGAATGGATAGGGCCGTGTGGCTTTTTCTCCCTCTCTCCCCAATTGTTCTGACCCCCGTAAACCGCGGCCCCGGTGCTTTTCCGTTTGGAATATCTCACCCTTAAATGGATCTCCCAGGTATTGTGGGGAGGGGGTGAGGAGGGGCATGGGTGTCGCACCAAATTCTGGGCCCTGGGTACTTTAACTATTGAAAAATAGCAGATATACAAGCTCGCAGCGCGGCACTTTTTTGAAAAAACTTGGACCTTTTGTGCAAATCTTTGAATATTTCAAATCTTTTTGTCAGTGCATGGTGCTTGAACCCTTTCGCGTGAAGGACCCCCAAAATGATATGTATTTGGCCACGGACCCCCCATCTCAAAATATTTAGTTCCAGGGAAACCCCCAAGAACATTTGAGTTCCAACATTTTCACTTAAAAAAAAATCCAATGTATTTTCACGACTTTAAAAAAAATAGCAGATCCACAAGCTCGCAGCGCGGCACTCGGTGCCGCGCTGTGAGCTTGTAGATCTGCTATTTTTCAATAGCTAAAGTATAAAATAGTTAAAGGGATCCCTGGCTAATATGACAAATATGTCGTATTATAATTGTCCTCTATAAATACAATGTAAAATTAAAAACACCTTCATTATTTTATTTCTTCTAGAAATAGCTAATCTTTCACTCAATAGGGGAAATGCCCCTCGCAAGTTGATGATGTCATAAATGTAATTTGTGATCTATCCCTATGGAATTAATGGCATGCATGTGCAAATAAAAACAAACGTAATACTTCCTATGGTTAATATGAGCATCAAATCAATATTTCAAATGTGTTTGTGTTTTGTTTTTTTGCACATGCAAGTCATGCATGCCATAAAAATTACATGACATTTATGACATCATCAACTTGCGACAGGCATTTCCCCTATTGAGTGAAAGATTAGCTATTTCTAGAAGAAATACAATATTTATGGTGTTTTTAATTTTATATTGTAGTTATAGAGGACAATTATAATGTATTGAGGCATATTTTTCGTATTAGCCAGGGATCCTTTTAAGGCCCCCTCCACCTTGGGCCCTAGTAACTCAGTCCCACTCCCCCCCTTGTGACGCCCCTGAGGTGGGGGGATAAGGGGGTCTCTCAACGCGTGCCTCCAGTGGAGTATTACAGGAGCCCCAGGACTAGGTTCATTAACTCTCTATTGATTGCTGCAGTCCTTAGAAAACACACAGGGCCAGGGGATAATGTGACTCTATGAACTAAGGCTTTTTTTGGAGCTCCCCGTAGACTAATTATGACACAGACATGTACATTTGTAAAGATTTAATACGTCTTGTATAAATCCACATTAGTCCAGTTTTGACTCGTGAGGGGTCCCGTTCGAGTAACCGTTTCTATTAACCTTCGTATTGTTATCTCTCTCTCTCTCTTTCTGCACGCACGCACGCACGCACGCACGCACACACGCACGCACACACACACACACACACACACACACACACACACACCATACATTTTGTGTAATTACTTAATTATTATCACTTTTGTATTGCAATACTAAAGCCGGTTGCACACTGCTGAGTTTTAGCGTTGTGAAATGCATTTTTCAGGGCAAGGAGAGAGAGAGAGAGAGAGAGAGCAAGGGACCCAGTGGTCCGAAAATAAACACGAAACGGGGCGGCACTGTCTGTGCAAACGTGATTGACACAACGTGAGGTTGATTTCTTTATTTACGTGCTCCGAAATTCGCTCTTATATTCGTCCGGGGAAGAAAAAAAAACGCGGCAGTGTGCGACGACCTTTAGGCGTGCGAAGAAAAAGTTGTATTTCCCGACGATAACCTGCAAACGTGTGCACATGCTAATGCACCTCATACAGTCCTTTTTTATTTTCCTTTTTTCTTTTTTTTTTTACACATGCACAGCAGTTTTTAAGCGGCCCACCACTGGAGGGCTGATGGAGGCAGGCAGGCAAGCAGGCCCGGCATGAGATGTCCATTTGTCTGGCAGCAGCCATGCAGGCCTCTGTTTAATGCTGCGTCAGGTCTCTCTCTCGCTCTCTCTCTCTCTCTCTCTCTCTCTCTCTCTCTCTCTCTCTCTCTCTCTCTCTCTCTCTCTCTCTCTCTCTCTCCGTCCTTCCAGTCCAGTCCAGTGGCGTCAGTTCAGAAAAAAAGCTAAGGTATGGAAACATGACTGGTCGCGCGCGTGCAAGAGACCAGTCATGTTGCCATACCTTAGCAACAGGCATGATACATTTATTTTAACCCTTTGCCGTCCGAAATAGAATGGTGGTTGGTAGATTAGCCGTGAAATTTCTATTATTGTATTGTGATCTGAGACATAATATTATGTTTATAAACATGAGCCCGCCGCCCCTCCTTCTTGGACAGCGCCGTTGTTTTTTCTTTTTTTTTTTCCCCCAGGTCATTAGCTCACCGTGATTTTCTCGATCTCCGTTGGGATAAAGTGGTGGTTTTGGCCGAGCATCGATCTCCCCGTGCGTTTCGCGTGTGCGATCCGCGCGCATAACGATCCATGCATATAGTCCAGGAGTGACTGAACAGTCGATGTGTCCACTTTGGATAGCCTAGCACCTAGCACTCCAGCTCTGCTAGTGCTAACGTCCAAACAACAAGTGGGTGGGAGGAAGGAAGGCTGAAGAAGGAGAGGCCGTGAGAGTCACTTCTGTTTCATGTCAGAGCAGCCACGAGCCATCGATGGACGAGCGGTGACCAGGGAAGGTTAGACAATCGCCGATTTTCGGATCAAAATCATTTATTCCGGTTTTAATGACAAAGTCCGGGAAAGTACGGCGTGGCTGAGACTCCTTGCTGGGATGTGCGATATACTACGGTTTTAACATTAAGGGGCTCCCCGTGGCTTACAAAGTGTTAAGAAGTACATTTTATTACATTTTTATTTTTTCCGGTTGTTCAAGTGCAGCTAAACTTGGTATGTTATTAAACGTGCCACAATTAACAATAATGCATTGCACCTGTGCAGCTGACCTGCGGAACCTGGAATATACCATTTTGTCAAGATGGGGAGAATACAAGTGTGGAGAACATAATTATAATACCTTGTTAACCAGTGACCATTTTGTTAAATGTTGCATTTGTAGTTACTTTACTGTAATTCAACAACATAATAACCAGCACAGATCGACAAAGAGACATTCATGGATTCATATCCCACCCCCCCCTGGAGCCAGGGTATATGGCAGCTGCCATACCCAATAATTGACGCCCCTGGTCCAGTCCGTGCATGCGTCCATCCGGTACATGCCTGTTAGGCCGTGTGGAAACGCTGGCCTGGCCGGGGTATGATTGATGAGGGCCCTACAGAGCCGGGCCCTCCCAGGTGAGCGGGCCCTCAGAAGTGTGGCATTTCAAGGCGCTGTGTGATAACATTGGAGCTGTCCTCCCTGCCACTGTCCTGCTAGGAGGCTCATTCATCATGAAGCATGGGCCACATCACACCCCCCTCCTTCCAGTGTTGCCTGCTCTGCTTATTATAAGCCACTTTGGGCTTGTTTTTTCTACTTATTATTATTTTTTTCTTTCTTGTTTTTTCGTTTTCACCAGTTGTCGGCAGGTTAGCATTCACCAGCGTTAGTTTTACTGAGGTTAGGGTTAGGGTTAGAGTTAGAGTTAGGGTTAAGGATAGGTTTAGGTTTTGGTGCACCTCTGCCGCGGTCCAAGTGACTACAATGGCGCGCGCCCTACCTCCGGTTCAGCCAATCACAAGCTTCAAAAATGAGTCCGGGGCATGGTTATCCATCTTTCCCAGTGGGATCCATAATCACGCTATAGTGACGCGTTGTGAGCTTGTAGATCGTCTATTTTCTAATTATATCCAACGCATATAGGTTTAATGTGGCCTAATAGTCACTTCTTTTTTTTTTTTTTCATAGACCTGGTTGCCTTTCAGACCTGGAAATTTAATCCATTATTATTTTATACTTGAGCTATTAAAAAATAGCAGATACCCAAGCTCATAGCGTGGTTTGTAGATCTACTATTTTTGAAGAATCATAAACATTTGAGATTTGAGAACCACTGATAATAGAAACATACCGTTTCCATAAAACTGTTCGGCTTTAGAAGACATTTGTAGAATCGGGTCCTCAGGTCTAAAATGCTTAATTATTTCTTTCGCTAAACTGGCAACACTGCGACCACTGCCCCCTCTTCTCCCCTCCCTGCATGGCTGACCACTGCCCCCTCTTCTCCCCTCCCTGCATGGCTGACCACTGCCCCCTCTTCTCCCCTCCCTGCATGGCTGTTGCCAGGGGCGGCGCACCAAACTCTGCATGGGCCCCGGGTACAAGGACTCACTGCGGGCCCCCCATGAATGTTCTTGGGAACGCATTATTTTGTGCTATTGAAAAATAGCAGATCTACAAGCTCTGAGTGCTGCGCTGCGAGCTTGTAGATCTGCTATTTTTTTTTTATCGTGAAAATTTGTGCAAGTCTTTTTTGAAAAACCTATGTTTCTATGTCAGTGGTGCTCAAACTTTTTCATTTGAAGGACCCCCAAATTTATTTGGCCACGGACCCACATCTCAAAATATTTAGTTCCAGGGACCCCCCAGAAGCAAAATTTGAGTTACAAATGTTTGCTTGGAAAAATACACAAAGATTTGCACACATTTCACGACTTTAAAAAAATAGCTAAAGTATAAAATAATGAAGGCCCCTCCACCTTGGGCCCTAGTAACTCTGTCTCACTTCTCCCCCCCTTGTGACGCCCCTGGGTGTTGCTAAGGCAACAGGAATGATAAACCCAACATGACTCAGTCCTCAAAATAACCTTTTTTTCTCTCTCTTTCTTGGTGAAATCAGAGGTTCTGCTCAAGGGTCTTGTGTTTGAATGACACATCATGGTAACATACTGCATTTTGTGAAAACATCACGTATTCCGTGAAACATTGAGAGCTATCGGCGTTGCCTCTCCTGGAGTTATTTTCCAAAACTTTGCATCCTTACCGCCCTATGAAGGCTAATTTAAAGGACAATAACCGCACAATGACATTTAGCCTGATGGATTACCTACTGTATCTCAAGCAAGGTTCAAATCCAACGGCTTCCCCGAAAAGCTTTGGAAAATGGTCAGCAGTAATGACAAGTAATACCATGAATCATGAGTCAATGGACTATTAAAGCATGCCAGACTGCCAGTATGGACTTTTAACCACATGAAGCCTAGCGTCCGCTGCGACGTCCCTATTCTGGGCTTGTCATAATACAGTATAGGCCTATTAGGTGTAAAGTCTGTATACAAGCTCATAAGATGTTGCAATGCAACACGTTGTGTTGTTGCATCAGCTGAATCAGCTTGGTGAAGAGATGGAGTGAAAAAAAAAAAAGACTGGCCAAGACCAAGTACAGACCCATGGACCATCCCTGGCAATAAGAGTTTAAAGGGATAGTATGATTACTCACACAATGGAGACTTCAATTCATAGATATTTTGTAAGACAATAATTTGATGGCCGGCAGTGGTTCTCTATGGAGACACAAATCGCCTCCTCCTCAAATTATTGGCTTGGGAATGCGACAAAAACAATAGAAAAAAAAAGGTGATATTGGGTGTGAACACTCCCTTTAAGTGTAAGAGGTTAAGCTGGCAAATAAGTGTCAACACAAAAAAAAAATGCGTCACTTTGTTTGAGCGATGCGTTCGTGCGACAAAGCCCTTAGTAGCACCTAAATCAGGGTTCCCCAATTAGTTTTCCCCAAGGGCCGAATTATGTCTAGGGTACCAAACCGAGGGCCACAACATTGCAGGGGGCAACGGCGGCGTTCCCGCAACTCCAGCGACTGCGACAGTTCAGATATCGTCGTTGTCGGGTGAAAACCATTCGTTTTGCATTTATCATTTTAAAAATTATTTAAAATAGTGAAAACAGCCGATCTACAAGCACACAACGCCTCGCACCGCGATGCGTTGTGTGCTTGTAGATCTGCTGTTTTCACTACTTTTGTGCGGCGGCCTTGTATGATTTGCGAAAGAACGTACAAATTTGGAGATATGAGATGTCCACCCGACAACGACGATATACTAGTGTCGTTGCTGATCTTATACCACCATTATAACTGGGGTTGGTTGGTGGGGGCCAGACAGTAGCCCCCGGCCCGCGGGCCGCAAATGAGCCCGCGGGCCGCCTATTGGGGAACCCTGACCTAAATTAAGCCTGGTGATGAGGAAAGGATGACCAGACAGACGAGACGACTGCACCGTGGCCAGACTGCTGGACTCCAGGAGGCTGGCTGAGGTGTCCCTAACGGCGGGCCGGGCAGCCCCAGCTGAGCTGAGGTGAGCTGAGGTGGGCCTCGCCACAACCTCCCAGCCACAGCCTCTCCATTCCTCTCCTCCTCCTCCTCCTCCTCCTCCTGTGTGTGTGTGTGTGTGTGTGTGTGTGTGTGTGTGTGTGTGTGTGTGTGTGTGTGTGTGTGTGTGTGTGTGTGTGTGTGTGTGTGTGTGTGTGTGTGTGTGTGTGTGTGTGTGTGTGTGTGTGTGTGTTGGAGGTGGGACGCTCGCGAACAAATTGAGTCTTTTGAGCGGCTCTTTGAAATGAACGATGGGATCCGGTTCGCAGTAAGTAGGGAACGGTTCCTTTTTTTTTTTAGGAGTCTTTACTTAACTCATCTAGTGCAGATCCCGAACTAGTTCGGCTTTATTTCAATCCAATACAATGTTTTTTTTATTAATTCACTTACCCCGAGCTGCTTGTAGAGTTGTGGGTGGTCCTGGCTCGCTAGCCGCTAGCCAGTTAGCCATTCTACTCTGTCCGACGATATATTCCATTAAAAATGGTTTAAAATACATTTTTGAGCTCCCCAATGTTCACCCGATGTTCGGCGCCGCTTCCGATGAGTACATGAGTGTGCCGATCCCGAAGTAGTCCGGCTTTTTTTAATTACATGAATAAAATGATAAGAGGCCTTCTGAAGCCTGGCCTGATTTTTCTAGCTACTAGCCGAAAGCTAGCAACCTCCCGGCCGTCCGTAATTTGCAAACGCAATCGCCAATCTCCGCCTAATCCAATGAAAGACCACATCTTTAAAGGCTTATATCTCTGGATTGTGTTGTAGGGAAGCGGCGCGAGGTTTATTTACGGCGAAATCGCCCAAAAATGATCTTTTAGATGACAAAATGGGAATAGCCATTCTGTTAGCATCTTCATCCGGGACATTTCCATGCCGTGCATGAACGTGAGCACGTGAGGTCCTGGAAGGTTAGGTCCTGGAAGCTAAAGCGCTCGCCTATGAGAGATGCGCTGGCATTCTTTGGCCCCTAGAGGGCGCTGGCACTCAATGAGTTAAGGACTGGAATTATTGAATGCTAGTGAAAAATAGCAGATATACAAGGCTCACAGCGCGGCACCGAGTGCCGCGCTGCAAGCTTGTAGATCTGCTATTTTTTTTTAAACCGTGATATATATATATATATATATTATTTAATTTTTTTTTAACTCAAATATTTGCTTCTGGGGGGTCCCTGATACAATATTTTGAGATGGGGGGGTCCCTTGAACAACATATTTCTAGATGGGGGTCCGTGGCCAAAAACATGTAGTTTTGGGGGTCCTTGGCATGAAACATTTTGAGAACCACTGACAGAAGCAGTAAACAAAAAAAAAACTAGAAGCAGTGCTCTTCCGAGCACAGGTCTCCACCAGGCCACACAAATCGGCCTGTTATAGCGCCACCATGAGGCTGATTTAAAAAATGTGGGGCAGAGGTTCTGAATTAGCATCCAGGGAGTGTGTGTGCTCAGTTTGGCAGCGATCGGGCCAACGGCGCCGGAGATTAGCTGGTAACAACCAGGCCACACAAATCGGCCTGTTATAGCGCCACCATGAGGCTGATTTGAAAAATGTGGGGCAGAGGTTCTAGATTGGCATCCAGGGAGTGTGTGTGCTCAGTTTGGCAGCGATCGGGCCAACGGTGACTGAGATTAGCTGTTCACAAACTGCGAGGACGCACGGACGCACGGACGCACGCACGGACGCACGGACGCACGGACGGACGGACGGACGGACGGAGGGGAAAACATACTCTCCCTCAGCCTTCGGCTGGTGGAGACAAATATATATATATATATATAATATATACGTATATATTTAATATATATATATATATATATATATATATATATATATATATTTATATTTAAAGCATAAAATATTGCGTAATAATGTGTTCAGGCCTAAATGGGTTAAGTAAAAGTAACTATTGGTATCAAAATGTACTTAAAGTACCAATAGTAAAAAGTACTCATTTTGCAGAATTTCCCGTTTCACAAGTTTTCCAATTAATAAAATGTAGAAACATCTTTTGAAAATAGCAGATCTACAAGCTCACAATGCATCGCAACGAATCACACATTTCCTTCATTTAGCCTTTGCCACAGTGTAAAATGAACAAACTTACAAGGGGACAAGAACTGCCATCAGAACCCGAACATACACCGGTGGATGCACGCACGCGATGCATTGTGAGCTTGTAGATCTTGTAGATCGCTTTGTTGAGCTTGCAGATCTTGCAGAGCTTGTAGATCGCTTGTGGATCGGCTATTTTCAAATGTATATAGGGTTGGAGTGATTTCTAATTATAATAAAAATCGACAAAGTAACTAAAATGAGCCAGTCTTTTTGAACGGCTCTTTGAAAGGAACGGATCCCAGAGATCCTGCTCACTTCAAAAAGCCATAAATCCCATCTCTAATGTGCGTGCATGCGTGCGTGCGTGCGTGTGCGTGCGCGAGCGCGCGAGAGAAACAGTCTGGTTTCCAGGTCCTGATGGGTTTGCTGGCAGATGAGGGCTGCAACCCTCTCACTGAGAGCACCTCTGTTCCCCCATTGCTCGCAGAGAGGCTAGGAATTTATACTGGGACCACCCAATTGTTTTTGATACGTGCTGACCAGTTTACCCAAGGTATTCCCATGCAGCAATTATTGCGTGAATAGACTTCTTATGGAGGGTCGTCTACCAGCTTTACTCCAGGTAAAACAAGCGTCCCGGTAGAAACAACCGCACGCATACACAGTTTCCCCGACCAAAATGCAGCTCTTGGCCCGAAGTGTAATTATATTTCATAAAATTAGTCCATATATCTATATCCAGGATACCACTTTTTGAAATTGGCAGCAGCAAATTATAGCTCAGAGGAAGTTAAATTGGATACCGATGATGAGTCAGTGCAATAGTCAACAGTGTGTGTTTTTTTCTTCATGCGCTGCGAATAATACTACTTCTTATGAAGATCTGTAAACAAAATAATTCAACCTATACAGTCTATTAAACCAGTCGTGGAGCCCATGCAGGGACCCTCGGGGTTCCTTGAGGGGGGTTCCAAATGTACCCTAAAGTTTCACGGGCCCGTAGGTGTCCGTTTGGTTTGGTTTGTACACTCTCCGAGTTATGGGGGTCCTTGAAATAAAAAAAATAAAAAAATAAAAACCTCGCCGTACTAAACAAATTATTCCCCATGATCTACGTTCTCCATCACACATAATATATGCTCTTGTAAACAACGAGTCGGCTGTTGGGTTATTGAAATATGTGTTGGTTTTGGTGATGCACTCAGGTGCCACAGCCCTTTGTAAGCACAGCAGACATGCTTCATATTCCTCCCGTTTAATTTGGCCGGACTGGAAAAAGTGAGCCTGGCCCTCTTGACTTTAACGTGTATGGCTGTGGAAAGGTGTGTGGTAGAGGCTGGGGAAGATTAATGCATGCATGGCAACTCTCTTCCTGCTAAGATTTATACCCGAGGCATGCTGGACACAACCGCATTGGTCAGACTTTTAAAAAGCTTGTAATTGGAGCAAAACAAGACTTAATTTCAACCTCTGACAGTTCGTTACTTAGACAGTTACCACCAATGAACAAACAAAACTTTTTATTATAATTTTTTTTACTATCGGAAAGGTCTTGAGAATCAACCGAAAATATTTCCTGCGGTCGTCTGGCCAAGGGATTTCTTTTCTGGGGGGGGGGGGGGACCGTGGTGGAAGAAGTACCCTGATTTGATTTTTTTTATTTTAAGCGGCACTGTTGTAACCTTTTTCTTATGACATAAATACAAATGCGTCTAATCTGTATGGTAGAGCAGTGGTTCTCAACCTTTTCAGGCCGCGACCCCCAAAATAATCATATTTTAACTGGGGACCCCCCACCCTGACGAGCACTAAGAGTTGAGGCATTACATTTTGTAAAAGACTGTTCTATTGTGAAAATAGCAGATCTACAGGCGTTGTGAGCATGTAGATCTGCTATTTTCACAATTTCTGCCTCTACTATTTGACAATTTGGCAAATGTTTATTTTGTCATTTTAGAAATATTAAAAGGTATTATAAACTCCTTAGATTGTCACTTTAGAAATGCCCTCTACACGCTTAAACTTTATGTTGGTTTGTTTACTGTTGAGTGAGAAAACAATGTTAATCATCTGGGGACCCCCCAAAATAATTTGGGGACCCCTCTGGGGGTCCCAACCTCACAGGTTGAGAACCACTATGGTAGAGTATGTTAATACAATATAACTATTTGGGTGGTTGTATTTGGTCTCCCCTTCTAGACATTTAGATCCTGTGTCTAGGTGAGACATGACCTTTGACACCATCCTGTGCATCAGGGACGTGCTGGCCATTGGGAAAAGCGGGACAACTCCCGAACGGCCGGTTCATTCCCGGCCGGTCCAGGCCGGCCATTAGGAAAACAATTAAAATAAAATGTCGGCCTTCGTTCCATTTTGGGGGCTGGGAGACCAACAAAGTAAATCGTCACTGTCGGGCCGAAACCTCGTATCTCCAAGTTTCAAATTTATACAAATTTTCACAAAGCAAAGGCCGTTGCACAAAAGCTAAATTGGTTTATGTATGTTCCA
The DNA here is from genome assembly GCF_963921795.1 of Nannobrachium achirus. Classification (NCBI taxonomy): domain Eukaryota; kingdom Metazoa; phylum Chordata; class Actinopteri; order Myctophiformes; family Myctophidae; genus Nannobrachium; species Nannobrachium achirus. The sequence continues at coordinate 50,744,144 of NC_137813.1, forward strand.
TATTATGATTTATATCTGCAAAGTAACTATTAACTAAAGTTTTCAAATAAATGTAGTGGAGTAAAAGTACAAATATGTGGATCCGAGATGTACTAGATGAGTAGAAGTAAAAGTACTGGAATACTCAAGTAAAGTACAAATACGTCAAAATTGTACTTAATTACAGTACTTAAGTAAATGTACTTGGTTACTTTACACCCGACCCACAGGTTGAGGACCACTGCCACTGCGTTCTGCCAGAGCTCTACCTAAATTTGTAGTGCAGTTATTAAGGGAAGCTGTTTATTCACAGGGCGTGTTCGGATGAGCGGACAGCCTGCTTGTCAGCAGCTAATACCACAGCTGTGGTATTAGCTGTGGTTTAGCTAATTGACGACTGCGATTTTCATTAATCCTGCATTAATCCTGTATTACAACAGTGATTCTCAAACTTTTTATTATTATTATTATTTCAAGCACCCAATTAACACAAATTATACATTATGGCTATGAAATATTTTATTTTATTTTATCTTGAATTCGTTGAAGAAAATACAAATTGGCAGCCCTTGAAAGAACTTGAATTATTATATTTAAAAGCATCATCATGAGAACTTGTTCAGGAGAAGAACCTTAACGTGTCAAAACAGTTCAGTTTTTTTTTTTTTAAACAAACACCTGAAGTGAGTTCCAGTAAAAACAGATGGGGCAGGGTTTCCCGTCTCGGGGCAGAAACGGTGCCTCCATTATATTTCTATTAAAAGACACGTTTAAGAATAAACCCCTTTCACCTTGTTTGTTTTCAGCGGGAATTGAATTAGACTCAATTTGGTTTGCGAGAAAACAAAACAAGAAACAAAACAAAACAAAAAAAGATGGAAAAATGAAAAGCACTGGTAAACAAAACCAAATTGGGACTTAACCAGTGTGCGGTGGTGTCCTCAGTCATTCTGTCTGCATGTTGTTTTCCTTTGACTCTCTCTCTCTCTCTCTCTCTCTCTCTCTCTCTCTCTCTCCCCCATTTTCAGTAGCATCCTCAGTTGATGAGAAAACATTCCACATTGCAGTAAGCATGAGCAGTTGGGAATGAGCCTCAAAAGTAGCAGATCCACAAGCTTAAAACGTGGTGCGAAGCGACGAGCTTTGAGCTTGTAGATCCGCTACTTTTGCTGTTTTATTCATTTGAATCCCGAAAAGTAACAGTTTTTTGACATATTGAGGTTTCCACTCCACAGAGACGATAATTGTTTCTGAATTTGATCATGGAGCATAGAAAAACCTAAAAATACATATTTTTATATTTATATATCGTCGTTGTCGGGTGAAAACCTTGTATGTCCAAAACCGTTTGTTTAGCATTTTTCATTTTAAAAATGATTTAAACTAGTGAAAACAGCCGATCTACAAGCACACAACGCCTAGCACCGCGAGGCGTTGTGTGCTTGTAGATCTGCTGTTTTCACTACTTTTGCGTGACGGCCTTGTACGATGAAGCATGGTTTACTTTGTGAAAAAAAAACATACAAATTTGAAACTTGGAGATACGAGGTTTCCACCCGACAACGACGATATATTTTTAGTGTGGTTGCCCTTACAGGGTAACCAGACTATAGTACTTGTCCGATTTTATTCCTTCCATCTTTCCAGATAAACTTTATTTTGCAGCGCTACGCCTGCAAGCACTTGGGCAAAATACCAAATCGACCGGTTACATCTGGACTCGTCTTGGTGCATTTTGCTGTTGTCTACTGTTATATATACAGTAGTTTAATTCATATAAATGTATTTGTGAATTAATCTTGTCCATTGACTTTAATAGGAAAATGCAAAAATGTGACTTTTCCCAAATATTGAGATGACTGACATCATAGATGTCTGACGTCAGAGACCACATGGGATTGACACAGTATGTCCATACAGTATATGGCAGGGGTCTTCAACGTTTTCAGGCCAAGGACCCCTTAGTTGAGAGAGAGAGATGAAGCAAGGACCCCCACAACCAGATTCCATATATAGTTTCATTGTTTGACAGCACGAACATCATGCAGTGTATTTTGGATTCATGTCAATTTGTGTTATCAGATATTTAACCATGCACTTGAACCGTCAATACTTAATAAACTTCACCTTTCACTCTGTACTTAGTCTGCTCTTTTTTCCCCTCTACACCAAACCTTTGCCGAAAATAGCCGATCTACAAGCTCACAACTTTTTGTGTCCTTGAGGAGTCCTATATACGTCGCTATTTAAAAATAGCTGTTCTGCACGCTCTAACACACCACAATGTGATGCATTGTGAGCTTGTAGATCTGCTGGAATTTTTTAAACATTTTAACCAGATACATCTTGTATAGGGGGTCCTGGCACAAACCTTTTTTGAGCGGTGGTCACAACGCTCCTATACGTGGCCGTGTGTGTGGGTCTGTCTGTCTGTCTGTCTGTTTGTCTGTTTGTCTGTCTGTATGTCTGTCTGTCTCCGGGTATGTAGCCTGGCCCTGCAGTAACCTTTTCTGACCACACATGTTAAGGGAGGGGCGCTGTTGTTCAGGATAGGCCAGGCATAGGCCAGGCACAAACACACACAGGGGGCACACACACACACACACACACACACACACACACACACAGGGGGCACACACACACACACACACACACACACACACACACACACACACACACACACCACCGCTCAGTTCACACGAGTGTGATTTTTTTCTAGATGAGCGTCCACAGCCAAACATATTAATTTGTGGGTCCTTGACATGGATATAAGTTAGAGACCTACTGTCTTCAGTTACCGATGAACCTCTGAAAGAAGTCATAGAGGGCAAAGATTGTTTTCGGTTCTAAATAAGAACCAGTGGACAGGTTTTGTTGTCATAACGACCCGATCTCGCTTCGCCATCGTTACAACCCACCAGGACATTAAAAAAGGCCAAGGGGGATTGGATTTCCTCAAATAGAGACAGCGTACCAAAGAATTTGCCAGCGATGTCAACCAAGTACAAATGTTTATTTTAAAAGTTGTGTTTGAATGTTGATTCTGTTTCCATATACTTCTAGACTTGGCACAGCAGGTCAGCCTCTCTCTCCCTCTCCCTCTCTCTCTCTCTCTCTCTCTCTCTCTCTCCAAGGGTGTCACACCAAATTCTGGGCCCTGGGTACAAGGATTCACTCACATTTTGTGCTTTAACTATTGAAAAATAGCAGATCTACAAGCTTGCAGCGCGGCACCGAGTGCCGCGCTGCGAGCTTGTATATCTGCTATTTTTTTAAATCATGAAAATGTGTGCGGAGTCTGAATATTTCAAAAGGTTTTTTGAAAAAACACATGTTTCTATGTCAGTGGTGCTCAGATATTTTCATGTCAAGGACCCCCAAAATGATATGTATTTGGCCACGGACCCCCATCTCAAAATATTTAGTTCCAGGGACCCTCCAGAAGCAAAATTTGGGTTACAAATGTTCACTTAAAAAATACATATATTCAAAGATTTGCACACATTTTCACGACTTTTCAAAAATAGCAGATCTACAAGCTCGCAGCGCGGCACTCGGTGCAGCGCTGTGAGCTTGTATAAATGCTATGTTTCAATAGCTAAAGTATAAAATAATTAAGGCCCCTCCACCTTGGGCCCTAGTAACTCAGTCCCACTTTCCCCCCCCTTGTGACACCCCTGCTCTCTCTCTCTCTCTCTCTCTCTCTCTCTCTCTCTCTCTCTCTGAGACATGTTTGAGTGGAGCCTAGGGTTCATGGGACCGTGTGGATGTATGGAGCCCATATTGTCTGTTGTCTGTGCAAGAAGGAAAATCCACGATAAGAGAATCGCTGTCACGCTATCCAAGCAAAATAAGCAAAGGCCCTCCTGGCACACTTTATTTTTGAACATGGTCACGGAATATCTAGACCCACGCATTGGAAAAATACCACTGTTAATATCAAATCTGAGGGTGTCACTTTCCCCCCTTCCCTTCGTTTGCAGTTTTTAGCTGGAAGCCGAAGTTTACTTTTCATTATGTTTGTTCAGGATTGTGTTTCACGTGCAATAAAACACCTTTCGACCTATTCCAATAAAATATGAAATTCTTGAATGTCTGTTGCCATGTCTGCTGGCTCCGCTGAAACTCCAGTCTGAAAGGCAGACATTGAGTGCATTCTGCAGCGAGCCACTCCGTAATACGCCCGTCTCGCTCTGAATCAGCCAACGCTCCCCTTTATTGACGTGGTCATGTAAACACCATTATGACATTTCCCAAGGAAAGGATAACGTCTTAATCGGGGTAAGCAAAAAAAAAAAAAAAAAAAGATTAAATCGCCTTTTTCTTAGCCTCATCTTTTGATGGAAATGCAGCGTCGAAATGTTCTTAACCACGTGATCAGGATTAGTCCATTTTGATTAAAAGGCCTGAAATCATGAACGCAGTGTGCGATTTTGGTGAAATTGTGCATGCACATTCCCAATAGGCAGAGGAATAAATGCCACCAACAGGCCGATTCATGTTTTTACTTATAACTCCACCGATCAGTGTACAACTTTGTATGTGCAGTCCCTAGAGGCCAAGGAAAAACTTTTGCCCAGCATTTTTAAAATCTGCCTTTTATAGCGCCACCAGGAGGCCGACTAAAACATTTTTTTTTCCTATTCTTCCTTGAGATTTTATCCAAAAACTATGGAAATCAGTACACAGTATCTCTATAGTCATGTGATCAAGACGGATCTGTCCGATATTTCATATTCCATCCTAATTGGCTAACATTGGCTTCCAAAGTTTGCAGGATTGGTCCATTTTGAACAAAATAACTTAGGTCATGAACGCAGCTTGCGATTACAGAGAAATTCTGTTATATTCCTGTTATAGCACCAATTCAGAACCTCTGCCACATTTTTTTGACATGGGTCTTTTCTAGCGCCACCAGGAGGCCGATTTTTGCTAAACTAACTTTTGCCAGTACTCCTACAGAATTTCTCCAAAAATCACGCAAATTAGTAGACAGTATCTCTACAGTCATGTCATCGACATGGATCTGTCCGATTTCCCATATTCCATCCTGGAACAAATGCCACTCTTTTCACATTGCAGGTCGACTTTTGTCAAACTAATTTTTGGAACAAAATGCCTCAAATCATGCATGCAGCGTCACATTGCCGTTAAAGGCCAAAGAAGACATGGCACCCTTTTCACATTTAGCGCCACCAGGACCTACCTGACCTGATGGAGACCTGTGCTCGGAAGAGCACTGCTTCTAGTTGATATTAATTTTATCAGACATGCCCACTTCTTATACAAACCCATTGTAACTTCAAACTCCATTTTAACCATGATAGATTCATCAAAAACACCCGTCCATGGTTCTGGTGACTCATACTGTCCTCCAAATGTGTGAGGAGGCCGTGTTTTTTTTTCTTTTTTTTCTCCATTTATTTATTTATTTGTAAAATGAAAAGAATGTAATCCAATTATGACATAGAGTATATACTGTGTATATATAGAGAACGGATAGCCCCGCCCCCAGCTATTCATTTCAATGCAAGTGCTCAGTGGCGTTTTGATTGAAGCATGCGGAAGTAGCAGAATCCAGGTGCATTGTGGTGGAAATTGGCAAACAAATGTTTGCCAATTCTACTGACGTCGAGACATAATTACATCACAAACGTCACTCGACGTCCATTGAACCCTATTGTAGACCCCAGCGGCGCGCTCTTATGCTCCTGCATGTATGTTTCACCCCGCCTGCTGTTCCAGCTTTGGCCAGTAGGGTGGCCGCTTCAATATTTACAAGCCGTTCTGGGGGCTTGGTCACACCGCCGAAAGGTGCAATTCCGGGAAGTAGCAAGTGTGGTTGCACTGACTTGAGGAATCCACTGGGAAATGAATTCCGTCTTACGATTTATATTATATATATGATATCTAGTGAAGCATGACCAATCGTGTCTTATTGGACATAATTGTCCAGGATATCCAGCCTGATAAACCCAGAAAACAAAAACAGGTTCACTTTGCTGGCAAAAAATCCTCGGATCGAGAACAATACGTGTTGCCTATTCGCAGTGGTTCTCAACCTGTGGGTCGGGACCCCCAGGGGGGGTCACCAAATTATTCCAGGGGGTCCCCAGATGATTGACTTAATGTGAAACATTGTTTTCTCACTCAACAGTAAACAAATCTGCACATATCTAAAGTGACAATTTAAGGACTTTTAATACCTCTAAAATGACCAATTAACTCATTTCCGAGATTTCCCGCTGTACCACTCTGCGATGCCCGTCGATCCCGAAAATTTAATTAGCTTTAATCATTATGAAACAATTAAAAGTATGGTCGCTGTATATAGCCGCTTCGGAGACTTTAGGCCCGCCTCCTAAGTGTATCCGGTCGTATTTCCTGTTTAGACCGGATCTAGGTTTCCATATCCGGTCTGAGAGCCAATCGCAGCTGCCGTCCCATAGGTTTGCTTTGTAAACAGAGGAAGGAGCTGCACGGCCATATAATCGTCTTTTTTCACACGTTTTTTTTTATTTGATAGCCGTTTGATTCTTGTGCCCGCCTGGCATATGATCCGCGCACATCGTCTGCTATGTGCGTGAACGTGTCCACGTGTTACCATAGCGCACAGCTGGCTGTTTCCAATGTTTTCTTATGTAAATACTGGCGGATTCAGCAGGATACAGCCTGGCAACGGATTTGTCTATTCCAATGGATTTTTTTTTATTCGAAAGCTGTCATCTTGTCTACCGGTCTACTACATGAGTCGCGCACAGATCATGCACTATGCGTGCACGTGCCCACGTTAAAAGGTAAGGACAATTTGGCAGGAAAACAGTTCAGCCTATGTTTAAAATAGCAGCATATGAGTTAAACATTGGTCAAATTGTCAAATATTAGAGGCAAAAATTGTGAAAATAGCCGATCTACATGCTCACAAAGCCTCCCAGTGCAGACCCCCCCCTCAGTGGGGGTCTGCACTGCACTCCCTCGCGTGCTTGCAGATACATGCCATGCGCAGTACAGAGTTTGGTGAGCAGAGTGTGGTCTGCCAGCCGGCTGGCCGGCCCTCCCAGTAGCCAATTTGAATATATAGGATTAATACAAAACCTCTATTCTGTTCTTCAGCTATTAAAAAAGCTGATATACAAGTTCACAAGGCGTTGTGTGAGCTGCAATATTTTCACAGTCCTTGCACACACTTTGAAATATAAAGTACATGTTGCTTTTCCAATACAAAAGTATTGGAATTTTCCAGTATTGGAAAATACTTTCTTTTTTTTTACTCAGGCAAAATTTTCAAATAGAGGGCTTTAACCTGTATTTCTACAACATTGTGGTATTGATACTTTTACTCAGGTAAAAGTACCAATACCCCTATAATACCCCTAATAGCCAGCCGGCCCCATCACTGGCTATAGGGGCAGCGTGTGGAATCGATCAATCAATCAATCAATGAGCAGGCCTGGTTAAAGTCAGCGAGTGTGACTGAAGTGTGGGCCCAATAAAAGTAGTCTTGTGCCGGGAGGCTATGGGAGGGATCATTTTCTATCCCTCCTTAAGTAAATACTACATCTACAGTGGGTATTAGCCCCATCACAATCCCTGGTTATTTGGCAAGCTGCTGCTAATGGAAGCACGGACCCCGAGTGGACGTCACTGAGTGAGGCCTGGAACAAAGAGGTCCTTTCTGTGGGCCTTGAGGTGCTGAAAGCTCTGGGTGAGGGTGGCAGAGCTGTGCGCTGCGGCCAGGCCTACTATCATGCTGGCCCTCCGTCCACATGCCGCGCTGCCGGCTGCTCAAAGTGGGGTCCGGGGACCCCCCAGGGGTCCTTGGGGAGGGGGGGGGTCCAGGGGGGGCCCCCACATGCAGCTAAATTAGTTTAGTGTACCCTCGAAATCTATTTAACCGCTTTAACCTTATGTATATATATACAGCACTTCGGCTGTTTAAAAATAGCCGATCATTCGTACCAGCTCACAAAGTTTTTTTTTTTTTTTTAAATACAGTATATGTGGAACATTTTAACAACACAGATCCTGTATGGTGCCTCTGGCACAAACTATTTTCAGATGGCGGTGCGCTGCCAAAAAGCATATTCATTTGGGGGTCCTTGACACTGACTGTCTTGTCACTCAGTGGCACTCATATACAGGTGAGCTTCCATTATGCACACCACACGCTCAGCAGTGCCCTTCTTGTACTAAAAGAAATGCAAAACATTGTACATAGTTAACTGTATACTGTAGCCAGTGTAACGCCTTAAAGGGCTTTACAATGTGCACCACATTCACCGACAGTGGAGGGGAAACCATGCAAGGCACCACGCTGCTCATCAGGAGCAGTTGGAGGATCAGTGTCTTGCTCAAGGACACTTTGACAAGCAGCCAGGACTTTATACATTCATTCAAACCTTTATTTATTCTCGAAAAACATTGAGGTTGCCCTCATTTGCAGTGTTATCGAGATACATCAATATTCACAAAACAAGTTTAGAAACACTTGCAGACACTTGTGGGTAGATCTACTATCAAAGAAAATGACCGTAAGTTATGGGAGAACATATCTTGAAATTATTTTGCAACTCATTCCAAGTGGTTGGAGCATTAAAGCAAAAGGCTGTTTTCCCTAATTCAGTGTTTGTTTTGGTGACCTTTAGTGTGAGCCAGTCACTAGAACGTGTCCAATTTGTCACAGTATTCCAATCCAGCAGCGATTTAAGATACAATGGTAAAGTCCCATCAATTACCTTAAAAATAAACAGGTACCAATGTTTGTTTCGCCTGTCGGCCAAAGAAGGTCAATCCACTCTATCATACAGGATGCAGTGATGAGTCCTATAATGTTCACCATATATAAAACGCAATGCAGAGTGATAAACTGTATCAAGGGGCTTGAGGACAGAAGGAGCAGCTTTTCCATAGTTGACATCTCCATAGTCCAACACAGAAAGAAAAACTGCTTCAACAAATTTATACATTGTCAGATACTTGAATATGTCCTTATCATCACTTCAACCAAATCCAGCTCAAGTGGAGTTTTTGACCATTAATGTGTTTCATCATTGATTAGAATGACGAAGTCAGACAAAATAATAATAACTAGGAAGACGCCTCAGGGCGACAAGTAACCTCACCCTGAAGGGCGAGGTTGCGCCACAGTGATGTGGACATCAGGAATGTGGAGATTGTGGACATCAGGGATCTCCATATATGGGCATAAAAGGGATTTGTTCCCCCTGGCATCACAGGGATCTCTCTAACAGGGCATCATTAATGACATCAGGGCACTCCATATATGGGCATAAAAGGAATTATGTTAGTGTGACATCACAGTTAAGCCAGAGCATGATGTCAGAGCAGCAAACCCATTCTGTCATGGTTCTGAATGGTTCCCCTGACATCACAGTGATGTGAAGCAAGATGACATCATGATGACACATTTTTACGGTCTATGGGTTTGCCCATAGAAAAATGTGTACACGTCAACACGGACACGGACAAGCTGTGACATTTCTCATGGTAAACTGCGACCTTCGGTCGCAATAATTTACGTGGCTTGAACGACAGTTTGATGATCCAATGGAGTTAGGAGGTTTAGTCCGACCCGCTTTTAATAATTAATAGTTTTCATTGGTTCAATATTTGTAAAACCCACATAGAAGTAAAGGGTGTTCAATAGCACGGATGATTTTTTTTCTTAACTCATTTGCTGCTCCAGACATGGAAGGGTTAAATGTCCAGCGTGCCGGCCGCCTGCTCCGTCCACGGCCAGTCTCTTATTTTGAAGGCCGGAAGTAGATCGAGCTAACTAAACAAATTCCTACTTGACGGAGATTCACCCGGAAGTACTTGTGGTAGAAATGTAGACAGGGGTGGAAGATGGATCCCTTTATACTTTTGCTATTTTAGCGAGAATCCAATGCCATCCTTGGCATCAAAAGTTTTTTTTTGAGAAAATGGACATTAACTCTCCCACCGCTTTGAACGTTCACGTTCGCCCGATTGCGCAAGACCTCTCCGCCAATACGGCGCTCGTTCGGTTCGTTCGTCTGATGACTGTAAGCTGATGAGGGGTCGCGCGGCCGTCTACTGTAAACACATTTTCCGCGGTGATGGTGTAAAAAATCCATTATGCGTTAGATCAACAGAGAACAATTCACTTCCTTGTTGATTTCCTCCGGCTGTAAGGCTCTATGGCCAGTGACTGGTCTTCTTCTTCTTCAACACATAACAGGCAAATTCACATTCATTCTCGCATGACGCCGCCCTCTGCTGCCTGGCAGACCAAAGTGCACTATTGCACAACCCAAAAAAATAAAAATAAATAAATAAATAAATGTCTGTCTATCTACTATAACGTCGCAAAGGTAAGCCGCTTTTTGATGGCACCAGACCCAATAAATAAATAAATAATCTGGCAGTGGGAAAGTTAAAGATGAGAAAGACCGTTGGCTTCCATGTTATGGGATCACTATTGTGTGCACGTGGATGCGCGATGATGAGGAATCGGAGATTCCACCCGTGCCAGCACTTTTCAACGGACGGTACGTAGCCATTGCCAGCTTTACTGTATATACAGTAAATAGCCCGCGACATCGCGGGATCGGCACTCTAGATACCTTTTAATATTTCACGAGTATTCGCGGGATCGGCTACAAATGAGTTTAAAGGAGTAGTTCACCCCAAAATGAAGTTTTTCTTCTATTCATTACTCCTGTCATGGAGACTTTTTTTGTATTTGTTGCATTCCTATATACATCTGCCGCCTTACACGTTTATAAACGTTCTATTTTGCCCAGCTATCTACCGCCTTACACGTTACTGTACGTTCTACCGTTTTTGGCCACTGGGGGGCACTGTTCACTAATATATGAGACAGCAATGTGTTCACAGCTCTTTGGGCAGCCTGTGATGCTGATAAAAAATTATAAAAATGTTATTCATGTAATCAGCTTTCTGCACACCTTCTTCAAGATGGCTGCCAAAATGGCCACCATCCACATGCTGTAATTGTTTGTGTGTGTTAATCTAAAAATAGATTTTTCTTGGGGTTGATTATATTTTTCTTCCAACTGCAAGGGGGCAATGGACATCTTCTGAGAGCTTATTTTTTTTCAAAAAATGTTTAATTTTTATTTTATTTTCATTTTAATTTTTTGTAAAAAGCCGGGCAGTACTAAGATAGATTTTTTTTTAACCCTTGGCAGGCATTGTGTTAAAGACAAAAATGTGATTATAGTAAATTTACCCCCATTGATTCCGGATGGGGACCCAAATGCATGGCACTGGATGGGATAACCGTCAGGGTAAATTTACTATAATAAAACTTGCCACAAAAAGTTCGGAAATCTAACTTTGGTCGATTATATCTCCCCTTTAATAAACCAAAATGGTATTGTGTTTTATATCATTTTTATCGTTGATTTGTCACCTTTACAACGAAGTACAGCTTGTAAGAATCGGGCATTCGAGGCATGAGCTACACAGCCAAACGTGTGGGTAGCGCCGACCAGAATTTTGCCAAAATGGCTTGCAACATACTGTTCTGCTGGCATTTACTCTCGTTTTGGGCTTCCCTGACACTGAGCTTAAAGTTGTACCATGTAACTTTTTTTATAAAACAAATCTTAAAATTGTCCTAACTCTTAAATCGCTAAAGTTTTAGAACACCCACTCCGTTATTTTCAGCTTCTGAAGCCTTCTCTTTATATGTTTCCTATGATCCTGACCGGGGTCCGGTTTTCGCGCAAAAATTACGTCATCATACACTACCGGCCAATCACAGCGAGGGTTATACACTGCCGGCCAATCACAGCGCATCTTGAAGTGGGGTCGCTAGCTATCACAATAGGGCGGCCATATTTGTAGGCGCCCGTGTGTCTCTATCTATACTCGGGTGAAACACTCCGTTTCTCCGGAATGCCTGAACGCACAGGAACCAGGGACCCCTCTAAAGATAGATCTCGTGACGCGGGGGTGTGAGGCCCGGTCCGCGGTGAAAAACGGCCGAAAGACGCGGACGCTACTGACCACTAGTTGAGCAACTTACACAGTATAGCTTTAACATTAATAAAGTGTAAAAATTGCCAATATGTGTTGTTTTTTCTTTTCCTTATTACTGTGGGAGAGTGCAATCATTCAATGCCCCAAGTAACAAAGGTGAAGACCAAAAGAACAGTATTGCAGGCCTGCCAGGCCATTTTGACAATTTTTGGAGGAGCGCTACCCACACGTTTGGCTGTGTTTCTCATTCCACGAATGCCAGATCCTTACAAACTGTACCTCATTGTAAAGGTGACGAATCAACGATAACAATGATATCAAACACAATACCATTTGGCACAATTAAAGGGGGGATATAATGGACCGAATGTTGGCAAATTTTGGGTCGGCGCAACCCACACGTTTGGCTGTGTAGCTCATGCCTCGAGTGCCCGATGCTTACAATCTGTACCTTGTTGTAAAGGTGACAAATCAACAATGAAAATGATATAAAACACAATACCATTTGGGTTTATTAAAGGGGAGATATAATCGACCAAAGTTAGATTTCCGAACTTTTTGTGGCGAGTGTATATGTTTTATGACTGTTGATATAGTGCAAAGCATTATATGTGTTTATGAGGGTAGTTATGAAGCATTATGAATGCATTATAATGCATTATGAATGCCCTCATAATGCATTATAAATGTGGGCTTCATAGAAAGTGTTACAACTCAAGTCTCCATGGCATGAGTAATCAATAGGGGAAAAAAGTCATTTTGGGGGTGAACTACTCCTTACCCATTCCCTGCGAACTTAAAATATGGATGTGCGCTAATACTGCCAGGAATATCATTAATTTTTCAGATCAACATTACGTGGCTTTGAATGGCTAGAGGCTGTGTTGGATTTAATATACCACTAGAGCGTGCCAACGATAAGCCTTTCAACATATATCTATGCTTTTCAAGGATGGAGTGATCAGTGGCCATAGTTGGCCTACTGCGTCCGTTAACATGGGCCTGGAACTAACCATTAGCGTGGGTCAGTGTGCGCCACGCGCGCGCTTGATGGTGTAAATATTATGATGGCCCATCGGCTGGGACATGTATCCACACCACAGACACTTCAAACCGGGTCAAAATCCGACGTAATGACGCGCCGTTATGTATTGTAGTGTGTATTGAAACCAACGGCTAGCATAGGCGATTTTACACAGAGGAGGCCTGAGCTAGCGGTGACGTCACAAACCAATCTTTACTTTACACGGTCACTCGAAACCATCGTACAAGGTAGGCAAGACCATTTATTCATCAAAAAATATCCAATAAATTGCTTAAAAATGTAGAGAGTCTTCTAGTGAGGAAGTCGTTCTGAAAGTCGACCAGCAGGCAAGAAGTTAAGTAGAACAACTTGCTTTCTGCCTGACGGCAACGACATCAATGTTATGTTATCATTAAAGTCTATCGGTTTTGCTGAATTATTTGCAATATCATCACGGCCCACTAGTGGGCCCTGGCCCACTAGGAATGTCTGTTCTATTTGACAGTAACAATGCCCATTAATAGACATTACTGTAAAGGTGCCATAGTTTAGCCAAAATGCCACTTTTCATGTGTAATCCCAGACCAGATGGTACACAGACTTCCTGCTGCCATCTTCGCTGTATTTCGTCGCTGGCGGGCAGAAACCTCTTATCTCCATGCGTATTTATTTCTTCCTCATATTAAAATGAATAGATCTACAAGATCAAAACTTTTGTAGATCTGCTACTTTTAATCCTTTTGAAATTGAATCCTGAAAAAGTAACAGTTTTGGAAATGTGTCGGTTTCCACTCGACGGAGACCATTTATTTTATTTTATTTTTGTAACTCGTTGCTGTTGGGCTGAAACATTGTATCTCCCTCCATATATATATCAGGGGCGTCAATTGGGTATGGCAGGGGTATGCGGCTGCCATACCCTCCGTCCAGGGGGGAAAATAAAAGTTACTTTTAAATATAAATCCTTGGATGTCTCTTTGTCTATCTGTGTAAAATTACAGTAAAATAACTACAAATGCAAAATTTCACAACATGGTCACTTTAACAAGGTATTATGATTATATTCTCCACACTTGTATTCTCCCCATCTTGACAATATGGTATATTCCCAGGTTCCGCAGGTCAGCTGCACAGGTGATATGCATTACGCGCGCGTTCAAGACACCAGTCATGTTGCCATACCTTAGCTTTTTCTGAACTGACGCCACTGATATATATATATGTATTTTTTTGTAAATTAATGTCCTACTTCGTCATTCTACACTAGGGTGGTCACAAAAAAGTATTATTAATAGCTGACCGACAAGCTCGCAACGTTGGTCGCTTGTAGGTCTGCTATTTTGGAAAAGTCGTATACGTGAAAGTGGTGGTTATGTCGGTCTGTGGGCAAAAAGATTGCCAGATTTAGTCACAAATATTTAACCAGAGCTTGTTATGACTAAATAATAACTGCCATGCATCCATTGGAACGCAGGTTCCGTCTCCCCCTCTCCCATTTCCTGCAAAGTAACAGTTTTTTTTGGACATACAAGGTTTCCACCCGACGGTGACGGACTTGTCCCGGGTCCAAGGGAAGCCGAGACTTGCTATCTCGGCCCCCACACCGCCAGACCGATACAAACCAGTGTGTCTTGGCACAGAGACTCAGCGCTTTTGGCTCCCTCTATGCCGAACGCCATCGTTTTCGTCTGCCCTCCCTTGAAGGGACCTGGGAACGGTTCCCCTTGATAATAATTAGCTGTGAACTCATGCATCTAACATTTCATTAAGCACTTACAGTCAAAAAGGCAGGGAGTGGCGTGCGTGCGTGCGTGCGTGCGTGCGTGCGTGCGTGCGTGCGTGCGTGCGTGCGTGCGTGCGTGCGTGCGTGCGTGCGTGCGCTGCAGGGGCGCGGCAGGAGAAACGGAGGCATTCTGCCCAGTTTTCACCAATTGAATGATGGGATCCCAAAGTAGACATGGCAAAGCTTCATACATCATTGATTCTCAGTGCCACAGGTTTTTTCTTCCTCTCTTTTTTTTTCTTTCTCGCATCTCATAACATAATTCAGACCACATGTACCCACAAGTGCCCTCGTGAATGAGACGGCGGGAGGGGGGGGGGACTGAGACGTAGGGCTGTCACGATTATGGCATTTTACATGACGATTAATTTTCTCTCAAATAATTGCGATTAACGATTTAATTGTGTTTTTGTCGTTGACAATTACATTTCTGTTCGGCTATTAGGCTTTGAAGTTACACATGGTAGATATGACACATAAGCTAAATATACAAAGAAATTACTGACATATTTGACAACTTTATACTTAAAAAAGAACATTGATAGTGGAAATAGCCGATCTACAAGCTCACAACGCGTCGCGATGCGACGCGCTGTGAGCTTGTAGATCTGCTATTTCCACTATTTTCGACTGGAAACGATTATGACGATTATGAAAAATAATCACGATTATGTCAAATAATCACGATTAGACGATTATGTAATAATTGTGACAGCCCTACTGAGACGGTTTGCATGAGGCACACAACACAAGTTCCTCCAATGAACTTGTTTTGGATTTGTCCTGTTGAAGAATTAACCACATTAAACTCCTCTCCATAGACTTAAACTGGACCTTGAAGTTGTCTACTGTTAGTCTACTGCTTTTTGTCTGTCCACACCAAATCCCTTTGCCACAATAGCCGGTCTACAAGCTTGTGTCGCTCTACAAGGCGCTGCGTTGTTGTGACACGATGTGAGCTTGTGGATCGGCTATCGTGGCAAAGAGATGTGGTTTAGACAGCAAAAAGCAGTAGGCGTACAGAGATAACTATGTTTGGCTAATGTTCCCCACAGATTCGCTTTCTATGTCTCTCTGTCTCTCTCTCTTTCTCTCTGCATTCTCACTGTCTTTCTCACTGTCTTTCTCTCTGTCTTTCTCTCTGTCTCTCTCTCTCTCTCTCTCTCTCTCTCTGTCTCTCTCTCTCTCTCTCTCTCTCTCTCTCTCTCTCAGTGTATCACTTGATCTCCAAGCTCTCTCCCTTTTGCACCCTGTCCATCCATGCACGTGCACACATAGACATCAAGGGGGGGCTTGAGACCCTGCCCTTTTATCCGTCTGTAAAAAGTGCCCTCTCTCCAGACCATGAATGCAGTTTTTACTATGGTGAAATAATTGCAAATGCCTCCTTTCCATGCCATACCTGAAGGCAGCATTCAAGAGAAATTGTCTTGTCCAAACTCTCCTGAACTTGAATGCAGCATCTTAATATGTTGAAAGAATTGCCCCCTCTGTGTAGATATGCATGCCGTACGCCACATCTCCACTTGATTATGCTTAGTTCAGTGTGGTATCAAGCTCCGACAATAGCCGGCCTGCTATTTTTCGATATTTTCATCAAAAAGCCCTTTTAGAGATTTCATCCCCTGCCTCTCTAACATTCTATGCACGTCAGGGGCGAAAATTTATTCTGCATGGGTTTTCAGATCAAAAGGGCCCTGTACTGCCGTGAGGGGGGCCCACAGATTAGGAGATTAGAGACCCCTGATATATTGGAAATGGCAAAATACATATCGTCGTTGTCGGGTGTAAACCTCGTATCTCCAAGTTTCAAATGTGTATGTTCTTTCGCGAAGCAAAGCCCTGCTTCATCGTACAAGGCTGTCGCACAAAAGTAGTGAAAACAGCCGATCTACAAGCACACAACGCCTCGCGGTGCGATGCGTTATGTGTGCTTGTAGATCGGCTGTTTTCACTAGTTTAAATCATTTTTAAAATGAAAAATGCAAAACGAACGGTTTTGGACATACAAGGTTTTCACCCGACAACGACGATATAATAGCCTTTGAATTTATACTGTCCCCAGTAGGGGGGCCCTTGGGTTTATTAAACCCATCAACCCTATACAAATTACGCTTGTGCTGCAGTCCCTGGTCTCTCTGTCTCTCTGTCTGTCTGTCTGTCTGTCTGTCTGTCTGTCTGTCTGTCTGTCCGTCTCTCTCTCTCTTGGAAACCATCTCTCCAGTCCTGCGGCATGCAGACCAGGGTCCACATTTTTTTTTTTTTTTTTTTTTGGTCAAAAGCGATGGAGTGTCAGCTGATGACGTGTCGGCTGTGATTTATGCCGTCCCCACGTCGTCCACATCTGGAGCATGAAAGTGGCCGCGATGAGTCAAAAAGTAGAAGCAGCTGTTGCTCGGGACCAGTTGATGGCTAAACGTTGTCCCCGGCGCTCCGCTGTGAATGACACCGCTAACATGCCTTATAAATCACCATGACATCAATTCTGTAGGATGCACTTTTAACCACACAAACCCTACATACCGGTAGGCTCCCTATCCTGTGGCATGTGTAACGTAGCGTCTTTATCCAAAGTGCTTTACAATATCATCGCTGTCGGGCAGAAACCTCTTATCTCCATAATTCTGACTTTTTGTGTTTTTTCGTAATTAACGCCCTATAGCCTATACTTGATCATGCTACACGCGCCACGCAAAAAGTAGCAGATCCGCAAGCTCGAAACGCAGTGTGAAGCGGCGTGTTTTGAGCCTGTAGATCTGCTACTTTTGATAGAAGCTTTTGAATTAAAATCCTGACAATTTACAGTTTTGGTCATATGAGGTTTCCACCCCACATGGAGACGATCCGTCCACACACATTCCCAGACACCGACGGCGGAGGAAACAACGCAATGTGCTCACGGGGAGACGGTTAGGGGTTCAATGTCTAACACAGGGGTCTCTTCAACAGGGGGCCTGGGTCCCCTAGGGGGTCCCCAGAGTTACTACAGGGGGTCCTCCAAATCTTTGAGTGATAGAAACTTTTTTTTAATCCTTTTTTTTATATTAACCACTTGAACCCTACCGTCCATATTCTGAGAACCAAAAATAGCAGATCTACAAGCTCACAAGACCTTGCAGCGCGGGGCGCTGTGAGCTTGTAGATCGGCTATTTATGGCAAAGAGGTTTGGTGTAGAGGGGAAAAAGAGCGAACTAAGTACAGAGTGAAAGGTCAAGTTTATACGGTTCAAGTGAGTTCAAAATGATGATTGTGCTGCCAAACGATGATGGAATCTATGAACAGGTTGTGGGGGTCCCTGCTTCATATCTCTCTCAACTAAGGGGTCCTTGGCCTGAAAACGTTGACGACCCCTGGTCTAACACTTTGACAGTAATTCGGGGGAGAGCCGGGAGGATTGAACCGGGAACCATCTTGATTCCCAAGCAAGCTGCTCTCCAGAGCTGACTGCACGCACCACTGCTACTGCGTCGATCTACATGCTCACAACTTCTCGCGTCGCGAGGCGTTGTGAGCATGTAGATCTGCTATTTTCACAATAGAACCGTGTTATACAAAATGTAATGCCTCAACTCTTAATGCTCATCAGGGTGGGGGGGGGGGAGGGGTCACCAGTTAAAATACCGGTATGATTATTTTGGGGGTCGCGTCCTGAAAAGGTTGAGAACCACTGTCCTATAGGGACCCGTGTGTGACGGGTGGCTTATATGTGGCACAGGGTCAGCGAACGGGCGTGGCTGAAGGAAGGAAGGCCCGGGGTAAACGCCACGCGACAAGACACCCCACCCCACCCCATCCCCACCGCACACACAGTCTGCCTTTCACCTCCTCCTGTATACACAAAGGAGAACTTATCCACGACTCCCCTCTCTCTCTCTCTCTCTCTCTCTCTCTCTCTCTCCCTCTCCGTTGCACCCATCCCCCTCTCCGTGCCCCCCCCCCCCCCTGCCCTTCATTATGAGACGGAGCCAGCAGTGGCGTCAGTTCAGAAAAAGCTAAGGTATGGCAAGTTTTGCAACATGACTGCATGGTGTCTTGCACGCGCGCCTCCGCGTGCGTGCAAGACACCAGTCTTGCACGCATGTTGCCATACCTTAGCAACAGGCATGATACATTTTATTTTTCCCCCCGTTTCTGCGGTTTCTTGGGCTGGATATTGCAGCCTGGAACGGTTGTTCAAGCGCAGCTAAACTTGACATGTCAGTAAACATGCCACAATTAACAACAATGCATTGCACCTGTGCAGCTGACCTGCGGAACCTGGGAATATACCATTCTGTCAAGATGGAGAGAATACAAGTGTGGAGAATATAATTATAATACCTTGTTAAAGTGACCATTTTTGTTAAATGTTGCATTTGTAGATATTTTACTGTAATTTAACAACATAATAACCAGCACAAATAGACAAAGAGACATCCACAGATTTATATTTAAAAGTAACTTTTATTTTCCCCCCTGGACCCAGGGTATGGCAGCTGCATACCCCTGCCATACCCAATTGACGCCCCTGGGGGCCAGGTCCTACCACAGCATAATAAAAACCTGCCGCCCTGGAAAGCTCTGCCAAAGAATCACACAGGCAGGCAGCAAGCAGCACCGCGAAGCAAAAGGTGGGCCCCGGTCCAACCTGTAGCAACTGTCTGTCTGTCTGTCTGTCTGTCTGTCTGTCTGTTTCGTCTGGGCAGGGGTGTCACACCAAATTCTGGGCCCTGGGTACAAGGATTCACTGCGGGCCCCCCATGAATGTTATATTGAAAAATAGCAGATATACAAGCTCACAGCGCGCTTGTATATCTGCTATTTTTGAAAAAAATTGAAAATGTGTGCAAGAAACCTATGTCAAGGACCCCCAAGATGATATGTATTTGGCCACGGACCCCGATCTCAAAATATTTAGTTCCAGGG
Organism: Nannobrachium achirus; assembly: GCF_963921795.1. Classification (NCBI taxonomy): domain Eukaryota; kingdom Metazoa; phylum Chordata; class Actinopteri; order Myctophiformes; family Myctophidae; genus Nannobrachium; species Nannobrachium achirus. Next base: position 50,763,827 of record NC_137813.1, read on the forward strand.
ACCCCCAGAAGCAAAATCTGAGTTAGAAATGTTCGCTTAAAAAATACATATTCAAAGATTTTCACACATTTTCAAAACTTTTCAAAAATAGCAGATCTACAAGCTCGCAGCGCGGCACTCGGTGCCGCACTGTGAGCTTGTATATCTGCTATTTTTCAATAGCTAAAGTTACTAGGGCCCCTCCACCTTTGGGCCTTAGAAACTCAGTCCCACTTTCCTACCCCTTGTGGCGCCCCTGCATCTGGGACCCGGCCCACTTCAGGGCGATAGGGTGTGCCTGGTGCTTTAGGCTGATAGGGGGCAGTGTGGAGCATGCAAAGCTTTCCTCCAGCTCTCGTATAATAATAATATACTGTAAGTAGTGCAGGAACAGTGGCTCCATAGTGATATTTTAAAACAGCAAAGTGGACCAGAGCAGTGGTTTTCAAGACTTTTCATGTCAAGGACCCCTCAAATTGCATTTGGCCCTTTTCGGGGTGAAGAAGGCAGCTCATTCTATCCGAAACATCATCGGCACCTACACATACGAGTGTGCGGCTTTACTCCTCTATTTAGTGTTTAATCCGTTGGCTGGCACCTCACCAGTGGTGTAAAGGAACTATAGTACATTTACTCAAGTACTGTACTTACAGTATGTACTATTATGAGGTACTTTTACTTTACTGGATTTCTTCCAATTTACAATACTTTTTCTTCTACTCCGCTACATATTTGAGGAAAATAATGTACTTTTACTCCACTAAATATTTTCCCCCTAAGCTTTAGTTACTAGTTACTTTGCAGGTATAAATTATTATACCATTATTACTAGTAAGACGCCTCAGGGCGACAAGCGACCAGGGCGAGGTCGCGCCTTGTCTTGGCCATCTGGCCAGTGATGTATATCGGACCAGTTACCCAGTTTGATGGAAATACTTTTATACTTTTATTCAAGTAAATTCTGAATACCAGACTTTTACTAGTAACACATATATAACTCAGTGAAGCCGGACTTTAAACGTACGACATGTTGCATTCTGCGTTGTGAGCTTGTAGATCAGCTCTTTTCACTGCATGGTGGCTACGGTGAGATTCGAACCCACGAACAAGATGCAAAATGGATCACAAGTCCAATGCTTTACACGGTGAGCCACTGAGACAGATATATCAATCCGGCTTGACTTACTTAAGTACTGTACTTATAAGTAAGTACAATTTTAAGGTATTTGTTCATTAGTGGAGTAAAAGTAATTGGAAATACTTAAGTACAGTCAGAGGCAAACATTTTAAATGTTTTACTCCACTGAACCTTAGTTACTCCACTAGTAACTAAAGTTTTCACTATTGTTTTCACTATTGTAAAACTGTAAAAACTTTAGTTACTAGTTAATTTTGTAGATTTAAAATATTATCATAAAACATAGACCAAACCAAAGTGTATTAAACAAAAAAATGAAGGGACCCATAAAAATGTGTCCATGACCCACACATTCAGATCGGTTAATTTCACTACTTCTTAAAAATGTTTTCTAATTCATGCAATTTATTTTATTTTTCTTTAATTTCTTCATGAAGAATGGGACCCATATGTGTCTTGACCCACCCAAACATGAAAAGTGTTTGGGAAACAGTTTGATTCATTGAGGACCACTTCAGTATCTCATATACAGTACATAACATTGAAAGACAGACCAACAGAACATACTATAGGATAACAGGTTAGAAAGTTAAAGTTTTACATGGCGCAATACTGCCCCTAGTGGACACCAGTGATAGCTGTGGGAAGCGTGGGATCTGTGTCAGGAATGTGGTCGATATGGATTGCAAACATCTGTATATGGAGACTCCTGGTACCCATATATGGAGATCCATGTACTGTATATGGAGATATGCCGTGAGACCAGAAACATGCTTACCGGTACTCAGTTATTCGTTATGTGAAAATCCTATGATGTCTATCTGTCTATCTGACATCATACATACCTTTTATGCCCATACACGGAGATCCCTGTTTGAAACAGCCACACAGATTTGGGCATTCCCATATGAAGCCCTGTTAGATATGGGCTTAAAATTGATGGGATTCTGTTAGAGTGGTTCCCATGACTTCACAACATACAATACTTTTTATGCTCATATGGAGATCCCTGCTCTGAGTATCTGACATCACTGTGATGTCACCTGTGATGTCACAGTGATGTGTCAGGGGAACCATTATTACCTGGTGGGTACGGTCAAGCTGCGACGGTTCTGACAGTAAATGCGACCTACGGTCACAATAAAACATAAATTAACCACCTCAGCCCTATTTTATACATAGGCTATTTGAAAATAGCCGATCTAGCAACCTCACAACGCGTCGCAATGCTTGCTATTTACATTTTTTGTACTTTTACTTTTGGTACTTTAACACATCGGATGCCCACGTGGTGTCTACAAGTCAATTTCTTTGATGTCGCTGGAGGCCCACGACGCGTTTGACGCGTTGTACAGTAAACTATACTGTACTGTAGCTACTGCACTTGGCTACCGCGGTGATGAAACAAACTCCATTTCCCAACATGCAGCGCGCAATTACGTCACCCGGACGTGCTGTGTGTCTCGTTGACTTCCTGTTTAGCGGCTGCACAAAAATGCTGTTTTCTCCGGATTCTCTTCCTTTTTTCATTTTTTTCTCAAAACGGCAGCCTCTTCTACATGCCGTAACACAAACACTGTGGCTTAGAAATGATAAAAAACGGTCCTGACTGAAAGAAAAGATTTTCGCGAAATAAACAGGACATACTCGGATTACATTTACTCGGATTACTTTTCTCGCCAGTACTCTCGCCGGTAGGTAAAATGACGCGTTGCCATGGGCACCAGCAAATTAAAACGTCAAAACCACGTGGGCGTCCGATGTGTTAAGTATATTTTGATGCCAATACTTTTGGACTTTTACTCAAGTAACATTTTGAACACAGGCCTTTTACTTGTAACAGAGTATTTCTATTTTGCAGTACTGATACTTTTACTTAAAGCTATACTATGCAACTTTTTTCTAAAGTTTTAGAACACCCACTCCGTTAATTTCAGCCCCAAAATACTTTTTTTAACTAATTTCCCGCGATCCCTGTTGAAACCGTTGATTTCCCGCTGTACCTCTCTGCGATGCCCATCGATCCCGGAAATTTAATTAGCTTTAATCATTATGAAACGATTAAAAGTATGGTCGCTGATTATAGCCGATTCCTGCTCTTTAGGCCCGCCTCCTAACTGTATCCTGTCGTATTTCCTGTTTAGACCGGATCTAGGTTTCCATATCCGGTCTGACGTCAAATCATAGCTCCATTCCCATAAGTTTTCCTTGTAAACAGAGGAAGGAGCTGCTCGGTCATATCATCGTCTTTTTTTACACAGTTTTTCTTTATTTGGTAGCTGTTTGATTCTTGTGCCCGCCTGGCATATGATCCGCGCACATATCGTCTGCTATGTGCGCGAACGTGTCCACGTGTTACCATTGCGCACAGCTGGCCGTTTGCAATGTTTTCTTATGTACCACTAGCGGATACGGCAAGGGTAACAGCCTGGCAACGGATTTGTCTATTCCAATGGATTTTTTTTTATTCGAAAGCTGTCATCGAGTCTACACGTCTACTAGATGAGTCGTGCACAGATAGTGCACGATGCGTGCGCGTGCCCATGTTAAAAGGTAAGGACAATTTGGCAGCTGCTACAGCTATGTTTAAAATGGCTACTGAGCCCTGACGGGCTGCATTTCGCGGGAAAATTACGTCATCTGCATCATTCCGTATACGTGTCTCCCAGATCATACACTACAGACCAATCACAGCGCGGATCATACACTGCCGGCCAATCACAGCGCGTCTTGCTGTCTTCTCAGGAAGTAGCTTGCTTCAACATAACAACAGCATTTACTCTGGTGAAGGAGTCCGTAACTCCCGAACGCCTGATCGGATAGGGATGCGGGAATTAAGACTCTACAGATTCGTCTCGTCGAGGCGGACGCGGTGGTCTGAAGGCCCGGTCTGCGGCGAAAAACGGCCGAAAAAAGCAGACGCGACCGCGGTTTGCTATACCGCTACTGACCACTAGTTGAGCAACTTACACAGTATAGCTTTAAGCAAAACATGTGAGTACTTTGTCCACCACTGCACCTCACAAGGACTGGTGTGCTGTGCACCTTCGGTAGCCAACTAAGAAGGACAATAACAGATTTTGGAATGACCTTCGGCTCCCCCCCCCCCCCCCCCCCCCTGCTGCCTCACGGACAGCTTCAGTCTTCGGTCCATCTCTCCCATTGTGTCTGTGCTCCCTCAGCCATGTGTGCTGGATCTGTCACCAGCCGAGGATCACTGTAAAACCTTACGTTTCCTCTGGCCGGGCCTTTACAACACAGGGGCACGGCGCGGCGCGGCCCACACACACGCTCCCACATAGAGGCAGGGGCGTCACATGGGGGGGTGAGTTACTAGGGCCCAAGGTAGAGGGGCCTTCATTATTTTATACTTTTGCTATTGAAAAGTCGTGAAAATGTGTGCAAATCTTTCAATATAGGCCTATGTATTTTTTAAGCGAACATTTGTAACTCAGTTCTTTCTTCTGGGGGGTCCCTGGAACTAAATATTTTGAGATGGGGGGTCTGTGGCCAAATACATATCATCTTGGGCGTCCTTCACATGAAAACATTTGAGCACCACTGACATAGAAACCTCAGAAGGATTTGAAATATGCAGACTCTGATTTTCACGGTTTTTCGAAAATAGCAGATCTACCAGCTCTGTGTCGCGCTGTGAGCTTGGAGATCTGCTATTTTTCAATAGTTAAAGCACACAATGTGAGTGAATCCCTGTACCCAGGGCCCAGGATTTGGCGTGACACCCCTGAGTCCCACACACATCCATGTGATGATGAGAGTAAATAAACCAGGGGAATCATCCTTGACACCATGTGCGGCTGGGCACTGTGCAGACTGCTGGGAAAACCCACACTATACCGGTGCAAAGTAACTTGAGTATTTACTCAAGTACTGTTCTTAAGACCCACCTTTAACATGATTGAGACCCTCCTAGGTTTACTGTAACCCCAAAAGTCCATTGAGTTCAGGGGACGTTTTCTGTAACCGTTTCTGTATACTGTAAACACACAACCCCCAAAGTCCCTTGAGGTCAATGGACTTTTTCTGGTTGGACAATATAATGTCCAGGATTGGTCAACTTCACTTGACATTACAATATGTAACAAACGGTAAGACGAAATTCATCAGGACAGTGCACATTGTTGTCTTCCCAGCGGTCAGTGCAACCACACTTGCAATTAACAGAATCGTGCCTTTCTATACTCCCTCCTGTTGTGACTGACTGACAGTGTGGCGGGCGGCATAGCTCAAGGGTAGAGAAACCGTTATTAGAGCACGAAGGGTCCCCGAAGGGTTCCCAGTTCGAATCCGAGCTCCCCCTGAGTTAATGTTGAAGGGTCCTTGAGCAAGACTCTGAACCCCTAATTGCTCCCGGTGAGTAGGTTGGTGCCTTGCATGGTTTCCTCTGCCACCGGTGTATGAATGTGTGTGTGAATGGGTGAATGTAATGCACAATCTCTGTAAAGCGCCTTGGATAAAAGCGCTATATAAATGCACCATGTACAGTGTGACTGAATTTTGTTGTCCTAGTCTAGTCTTCTTGGTCTTGTCCTATGTTTTTCTCTCGTCTCTTTCTGTGTACTGCGCCCGGGCCAGTGTAATTCCTGAACCTATTAACCTATTATCTCTTTTACCGCTATGTACGTTAAAGGTGATACACCATGAAATTTCACTTTTCTTATTTTAAAACCTTTTTTTGGGGTCCCACTAGCACCTTCTATCCTCACAAAGTCCCATTTCTGACCGTTGTGTCTTTCTCTGGTTTTGGGAAGGCGGAGGTTAAAAGCAACCCACGGGTTCTCAAAACAGGCTGTCCAGATTTGCTGCCGTCGCTGACGTCAGCGACGGCCGTTTTTGAAAAAACAAAAAAATGTTTTCAAAACATTTTTTTTCAACTCACTGCAGCTGAAAATGCTCTGAAAGCCATTCAAAAATGAGAGAGGCTCTCTATTCAGGAGTGGTAATTTAGCCTCAAACCTTTTGAAAAACGTTTTTTGGGACATAAACAATATGACATAAATACTTTTTAAATGCATGATGTATCACCTTTAACTCTTTTACCGCTATGTATGTTAACGTTCACCCCATTCTGGCGAGTTATTGTTGCCAATACGAACGCTCGTTCTTTTACCTTGTTTGAGCACTGTAAGCTGATGAGGGGTCGCGCGGGTGTGTACAGTAAAAAGAGCTCCCGTAACGCTGCTCTCAAATCTCCACCACACATAAACAATAATGGATGGCCAAGTCACTTCCTGGCTGTTTTCTGTGGACCCGATCTAGAAAATGCATTTCTACGCGCTGAACTACGGGGCGAGAGAAGTTCCATTTGCACATTCATTCATTGCATCTGGCTGCCCCTCCTGCAGTCAGTTTGACTGGTTTACAACTGTAATTGAATATTTAAAAAAGAATCTTTGGGAAATAATGCATAGATAATTTTCGATAACATCGCAAAGGTAAGCTACTTTTTGATGGCAGTAGCACAAATGAATAATAAATAAGGCAGTAAAAGATTTAAGTACAGCTATGAGGTACTTTTTCATTACTTGAGTATATCCACTTTTTCACTCTACTACACTACTAAAAAAGACAGTGTACTTTCTTCCACCGCTGGTTGAGTCAAGCTCGACTGCCACCTCACACCTCGCCAGGACCCTCTGTTATGACGGGGCGTGGGGCACCCCAAGGCTCCGTCCACGGAACCCCCAGCCTTTTGTTTGACAAACAGATGTCAAGTATTTATATCTCAAACCGAAATAATTACATTCAGAGCTTATAAATAGAGCCTGTCTGTCTGTGACAGAGGCTTAAACATACAGCAAACCAAACATGTCCAGGACAATATGTTTAACCACTTAATGGTTGAGCGGATGTGCACGCAGCCACGCACGCGTCCACGTTAACAGGTAAGGACAACGTGGTAGTTAACCCCTTCAGTCGATGTTTTACAAGACGGTAAATGAGTTAATCACGATACAATACGCATCACGATAGATGGTTGACGATACGATACATTGGTATCGATATTGGTTCATTCATTGGGATGCGATACGATTCGATTCAGTGATTTAAAATTGATATAGTATCTATTTTGCAAAGAAATGTAATCTGTGTGAAACGTGTCAATGGTGCAGTTTTTTATGTGAAAAAAGTATTATTATGGATATAAATAACTAATCACTGTGATTCTCTTGCAAATACATGGACATTATATTCCATCACATATGGACAAAACCCACACCTTGACATGAACACAGAGATTACACACATTTATCGATAGACCAAGAGTAGCTATATGGAATAGAAAAGTAATTAGACCCCTCTTTATAAATGTTCTTCTTAAAATTGATACAGTCACAAGTACTTATAGTATCCATACAATCGATTATTTGCATCGCAAAACAATTCGATACCGATTATTTGCATTGTAAAACGATACAATATGATACAAAGCCAATTTAGCTGTTTTCATATCGATATGGTAGATTGTTGCAAATTAAAATCTATTTTCGATTCAGTAACTATATCGTTACACCCCTAGTTGTCACAGTACTTCACAAAATATCCTTGCCTTGCCTGTAGCATTGCTTTTTCAGCGTTTCTTCCATATGGACAGATGCTTGTTTCCATTGTGATCCATTGAGCTCAATTCATCATTATGCCACCATGTGTGGCATTATATTACAATACACCATATATATTAATGCAACAGTTAAACTGAAATTGTGTGCGAGTATAGGTGAGATGGTGTAGAGATGGCAGGAGGGAATGGGATAGGCCCACAGGTTCTCAAAGCGGGGACCCCTAAGGATCCTGGGGGGGTTCAAGGGGTCCCCAGCTAGATGATTGATAGTTAGGAACCAGATGGACCCTGAGTCTGTATCTCCGACATTTATACACTTGTCGGAGTTCAATTGACACAGATCCCATCGAAAGGGTTGAAAACCACTGCGATAGTTCCAAACATTGGGGCCCCCATAATAAAACATGGTGGTATCAAATGGGGGTCCGTGGACTAGCAACGCTTACCAAACTGGAGGTCCTTGAAGTTCAGAAGGTTGAGAATCACTGCTTTGTGTGTGTGTGTGTGTGTGGGGGGGGGGGGGGATACAGGTTGGAGCAGAATGAGATCAGGAGAGGTCAAGCTCTATCTGCACTAATTCATGGAGCAGATCTGTTTTTGTTTCTGCAACACCTTCATAATTAGCTCCATGAATTACTGTGCAATTCCCAGAGGAGACGAGAGAAAGGGCATGGAGGGAAGAGGAGGAGAGGAGAGGCATGGCAGAGGAGGGGAAAGGAGAGTAGAGGAGGGGAGGGGTGGGGACAGGAGCAGGGACGTGCAGAGAATGTTAGAGAGGCAGGGGCTGACATTTCTAAAAGGGCCTTTTGGTGAAAATATCGAAAATAGCAGACCTCGCGCTTCGACGTGTTGTGAGCTTGGAGCTTGGCCATTTTCAATGCCAGTTATACCACACTGAACTAAGCATAATCAAGTCAGTACTGGATATGTGGCGTAACGGCATGGATTCCTACACAGAGAGGGCAATTCTTTCAACATAAAATGCAGCATTCAAGTTCGGGAGAGTTTGGACAAGGCAATTCTCTTGAATGCTGCCTTCCGGGTATGGCATGGAAAAAGGGGGCATTTTCATTTATTTCACCATAGTAAAAACTGCATTCATGGTCTGGAGAGGGCACTTTTTACAGACGGATAAAAGGGCAGGGGCTCAAGCCCCCTTTGATGTCTATGTGTGCATGTAGCTGGACAGGAGACAAGGGGAGAGGCCCCAGCCAGGGCCCAGTGGGCCCACGCAGCCTCAAGCTGCCTGGCTGATGTATTTATGACTGGGCTAATGCTAATATTACCCATGTTTCCATAATCACTTGCAAAACGGGATGAAAGGCTCCAACGTGCTGCGAGGGAGTGTTAGATTTATCTAGCAGATTGCGTAAAATGGAAGAATGTCAAGAATCTACACTGTAAGTTGGACAGCGAACTGCTCTGGGCTGCCCAAGTGTGACAGTGTCATTAATTCTTTTTTCTCTCAAATACAAGCACGTTGACTGAGATGGAAACAGTTGTCCGGGGGAAAAAGTGGATGTAAATCCGTCGCATTACTCGCTGTCGCTGGATGGAGATGGGGTGGTGGGGCTTTGCAGTAGTGACATTTGGGGTTCCAGGGGATGGCAATTGCCACCACGTTGCTGTTGCATTTTAACCTCAAAGTTCTGTCTTTTATTCATATTTCGTCCACCTCTGGATGTGTTTTGCTGATTGCTCTGACTTCAGATTGACAATAAAGACACCTGTTTTCTTTCTGCAGCCATACATTCACGAATCACTTTAAATTATGGCCTCGCTATTTTGGGCATGTCAATAGGCGAAGATGTAGTAAAAAAGAAGGTTTGTGAAAACAGCAGATCGACAAGCTCACAGTGCATTGCATCACATTTGTGGTGAGCTTGTAGAACTGCAATTTTAAAAAAATATTTTGAAAAATCGATTACATGAAATGATGTGGTCACTTTTCTGCCACCATCCTAGTTATTTCAATATGAAATGACATCTCTGTGGCTTTGTTAGTCCGGTCGGTGTCCATCACCGAAGTGTTTTTTCCCAGCTGCAAACGCAAGGCACTCCCCGGAAAACACTTCCAAACCATAGACTGTAGAAAAATATGGACGAAGCAAAGCCATTGGTTTCTATGCAGCGCAAATGGCCCTTGCTACCCCTTGGAATGGGTGTCGCCATCATAGAATTGTAAAGGCATCAGAGATGCTATTGGCTGCCAACAGTCACGTGCAACGCAGGGATACATGGGAGAATGTGGTCGGAGCCTCCCGAAATACAGCACACGAAGAAGAACACAGCTTTAGTTGGCCACGCCCCCCCGCAACTTTATCATTTATTTTAAAATACATTGGACCACATTTCGACAAAACGAATATGATGGTGATTGAAAGGCAATTTTTAACTAGCGATAGGAACCATACAGTATTCATGAACATGTTAATTAAGGTTAGAAAACGAAAGGGGAAAATGAATGGGATCCAATGGTGGGAAATTCTTTTTGCGATCGGCCGGGGGGGAAAACAGCGCAACTAGCGGCCAATCATAGGAAGTTTTAGTTCCGTATTGGAGTCATTTTAAATCGGCAGAACTATGCCCCTGTTCCAAACGACCGGGTTGGAAAATATTTGAACTCTCATCAAGTAGATAAACACGACCCGCGTGAACGACGCGCAGCACAGAATAGCCGCTCAGCGTCTCGTCACGCTGCAGGTGTTTCCGGCATAGCGTAAAAACACACCGTGGTGGCGCTCCTGTTGAAAACAACTCAATACATTATCATTGTTGTCGGGCAGAAACCTCTCATCTCCATACTGTTTTTAGCGGTGCTCCTGGAACAGGAGCTATAGCTCCAACATCTGGCTTTGTCAAAAAAAACAAGGGGAAACATAGCTGCAAGCAGCAATAAAGTGGCCAAGCCAGGAAAAAGTAGGAAAGCAAAAAAAGCAGCAAGGGAAAAATGTCACGGTTCGGTGTTGTGGTGGTAATGGACCCACATGCAGAACTCAACTCAAAACTCAAATTAATGCAGGAAACCCAGGAGTGTAGTTTACGAAGACTTAAGGCCCATTCCCACTGGGCCAAATACCAGATAAAAAGATCTCTTTCTCCAGATATTTTTCCATTCAAAGTGGATGGTAGTTACAGATAAAAAAATATCTACCACAGATAAAAGTATCTGTGGCAAATATCTGTGGTAGATCTGTGTTTTTCTTTATCTGTATCTACCATCCACTTTGAATGGAAAAATATCTGGAGAAAGAGATTTTTTTATCTGTTATCTGGCCCAGTGGGAATGGGCCTTTAACATGGTAATCACAAGCATACACTGAACACCTTCACAACAGAATAACACACAATGAAAACGGGAGGAACGGACAGCTAAACAATGATCCAGCACAGAGAGCAGTCACAGGAAGTCTTATATAGGCTCTGGCCTACTGGGCAGTCATTAGTCGGATTAGCCGACTCAAAAGTAAGCCACTTTCCCATTGGCCAAGCCTCGCAGGAAGCGCTGTGATTGGCTAGCGGGACGCTTGATGAAAATAACTCAAAAATATCACCGCTCACTTCACTTCACACTAGGATGATTGTTTTTCTTTTTTTTTTCTTTTTTTTTATTAACACCCTACTTGATCATACTAAAGAGTCACACAAAAGTAGCGGATCCACAAGCTCAAAACGCGGCACGGTACGGGAACCAAGTACACAGCAGACCCTAGGCGGGGGACCCCCTGGGGGACCCCCCCCCCCCCCCCCCCGGTCAAGGAAGTATATAGGGTTTAAGTGGTTAATGTGAACCTCCCAGATTTAAAATGCTAGCCAGTAGATCAGATTATAGTCATGGGTTTTGGTGGCACTCAGATGCCAATGGGAGACAGATTGTTTATCCAAGGAAAGAAATCTGGTTAACATGCACCGTTGCACCCCTACTTGAGTTGTTCTGCGGCCCTTCTGTGTATATCACAGGTGCCGGGGGGGGGGGGGGACCTTTCCCCCGTGCACAGTGGTGGAAAAAGTACTCTAATGACGCCTTGTGAGCTTGTAGATCGGTTATTTTCAAATAGCCTATAATATATATTATTCATAAAATATAGCTGAAGTAATTAATGTTTGTTTAATATAATAATTATGCAAAGTAACTTGTAACTAAAGTTCTCTAATAATATTGTTGTGGAGTAAACTTACAATATTAGGATTCTAGGTGTGAGTGGTCAGAGTGGAGTAGACATAAAAGTATTGGAAATTGGAAATACTCAAGTAAAGTACAAACACCTCAAAACTGTACTTACTGCAAGTACAGTACTTGAGTAAATGTACTCAGTTACTTTACACCACTGGCCAGTTCGTACAGTACTCCGGAGTAAAGCCAAAGCCACCGTCACCCGGATTGAGAGTGACAATCCTGACGTTTCGGCGAAGACACACACCTAAACACGCGCGCCTAATCTGTATACCTTAGCGGGAGGGGGATTTACCTCGGAACGGCCTCCGTAGCCTGTGGTCCCTTCTGTTTGTTGTCGTCCATCGCTGCACATAGACTTTAAATAAACACAGCTTTGATAAGCCAGGGGCCAGACGCCCACCTCTGACCCCTAGCAGTTCCGATCGGGCTCCTGGGGCATGAGGTTCACCAGGTGACGCTGGCGTGGCTTTAAATTAGCAGAGCGAGGCTTTATAAACACTGGTGGAAGAAGAAGTACTCTGGATTGTCTTTGCTTAGCTAAAAGTATATTAAAAATACTCTGTCAGTAAAAGGCATGTGTTCAATATTGATTTGACTCGAGTAAAAGTACAAACGTATTATCAAAATATACTATACGGTACCGAAGTAAAAGTACTCTCAAGTCTTTCAAAATGTGTCAAACCTTTTTCTAAAATAGCTGTTCTACAAGCTAACAAGTTGTGTGGAGCTTGCTGTTTTCAAATAGTCTAAGCATACAGTAAAATAGAGTTTAATTGGTTAATGTATGTTTTGTAATAATACAAAAAAAATCTAATAATTGTAGTGGCTTAACAGTGACTTCTGCTTCTGAGATGTAATGAAGTCAATAGGGTATTGAAAAATGGACATACTCACATAATGTATGTTTCAACTCTTCAATATTTACTGCTCTTTTTCTGAAAATGTCCTGCAAATGCATTTTTCCCCACAGGTTTCCTTTCCAGTAGCAAAATAGCTGATCTACAAGCTCAATGTTCTGCAAATCCCCTGCAAATCTCCTGTCTTGTAAATGGAGGGTTTGTGAAGTTTTTAAATGGCACATCTGTAGCACCGCAACATTGTACTGTACTTGAGTAAACGTACTTTCCACCACTGATTAGCAACCCTTTTTTCTGCAGAGGGAGGTTTATAAACACTGGGAGGGAGAGGGAATAGTGCCTCTGTGGTGGAAAAAAGTACAAACTAAATGTCCTTAAGTGAAAGAATCAAATATCAATAGTGCAATGTAGAAATATTCAGTTAGAAGTAAAAGTCTGGAATTAAAATGTTACTTGAGTAAAAGTACAGAAATATTGGCATCTATACTTCAAGTACCAAAAGTAAAAGTGCTCATCATGTAGAATGTCCCGTTTCAAAGTTATCATCATGTCTAGAATGTATAAACATGTTTTGAAAAGAGCAGATTTAAAAGCTTGCTTGTACAGTAGACCGGCTATTTTCAAATAGCCAACACTGAAATAGGGCTGAAGTGGTTAACGTATCTTTTATATTAATAATCAAAATCTATAGCTTTCATACGATTGTAGTGGAGTAAAAGTTTAATAGTATTTGTCTCTGAGATGAAGTGGAGTAGACGTTACAGTACTGAACATTAGAAATACTCCTGTAAAGCAAAAATTGACTTAAGTACAATTCCTGAGTAATTAGTTCCTTCCCACCTCTGGTCCAGAGTGGGTTGACCTGCTGGAGATCAGAGGTTAAGAGCAGTGAGACCCTAAGGAGGCTCTCTGGTATTAGTGGCTCTACAACCATCGTTTCCCCTTCACTTGACCTTCCTTTAAGGCCATTCATTCATTGTCAAGTATAAATATACACTTGGTGCTTTTATTAAGCACTTGAACCCTATAGCCTCCATATACTTGGGTGAACATTTGGTAGCAGATCTATCAACTACTTTGTAGATCTGCCATTTTCGGCACAGGCATTTACGGGAAAACAGTAGTTCTTAAACTTAACCCAGAACTCTAGTGTAAAACAATTGTCTGTAACTCTCAGAGATTCTGACCATGATACTGACATGATACTAACATGATACTGACCATGATACTGACATGATACTGACCATGATACTGACCATGATACTGACATGATACTGACCATAATACTGACCATGATACTGACATGATACTGACATGATACTGACCATGATACTGACATGATACTGACCATGATACTGACCATAATACTGACATGATACTGACCATGATACTGACCATGATACTGACATGATACTGACCATGATACTGACACGATACTGACCATGATACTGACCATGATACTGACATGATACTGACCATGATACTGACATGATACTGACCATGATACTGACCATAATACTGACATGATACTGACCATGATACTGACATGATACTGACATGATACTGACCATGATACTGACATGATACTGACATGATACTGACCATGATACTGACCATGATACTGACCATGATACTGACATGATACTGACATGATACTGACCATGATACTGACATGATACTGACCATGATACTGACATGATACTGACATGATACTGACCATGATACTGACATGATACTGACATGATACTGACATGATACTGACATGATACTGACCATGATACTGACATGATACTGACCATGATACTGACATGATACTGACATGATACTGACCATGATACTGACCATGATACTGACATGATACTGACCATGATACTGACATGATACTGACATGATACTGACATGATACTGACCATGATACTGACATGATACTGACATGTCAGGTATGACTCATGAAGAAAATAAAAATACAAATTAACTCATGCTTCCGATTTTAACCTTTAGCAACCTCATATTTCCATATTTCAACTTTTCATGTTTTTTTCGTAAATTAATGCCCTACTTTGTCATACTACATTATCAAAAAAAGATGATCTACAAGCTCACAACGCGTCACACGTGATATATTCCATGAAAGTGAAAATGGACGTATGGTTTCCACCCCACCTTGACAATAGTTTGGAGCTAAGGGTGTTAAAGTAGGACTATATATGCTTCTTTTCTTTCTTTTTTCAACTCTCTTCCTGCGGATCGACCCCCAGATCGACATTCTAACTAGGAGACTCCCTGCCGATCGACATTTAAGTCGATCGGCAATTTTTTAGCAATTTATTTGATATTTTTTGCTGAAGAAATGGTCTTGCCTACCTTGTACCATGGTAACGAGTGACCGTGAAAAGAAAAGGATAGGTTTGTGACGTCACCGCTAGCTCAGGCCTCCTCTGTGTAAAATCGCCTATGCTAGCCGTTGGTTTCAATACACACTACAATCCATAACGCAGCGTCATTACGTCGGATTTTGACCCGGTTTGAAGTGTCTGTGGCGTAGATACATGTCCCCAGCGATGGGCCATCATAATATTTACACCATCAAGCGTGCGTGTGGCGCACATGGTCCCACGCTAAATGGTTAGCTCCCAGCCAATGTTAACGGACGCAGTAGGCCAACTATGGCCACTGATCACTCCGTCCTTGAAAAGCATAGATATATGTTGAAAAGCTTATCGTTGGCGCTCTCTAGTGGTATATTAAATCCAACACAGCCTCTAGCCATTCAAAGCCACATTTAATGCTGTAATGTTGAACTTAAAAATTAATGATATTCCTGGCAGTATTAGCGCACATCCATATTTTGGGTTCGCAGGGAAAGGGTTTAAGCACTCAGGCCCTATCAGTGTTAACCACTTAAACCCTATTTGGTTAACCGGAGTCCCTCAGGGATACAGTACTAGTGTCTTTTCTGCTATCCCCACAATACAGATGCCTTGGGTTTTTAAGTGGTTAGATCTAACAACGATAATGTTGGGCTACTTGTTCTTCCTGTCTCTCCGAGTGGGTTTTTACACTAAATTCACATAAAAAAAATAAAAAAAGGTTTCCGTGCATGTGCCAAAGCAAATTGGGGGAAAATAAATGTAAAATATTTCCTTGTGGGAGGAGGAGGAGGAGAGGAGGGTGCTGTGTGTACTTGTGATGGAAGTGGCTGAAGCCGTCCGCCCGCCCCAGTGACACTCTGAGACCTCTTTGTGAGGCCGGAGAATGTTCACCCAAACCGCAAATTATCATTGAAGCAGGGCAGGCCTCATGCCCCATCACCAGACCCCTCCAAACGCCCCGCTCCCCCCCCCCCCAGCCCTGGACCCTTTCTCCAGTGGTGTAAAGCAGTGGTTCTCAACATGTGGGTCGGGACCTCCAGAGGGGTCCCCAAATTATTTTGGGGGGGTCCACAAATTATTTTGGGGGGTCCCCAGGTAATTAACCTAAAGTGCAACATTGTTTTCTCACTCAACAGTAAAAAACAGCATAAAGGTTAAGTGTATCTGCGTTTCTGAAGTGACAATTTAAGGACTTTTTTAATACCTCTAAAATGACAAATGTAACATCGGCCAAATTGTCAAATATTAGAGGCATGTGAAAATAGCCGATCTACATGCTTGAGGCGTTGTGAGCATGTAGAGCATTGTATAACACGGTTCTATTTCACAATAGAACCGTGTTATACAAAATGTAATGCCTCAACTCTTAGTGGTCCCCAGTTCAAATATGATTATTTAGGGGGTCGCGGCCTGAAAAGGTTGAGAACCACTGGTGTTAAGCAGTGGTTCTCAACCTTTTCAGGCCGCAACCCCCAAAATAATCATATTTTAACTGGGGACCCCCCCTCACCTTGACGAGCACGTTCTATTGTGAAAATAACAGATCTACATGCTCACAATGCCCTTATACTCCGCTACATTTATTTGTCAACTTTAGTTACTAGTTACTTTGTATATTTAGATTTTTATTACTAATACATACATACCACTTCAGCCCTAAATACTGTATGTTTTGGCCATTTGAAAATAGCCGATCTACAAGCTGACAATGTGTCACAATGCATTGTGTGCTTTTTTCAAAATACTTTTATACATTTGAAAACTTTCTGCATAACGAGTAATTTCTACTTTTGGTACTTTAAGTACATTGTCATAACAATACTTGTATACTTTTACTTTAGTCAATTTAGAATTCCAGACTTTTAATTCTAACAGAGTATTTCTAAATTGCAGTATTGACACTTTTACTTGTGAAACTGTGAGTACTTTTTCCACCTTTCTCTTAACCCATTAAGATCTGGGGCCAATTCTTGCACTTAATACTATATCAGTGGTGCCCAAAATGTCAAGGACCCCCCCAAAACTGATATGTAGTTGGCCGTGGTCCCCCATATCCCCCACATATTTTTGTTCCAGGGACCCCCAGAAGCAAATATTTTGAGTTAAAAAAAAATATTTATAAAAAAATCTATAATTCAAATATTATATGCAAACATTTTCACGATAAAAAAAAAAGAAGAAAATAGCAGATCAAGTTGAACAGCCAAATTATAAAATAATAAAACGAGTGATGCTATATCAACTACTTTGGAAATGGTGATGGAAATAACTCAATTCAAGGAAACGTGCCTCAAAATTGCATTTAAGTACAGTGTGCTTGAGTAAATGTACTTATAGTTTATACTTTCCACCATTGGATTTACAGCATCTGTCCAAATAAACACGTCCCAAAGCTGTGGTGGGGAGGGGGAGAGGGAGAGGGAGGGGGAGAGAGAGAGAGAGAGAGAGAGAGAGAGAGAGAGAGAGAGAGAGAGAGAGGCCATGGGTGAGCGTACCCACCCAGCCATATACCCACCCATACACCCGTATGAGTGATACATGGAGGCTGCTGCCAGGGAACGCACAACTTATTTGACCACTTAATCTTTTTCGAATAAAGAAATACAAAAATATATCAATGCTAAATACACGCTTTCGTCCCTGAATCCCCACCGACTCTCTCTCTCTCTCTCTCTCTCTCTCTCTCTCTCTCTCTCTCTCTCTCTCTCTCTCTCTCTCTCTTTTTCTCACTCACACTCACTCACACACACACACACACAGTCACGCACTCACTCACTCACTGACTAACACAATGTAACACACACACACACACACGCACACACACACACACACACACACACGCCTCCCGTACTTTCGCCTCTTCCCCTGCTCCTCTCCACGCCCCGCCCCTCCCCATTGCTTAATGCTCGGTACAATATTTTCATGGTAAATGGAGTGAGATCCTAAGTAAACAGCGCTCAGGTTGTGTCTCTGTGTGCTCCCCTCTATGTCCAGGGAGTCACGCATGCGTGCATTTACAGAGGCCAGTGGAAAGCTTTTCCAGCGGCCTCTTCATCACTTACGGTCACCCAGGGGTGTCGCACCAAATTCTGGGCCCTGGGTACAAGGATTCACTGTGGGGCCCCTGTGCTTTAACTATTGAAAACTAGCAGATATACAAGCTCACAGCGCGGCACCGAGTGCCGCGCTGCGAGCTTGTAGATCTGCTATTTTTAAAAAATCATGAAAATCTTTGAATATTTCAAATCCTTCCAAGGTTTTTTTTTTTTTTTTTAAACCTATGTTTCTATGTCAGTGGAGCTCATGTGCAGGACCCCCAAAATGGTATGTATTTGGCCACGGAACCCCATCTCAAAATATTTAGTTCCAGGGACCCCCCCAGATGCAAAATTTGAGTTACAAATGTTCAAAAAATACATATATTCAAAGATTTGCACACATTTTCACGACTTTTCAAAAATAGCGCGGCACTTAGCTTGTAGATCTGCTATTTTTCAAGAGCTAAAGTATGAAATAATGAAGGCCCCTCCAACACCTTGGGCCCTAGTAACTCAGTCCCACTTTCCTACCCCTTGTGACGCCCCTGTGGTCACCTATTAGGGCGGGGCGGCTCCCTCCTACAAGACCCTGCCCTGCTTTAACAACTTCTAGGGCTATTTCTGCTTGTCCTCTTAAATACTCACCATGTAAGAGGAGGCCACATACTCTGTTCCACTGCTGGGAATAAGAAACTAAGTACATTCTCTCAAGTATACTGAGTACGTAAAGTAAGTACAACTTTGAGGTGATTTTAACCGCATCGACCCGAGGCCAGGTTCTACAAATGCCTTCTAAATCAGTAGTTCTTTATTAGTTTATATCCACAAGTTTCCACCGGAGTTTACTGGAGACTATCGGGACCAAACTTCCGGGTTTAACAGCAGACATACAAGCTCACGTCGCGTCGCAGATGCAACCCGTTGTGAGCTTGTAAATCGGCGCCGGAAGCTCGGTACAGACGTCTGCGCAATGCACTATGGGGCTTTGATTGATTGATTGATTGAAGACTTTATTAGAAGTTTGCATAGGAAAAGGTACAGTTTCATGACGGTACAGTTCACTGGTACAAGGTCTACTAAAAGGAGATCCATGAAAAGACTAAGCTTATTTCCACTGGAAACCATTTAAGTATCTCATATAACATTGAATGACAGACAAATAGAACACAGTACTATGCAGTAGATATGTAAAGAAAAACAAAAAAAAACAGTAAGTCTAAACAAACAGTATATACAAAGAAGGGGCAGGGGAAGGTAGGGTTGGGCTAGGTTCATTTTTTTACCAGTTGCGAACGGCTGCTGCCTGTAAGTGGTTTTTCAGGGCAATTTTAAAGGATGCTAGTGATCCACACTCCTTTATGGCCTTCGGTAAGGCTTTCCACATTTTGGTGGTATAGCAGAAAAACGAGTTTGACCCTTTGTTGGTTTTGACTCTGGGTTGGAAGTGATCTGTGGCGCGCTGCCTCTGGTGTTGTAGTTATGGACATCCTTAATGTTTATAAAGTATTTTGACAGGTACTTGGGTATCATAGTGGTGTAGTGTATCTTGTACACCAGGCCCATTGCAAGTTGCTGTACTCTGTCTACATTTACGTGGATACATTTTATAAAATATGATAATATCATTTTTTCTTTCTTTTTTAATAGATGTTCAAGGCTACAAGCTCTGACACTCTGCGAGCTTGTATATCTGCTACTTTTGAATAACCAGTGCTATAATCTAAAATACTACTATCTCGGAGGCAAATATTGTATTTTTTTTCCCAACTCCACTGTATTTATTGACAGCTTTAGTTCTGTAGTTATACGAAAACATACATCAAGCCATGCTCTTAGAAAAAAACTTTTTACCAATAGGCCAATACTTTTGCACTTTTACTTAAAGGGATATTTCACTTTCAAAAAGACTTTTGGTCATTTTATCGTCTAATTAGGCTTTTATGAACACCCTGAACAGTTTTTAATTTGCTTGATTCAATATTTAGATATTTGATGTAAATGTTATCAGTCCTCCTCCTGCAGGAAGAGGGCCCCATACACACACATTGTAACTTCAAACTCCATTTTAACCATGATAGATTCATTAAAAACACCCGTTATTTTTTCTGGTGACTCATACTACCCTCCTAATACGTGAGCAGGCCGTGTTTTTTCGATAACTTTTTTCATTTTATTTTTAATAATTATTTGGGAAAATGAAAAATATTGAATACAAAAATGGATTATTAAAAATAAATGAAAAAAGTTATCGAAAAAACACGGCCTGCTCACATATTAGGAGGGTAGTTTGAGTCATCAGAAAAAATAATGGTTGTTTTTAATGAATTTATCATGGTTAAAATGGAGTTTGAAGTTACAATGGGTGTGTGTGGGGAGAGGCCCTGGGCCTGAAGGGCCTGATAACATTTACATCAAATATCTACATATTGAATGAAGCAAATTAAAAACTGTTCAGGGTGTTCATAAAAGCCTGATTAGACGATAAAATGACCAAAAGTTTTTTTGAAAGTGTAATATCCCTTTAAGTAACATTTTGAATACAGGACTTTTACCTGTAGCAGTTTATTTGTATTTATTTTTTACATTATGATATTGCTACTTTTACTGAAGTGAAAAGATCTGAGTACTTCTTCCAACCACTGGCCCTGCCCTGTTTTAACAACTCAGGGCTATTTCGGCTGCCTCTTAAATATGGAATATTATATTCACGTCATGGCTCTTACGGGACAGCCTGTATCGAACTGGTGTCCCAAGAGGAGTTTTATTTGCACTCATAAATGGTAAAGCACCGAAAGAAATGATAGAGGAGAGGAAAAATCTGGAATATTATGATCATGATTAAAATACTCAGTGTTAAGTACAGTAGTGTAGAAAGATAGATGTTTATAGTGTCCTGCATAGCAAGATGCCCATCCCGCACAGGCTTACAAGACACTCACAAGTGTGTAAGTACAGTATAGTGTAAGTGATATTTTTTGGTTAAAACAAAATGCTTTTTAGTTGTTGTTGTTAAAAAGTTAAGCTCTATATTCTGATAATCAGTCTTTGTTCAACAACAGGGTCTCCCTCTCTCTCCAGCTCTTTAAAGGACAACTGTTTTTTTTTTTTTACAACAAGGGTTCATGTTTTAGATAGTCATTAGAGAAAAGAAAAGATGAGTGTTAAAATGTTTTCATTTACTTCTTTCTATTATTTTAGTGATTTTAACGATTTTGATTTGCATGCATGCCCCCAGGTTGGGGGCATGCATGCAAGTGGCTAAATATGTATTTTTAAACACAATGAGCCCATTCCCAAGATGCACCGCAATCTTTCATAGGCAGATGTGACTTATGAGGGCTGGTGTAAATAGAAACAAAGAAATTGACAGCCTATTGTGTCTAAAAAGACACATTTAGCCACTTGTACACATGCCCCCAACCACTGAAATCAAAATACTAAAATGGCTAAAACGATAGAAAGCAGTAAATGAAAACATAACTCATCTTTTCTTTTCTCTAATTACAATCTAAAATATGAACCCTTGTTGGAAAGAACTAAAGTTGTCCTAATAAACAGAAGCCAACCAGGAGGGATTTATCATCTTCTTTTTTTCTCTCTCTCTCCTACCTATTTAGTGTTCCATTTTCCAATTGTGTCTGCTCACTGATTGTGTCATCACTTCCATTCTCTTCCTTTCTCCTGTCCTGAAATGCTTTTTTCAACCCCTTCTTTACTACAGAACTGGAGAGACAGGGAGAGTCTGTTAATGAACAAATGTACTACAGCAGGGGTCTTCAACATTTTCAGGCCAATTAAGGACCCCTTAGTTGAGAGCGAGATGGAGCAGGGACCCCAAGCCCCCAGGACTGAGGGGGAGCTTTGAAGCAAAATGGACATGGTGGCCGTTTGAGGTACTGCAGTTGGGGCTTCTATTCATGAACCTCATGAACGCGCATCTAGGCTTCTTTGTATTGACGCGCGTTCATACCGGAAATGCTCGTTCATGAATTAGAGCCCCAGCGCGTCCATGAACACAAACTATGACGCAAAATGGCTTGTATGTGTCTACAGGAACACTTGAGGCAGATAGCCCCCCGCTACCCCCGCCTCCCCGTTTCTCGCTCCCAGACCACGCCCCCGACCGTCGCGATTGGCTCAGAAGCCAAATAGAAGCCCCACTACGTCACGTTTCATAGGCGTTTCAAACGCGGAAGTACGCTTCATGCGCTGGGTGAGCAACTCAATGCAAGTGGACGGGCGGGGATTCTGGTGTCCTCTCTATTCTTATTATAACTCTACAACTCTACAAACGTTTCAAAGATTCCATATACTGTAGTTTGAGTTTCATTGTTTGACAGCACAATCATCAGTGTATTTTGGATTCATGACAATTTGTGTTTTCAGATATTTAACCACTTGAACTGTCAATACTTAATAAAGTTGACCTTTCACTCTGTACTTAGTCTGCTCTTTTTCCCCTCTACACCAAACCTCTTTGCCAAAAATAGCTGATCTACAAGCTCAAAACGTTGCGAGCTTGTAGATCTGCTATTTTTGGCTAACGTTCTCAGAATAAGGACACTTAGTTCATGTGGTTAATATAAAAAAGGAGAAAAAAATCTATCATACAAAGATTTGGAGGACCCCCTGTAGTAAATCTGAGGACCGGACCCCCTGTTGAAGACCCATGTACTACAGTACTGTATATATTCACTATCAGAATGTACAGCTATTTCACACTTGTTTTAACAAACCCGTATTGACTGACTAATTGAGTACTTTATACTGTAAGTAAATAGTAAACGGTGCGAGGTACCGCAAGACATTATGGCTAAAAGGATAACACAAAAACGTCCTGGGGACTTCCATTGTGGTTCTATGTATTCAATTCATCAATATAGCATAAAGAAAGCAACACAGTAATACAATTCATCAACAAATAGGCTACAAACACTAGGCCTACTGTATATACTGTATGTACAAAGGAGAAAAAAGGAAGAACGATGGCAGTGAGTGACACATCCTTTCTATGGGAAAATTACATTTACCTCCCCTTGTGTTCTCCTGATTTTGAAAGAAACCACGGGTACACATTATTGTGTATCATTATTTTATGTTTTAACTATTGAAAAATATCAGATATACAAGCTCACTGCGAGCTTGTAGATCTGCTATTTTTGAAAAATCATGAAAATTAGAATTTTGACCCGATTCTATAAGTGTCTTTTGAATCCTTCTAAGATTTTTGGAAAAACCTATGTTTCTTTGTCAGCAATCTGGCCAGCCATTGTCAAAGAAAAGGTGGAGCTCAGTTAGTCTGTTCTTGAGAGACTGCTATATGTCAGTGGTTCTCAAACTTTTTCATGTGAAGGACCCCCAAAATTATATTTATTTGGCCATGGACCCGCATCTCAAAATATTTAGTTCCAGGGACCACCCAGAAGCAAAATTTGAGTTACAACTGTTCGCTTTGAAAATATTCAAAGATTTGCACACATTTTCACGACTTTTTCAAAAATAGCAGATCTACAAGCTCGCAGTGCGGCACTCGGTGCCGCGCTGTGAGCTTGTATATCTGCTGTTTTTCACTGGTTAAAGCATTCAATAATTCTAGGCCTAAATGGGTTAATGGATCACTTACTGCTGTATTTGTAACTCTGTGTTGGGTGCAAATGTAACCAAATGGACGCCATTTGTACGCTCTCAGAGTTAGGGATTTACAGTGTAGGAATAACCTTGCAAAACAAGGTGAATCAAGCAGCAGCACATGCAGGCATAAATGCAGAAGAGATTTAATTCTATTTAATTAATGTATGAGTCAGATATGAGTGGTCAGTTGGCTGTCATCATATGAGTGGCCGTTGGCTTGTTTCCCTGTGAGTCTGCAGGACAGGAGTTAATCATGTGGTGGCAGTGAGAGGTTGAGCAATATGAATCATTTGGCTCGCTTGTAGCTCTCATAAACACTCTTATGCATGCTTGCACGCACGCACGCACGCACGCACACACGCACGCATATAAAATGTTTCTTTCGTAAATGAATGCCCTACAGTATACTTGAACATACTGGTGTGATCTGCAAGTTCGTAACATACTAACATGGCGCGAATCAATGCTTTTTGAACTTGTAGATTTGCTACTTATAGCTGTGTTGTGGGGGGGGGGGGGGGGGGGTTGTTAGATATGATTTATGATACATAAAAGTATGATTCATGTATGAGGCTCATATGACCATAAAGGTACATTCTGTGAACTACTGTTTGATTACAGGTCATGGCGACTGTGGTTACCCTGACTGATCATGTTCATGGTTATACTGCATGTCGCTGTGGAAAGTTACTAGAAGAACCGATGTGTCTGTCTTCTTGTTATGATCTGTGAACCAATCAACGAGTCCCACGCTGATATTGTACTTCATATATACTGTATGTTTAACCTCCATTTTAGGAGAGAGAGATATTAGCAAGCTGCCACTAGGATGGTATGCTCACTGTTTGTCTTCCTTGTCTGCTCTCTTCAAAATACAACAATTTAAGATATATTCCTTTTGGCTGTCTCTGAGTCTTATTTGGTTATGGATTTATAAATCCATATTTAAGTTATTTTATTAATCTATCTATCTATCTATGTATTTTTGAAGGGTTTTCTGCCTTTATTGATAAGTATACACAGGGGCGTCAGTCAATTGGGTATGGCAGGGGTATACAGCTGCCATACCCTGGGTCCAGGGGGGAAATAAAAGTTACTTTTAAATATAAATCCATGAATGTCTCTTTGTCTATCTGCGCTGGTTATTATGTTGTTAAATTACAGTAAAATAACTACAAATGCAAAATGTAACAAAATGGTCACTTTAACTATTCTCCACACTTCTCCCCATCTTGACAAAATGCTATAGTCACAGGTTCCGCAGGTCAACTGCACAGGTGCAATGCATTATTGTTAATTGTGGCACATTTACTAACATGCCAAGTTTAGCTGCACTTGAACAACCGTTCCAGGCTGCCATATCCAGACCAAGAAACCGTAGAACCTGTGTAAAAAAAAACAGCCAAAATCCGATCTACATGCTCAAGCATGTAGATCTGCTATTTTCACAATATGTAATGTAATGTTATACAAAATGTAATGCCTCTTATCCATGAGGACTCCCATCTTTGCCATACCCTAGCTTTTGCTGAACTGACGCCACTGGGAATACAGTAGAGTAGACTGACAAGAAATGGGGAGAGAGACACATGGCAAATAAACCGTTTTGGACATGTGAGGTTTCCACCCGACTGAGACGATTATGCTCTACATTTGGCGGAAGGTCTTCATGAATAAAATCCCTTGCTTTCCCATGGAAGACACATGCCATGCTGTCCACACTGACTCCTCACATGGACAGACACATGTTGCACAGTCGTTCTCTTTGCAATCAGAGCTTTGTTGAAGACGTGCTGTGGTCAGACCACCGCTTTGTTTTAACGTAGCCTACAGTAAATGATTCCCTGTATTTGACACTGTTAGTGTTGTTGACACACTGTTTGTTGGGTTGTGCACAATATGTTGTTACGGTATTACAGTATGTTTGTGTTTTATGTCTGAGTATCAAACGCAAATGTTTGATATTCAGATATGCACACATTACAACAGCCTACTCTACAGTGTAATACTGAAAAGTACTGTAATTTACACTCAATTTACAATTACAATTTAGGAATTTAGCAGACGCTTTTAATCCAAGACTTACAATAAGCAGGTAATACATCAATATAATACATCAATATAATAAGCAAGCTAATATGTCAGTACATCAACAACAACGAGTGCATATGAAAATCAATTTAGAAAAACAATAACATACAAGGTAGACCACGCACCTAATCAGTAAATAAAACTTTTCTAAACCTAAAAATGCTATCTAGCTTCATGTGTGGTCACAGAGGGAAGGGGAGTGTTACAGTAGTGCTATAGGTTTAGGTGGAGTCTGAAGAGGTGAGTCTTCAGTCCACAGCGGAACCTAGGGAGTGAGTCTGTATAGTTCTAAGTGCGACAGGGAGTTTATTCCACAGTTTGGGGGCCAGGAGGGCAAATTGTCTAGGACGAGTGGATTTTTGTCCCGGATTTTTAGCGAGGGTTCTGTCAGCATCCCTGTGTTGGCTGATACTCCTTTTATTCATTTTATACATTTATACATTGTTCAAATGGTTCTGGGGTGTGCGACTGTGCATGCGTGTGTGCGTGCGTCCGTCCGTCCGCGCGTTACCCAAAATACCACTTTGGGAAGACAAAATCATTTTGAATGCAGTGAGTTCAATTTTGCAGGATATTTGTGGAGTTTGGCCTTCTGTGTGTGTATATCGTTTGTGTCATTTGCGTGTAGAGTTCTGAGAATGTGAATTATGCTTAGCTTTTCCTAGAACACTAGGTGTAAAACTGTGAGGATATACAGTAATTGTCTTCTTTTCCAAGCTTCCTCTGTCAATGGAAGATGTATTGACAAAGCTGTGACTTCCATTATGCTACATAAACGCTCCCCAGAGCCCCGTTGATAAGGAATCTGTGTGCGTGCTTTTGTGTGTGTGCGTGCAGCGTGCATGTGTGTGAATGCACGTCTGTGCATTCTAGTGTGTGAGACACACACACGCACACACACACACTACTGTATACCCGTGTTGACGTGCCGTGCGCACCATTAAAAAGTGCATCCCCCGACATGAGGGTTCTCCCATCTGACTTTTAATCATCCCTTTTACCTTTAAAAAAACGCTTGCTTTTCCGACGCAGAAACCCAGAGACCTCGTATCTGCGTCACATTTGTGGGAACTTAACCTGTTTTTCTAACACACTTTTTATGTTGTGCTGTACAGTAAAATATTACTGTTTTTAGTCCCAGAATGGTGGGTATTGCGGCTCCTGTGGGAGCCTTAGCACTCCAGCAGTTTTCCAGCCAAAGCCTGCACATTAAAAGCCAACTCCGAGAGTGTAACAAATGGAATCAAATGGACCCTCGCGGGTCCATTTGGTTCCATTTGTACACTCTCGGCAGTTGGCTTTTAAACGCGGTCGCACCTCAAGCAGCTTGGAGATGCAGCACTCTGGCAACGTTGCGTCCATGACATCAGTCACTCGGGCCAAACTTGCAGACATGTGTGATTTATTATTATTTTCCCATGCAGCTAAAATGTGCCCCCACTATGTTTCTTCATTACATTTAAGGCCTATTAATGTAAAATGGGGGGAGATTACGGCATAATACATGCTTGGAAAAGAGCCGCAGGTTCAGCCAATATAGTAAATTTTATACTAATAAAGTAGCTGAATAGTGGGTAAATGTTTATATTATTTTACAACTTGCCTTGAGGAGGGAACTTGTATTTCTTTTTTCTTTTTTTCTTCTTTTTTTTCTACCATTAATAATGAGAAGTGATGGATTGGACTAATTACCGTGTATTGTAACTAATACTCCCCTCACCACTTTTATTATATAATTAGGATTTCCTCTTTCATACACTAATGTTACAAAAAAAAAGGTATTTGGAATTAACAATTAACCTACCAATTTTCATTAGTTTTAATTAGTCTGCACGAGATAGAGCCTTAATGACTTGACACTTTAGCATTTGTCTGTTGAAAAAGCACATTAAGTTGTGTTTTTTTTTAACCGACCAGTGCCGTGTACATTGATCTAAAGCTGGGGGGCCTGTCAGGCTTTTTTTTTTTTTTTTACCACGACAGACAGACCACCAGGATGTCCAGTTTCCCCCCAAACCCTCCCATCTGGTCCTTCTTGGAAGGAGTGTTGCTGCTGCGCTGAGTGAGGGCTGGTAGTGCGGAGGAAACTGGAGGCGCTATGAGAGATACACTGAATGAATCCCTATACCAAGGTTCCCCAATTAGTTTTCCCCAAGGGCCGAATTATGTCTAGGGTACCAAGCCGAGGGCCACAACATTGCAGGGGGCGACGGCGGCGTTCCTGCTACTCCAGCGACAGTTCAGATATCATCGTTGTCGGGTGAAAATCTTGTATGTCCAAAACCGTTCGTTTTGAATTTATCATTTTTTAAATTATTTAAACTAGTTAAAACAGCCGATCTACAAGCACACAACGCCTCGCGGTGCGAGGCGTTGTGTGTTTGTAGATCTGCTGTTTTTTTGTGCGACAGCCTTGTATGATTTGCGAAAGAACGTACAAATTTGGAGATACGAGATTTCCACCCGACAACGACAATATACTAGTGTTGTTGCTGCTCTTATACCACCATTATTACTGGGGTCGGTGTGGGCCAGACAGTAGCCCCCCGCGGGCCGCAAATGGCCGCAAATTGCAGATACTGTAGGTGATCTTTTATGGCGGAATCACACTTTTTGATGGCTGGTGGTTGGGAATTCCACGTTGGTCCCATAATAGTAGAATTGTGCTTTTCTTATGGTAATCTGATATAAACAAGAAAAAGGAATTGTCGAACAATACAAATTGAGAGCTGCCGTGGACTCGAGATGAAGAAATACATGAATTAACGATTGTTTTGGGATATCATAACACCAGATTAAAGTGGTAAAATAGCTAGCCCGGAATTCTCCTTTAATTCATCCCAATCTTTGTGCCGAATCTGGGGGGAATGAGATCTGTGGAGCTCCCTCTGGTGTTGTTCCCTTGCTCTTTTGAAGTAGTTTGACAGGTATACACACTTAATATCTTATAAAGTCCTGGAATAAATTCCTTAACAAAACATTTCTTCACCAATGTGTTTGTAAAGATGTCTAGTAACACTTCTCACAAAGACTGAAATTCAGTTTCCCTAGGAGAATCCATTACAGCTGATGAAAGTTGTGGTCCCATTAAATTAACTATACAGGATAAAACACACCAAACTAAATATGCTTCAAGTAGCATGTGTGGGGTCAAACTAGGGTGTTTTCATGATTCTGAATCCATTGCAAGCATTTGTTTTGCACGAAAAACATTCCTTGGGGTATAGGCGGCTTCCACAAAACTGTGAAAAGTGATGACTCATCACTAAACCATATTTTTGTGGGGCTGTTTTTAGCCCAATGAATGTTTTTCGTGCAAAACAAATGCTTGCAATGGATTCAGAATCATGAAAAATCCCTAGTTTGACCCCACATGCACTTGCTACTCAAAGCATATTTATTTTGGTATGTTTTATGCTGTATAGTTAATGGGCCCCCAACTTTCATCAGCTATGAAGGATTCTCCTAGGGAAACTGTATTTCAGTCTTTGTGAGATGTGTTACTAGACACCTTTACAAACACATTGGTGAAGAAATCTTTTGGTAAGGAATTTATTCCAGGATTTGACACTATTTCTGAAGATATCCCCTGACTAACTGGTCCCTTGAGCATCTTGAAAACCAGACCCATTCCACGTTGCTGTCCTCTACCCTGAGCGGTTACACCCCGCCATTCCGAAACACCGCTATTCCGAACGTTGACTTCTAACCCTAACCCTACCCCTAACCCTAACCCTAACCCTAACCCTAACCCTAACCCTTACCCTAACCCTAACCCTAACCCTAACTAACCCTAACCCTACCCCTAACCCTACCCCTAACCCTAACCCTAACCCTAAACCTAACCCTAACCCTGCTTCGGAATAGCGGTGTTTCGGAATGGCGGACTGTTGCCACCCTGAGCCATCCCACATGGCAGAGCAGTTATGAGCAATATATATGCTATATATATTTTTTTTTAAATATTGAAGTATCCAAAAGTACAAAGTACATTGCTGTATAGAAATGTAGACATTAAAAAAAATACAAAATACAGAAGCTTTCCAAAAATATCAATAATAGTGAAAAATCTTCAAGCTAAAATCCCACAAGCTCACCACATGTTGCAATGCGTCACATGAGCTTTAGATCAGCCATTTCCACTATATTTGAAATAGTGGTTAAGTGGTTAATCCATAATGTACTTATTCCCTTAGAAATATCAAAAGTCCAATATTTGTCCTTGAAATATAGGGGATTCGTCGTACGTATCCCAAAATACAAAGTAAAGTACGCATACTAAAAAAGAACGTACTCAACTGGGACGTGCTGGCCATTGGGAAAAGCGGGACAACTCCCGAACGGCCGGTTCATTCCCGGCCGGTCTAGGCCGGGATTTTTAAAAAAAAATAAAATGTCGGCCTTCGTTCCATTTTGGGGCTGGCCAGCCAACAAAGTATATCGTCACTGTCAGGCAGAAACCTCGTATCTCCAAGTTTCAAATTTGTACATTTTTTCGCAAAGCAAAGCCCTGCTTCATCATACAAGGCCGTCGCACAAAAGTAGTGAAAACAGCAGATCTACTGTGTGCTTGTAGATCGGCTGGTTTCACTAGTTTAAATCGTTTTTAAAATGATAAATACAAAACAAACGGTTTTGGACATAAAAGGTTTCCACCCAACAACGACGAAATACAACTCATGTAATTGGCCCCCTGGCTTGTCACTTGTCATGATCTGAAATGGCAAATCTTTGAGTAGCAGCAGCAGCGCTATAGAGACAGATCTCTCGCTATAGCGCGCAATGAGGGCCTCTCCAACAACTCTTTTGCCCGGGCTGAATCAGGGGCCCAGCACGTCCCTGGTACTCAAGTACAGTACTCAAGTAAATGTACTGTACTCGGGTACTGTCCACCAGTGCAGACCACCAGGATGTCCAGTTGCCCCATCCACAGACGCTCCCATCCCCTCCTTCCTTCCTGGATGGATGGATGCTGCTGAGTGACGACTGCTGCTGTGGAGGAAACGGGAGGCACTGCACAGAGATACAGAGAAGCCAGAGGATGTGTGTGTACGTCCGTGCACGTGTGTGTGCATGTGTTTGTGTGTGTGTGATCCTCCGAGCATCAACAGGGAGCCTCTTTAGCTTAGTAATTAGCGCTAACTCGCGCCTGGGGACTTCTGGGACCGGACTGGAGGACGGACGCTCCTACTCGCCAGCGGGCCAGGCCCAGGGCCGTGGGCATGTTTTCTGTATATTTGCCCAGTGAGTGATTTGCAGAAAGACGTCCTTGTAAAGACCACAGGCATCGCTCTCACAGGACACTCCGGGCGCTGACAAGCAGCGTCTGTCAGCTGCAAAGTGGCTGGAAGCGCCGCGGCGCACGGATCCGCGGCCCCCGGGCCGCCCGCGGCGCGCCTCTGTCCCTCTCCCAGGCTCAACGGCACGGGGGCAGTGTTGCCAGATATATGAAAAACAAGCCCCAGAAGGGGTCTTCAACGTTTTCAGGCCAAGGACCCCTTAGCTGAGAGAGAGATGAAGCAGGGACCCCCAGATTCCATATAGTTTCATCGATTGACAACACAATCATCAGTGTATTTTGGATTCATGTCAATTTGTGTTTTTTAACCACTTGAACGGTCAATACTTAATAAACTTGACCTTTCACTCTGTACTTAGTGTGCTCTTTTTTCCCCTCTACACCAAAACTCTTTGCCGACAATAGCCGATCTACAAGCTCACAACTGCTGCGAGGCGTTGTGAGCTTGTAGATCTGCTATGTTTGGCTAAAGTTCTCAGAATATGGATGCTAGGGCTCAAATGGTTCATATGGAAAAGGAGAAAAAAGGCTTCTATCACACAAAGATTTGGAGGACCCCTCGTACTAACTCTGAGGACGCCCTGGGGGTCCCAGACCCCCTGTTGAAGACCCCTGGACTATACAGTTGAAACCCCTTTAACCCTCACTATCGTCTATTTGAAAATAGACGATCTAAAAGCTCACAATTGTCACGTTGTGAGCACGTACTCCTATACAGGCTGGGTTGGCACCTGTCAGTGGGGAGTGGAGGATGGGAGGAGTAGGACGAAGGCGCTATGTCCTCCCGGTGGGGGCTCCTCACTGGCAGGTGAGTCAGTGTAGGATACAACAGTGGTGACAACAGCAATGTGTGTGGGGAGGCATTTATTGGCATAAGGACTAAATTGGGGAGGAGTGGGTAAAAAATAATAGGCTACTAAAAACAAGAGAGGAAAAAACATTAGGAAGCGAGCAAGCAAGCAAGGAAGCTGCTTTAAAGGTGTAGTCACTATCCACCTTTAAAAATAAAAAGCCCCACTCAAAACGCAACCCGCAACTACCAATATTTACAAGCGACTTTTACAGAAAATGCAAGCCCGAAGTCGCTTATAACAAGCAGACATGGCAACTCATAGCGCTTACAGTACAGTACACACACTGAACCCTTTCACCCATATATTGACACACACACTTCACAGTTTGATTGCATTTTATTTTTTCTTGTTGCTTTTTTCCTTCTTCTTTTTTCAGCCGGGCGCTGAAGGATTATTACCGCCTGGGATATTAATCAAATAAATCCTTAAGGTGGGCCCATGGTGGGACCCCGCTGGGGTTATTTATGTGTGTGTGAGCGTATTTCCATCCTGAAGCAGACGCGGGGCTGTCATTTAACAACACTGTTAAATGTACCTATGGAGCAGATGCACAAAGTGCACTGCACAATCACCGGCGTTAACAACTGTGTTAACCACTCACAAGCCCTATATACTTTTTTTGTACGGCAAATAGTGAAAATAGCCAGTCTGCACGCTCACTGGTATTAATAGATGAGTCTGCAGAGCTCGCGATTTTGATTTTTTTTTGGGGGGAATTTCTTTGAAAATGTTTGCAAATAATGTCATGACCTGGCCATATAGAGCACTGACGTCTGGCATCACTTTATTCTTGGTATTGAAATTCCCAATTTCCCATAGGGGGGATCTTTCTGTGTTCCAGAAATAAACAATCCGCCCTGGTAATTTTACTCATAATGGATATGAAGCATAAACTGACGGATAAGAAGTACTAATTTAACCAATGAGTAAGAAAATATTTCATTTTTTAACACAACCTACTGCACCTAACAAAATCGCCAGGATGGTTTGTTTATGTGATGCCGACCCGTGACCCATGGGGTAGTGGGAGTGTCGTCAGGACTTCAGTACTCTATGGGGATTTAAAGGAGTAGTTCACCCCCAAAATGACTGATCGATTATGATCGATTACTCACCTCATGGACTCTTGAATTCATGGATATATTTAGTTTTTGTCGCATTCCTAAGTCAATAACTTGAGGAGACTTGTTGTGTCTCCATAGTGTGTGGCAAAATGTAGTCCTACAGCGGCCATGTTTAGGGCCAACACAGGTGTTCTGATTGGAGTAGAACATTAGTCTATGCCATTCAAACAATTGAAACACCTGTGTTGGTCCACAAAATGGCCGCTGTAGGACTACATTTTGCCACACACTATAGGCCCTAGGGAACAAAGCAGGCTCTTTGTGTCACCATAGGGAACCACTGCTGGTCATCAAATTACCCCCATTTTTTTGGATGAACTATCCCTTCAAGTGATCGCATTTACTAACACAACAAGCAAAGTATACTGCAACGCATTGCAACATAAAGAGAATGACCCTAACAGGTACACTCTCCTAGTTTGCAGTGTAAAACTAAAGCACAAGGCCACCTAAGTGAAATAACATTTTACTTTTGGAGCTTCATCCAATGTACAGACTCTATTCTAACTCTTACCATAGAATAATATATAATATGGAACACTATTCGCTCCTCCTGTCCACCAAGAGTTTTAGGGGCAAAGTGTTTCGCAGGCAGACAGGCGGAGAAGGAACACTAGCCCAGCCTGTACAGTTAGTTTTAACAGCAGACCGGGCGCCCATGGAAAGCAGAGGCCTGTAAAGTCCTGATAGTGAGAACGAGCCGTGCTACGCTTGTCAGCGGTGAATTGACGAGAGCCCTGGGAGCGTCGCTGTTGATACTAAACGGGTTAATGTCAGCTCCGAGGGCAGGGAGGCTGGGAAGGGACTCCCCGGGCTGGGACGTCCCAGCTCCGCGGCCAGCCTGGGAGCTGTTAGTCCCATTCATTAATCAAAGCTCTAATTTGTTTTTCCTCTGCCTTCGCTGACACACACTGCATATTATTGCAGTGGCACCGCGAGGAGGGAGGCTGACTGACTGACTGACTGACTGACTGACTGACTGACTGACTGACCATAGTGGTGGAAGAAGTACTGACATTTCCAGTGGTGGAAAAGGTTTTTTACTTTTTAAGTAAAGTTATCAATACTGTAATGTAGACATACTCTTGGTACAAGTAAACGTCCAGTTATCAACATTTGCTTGAGTATAAGTAAGTACTGGCATCAAAATATATACTTAAAGTACCAAAAGTACTCATTATGCAGATTGTGTCATTTCACAAGGTGTCATACCATATATCTAAAATGTACACTGTACCTTTTGAAAATAGCACATCTACAAGCTCACAACGTGTGTGTGTGTGCGTGCGTGCGTGCGTGCGTGCGTGCGTGCGTGCGTGTGTGTGTGCGTGTGTGTGTGTGTGTGTGTGTGCGTGCTTGCGTGTGTGTGTGCGTGCGTGCGCACACGTATGTGTGCGTGCTCATATGTCAGTGTGAGAGGGGACCACCGTAGAAAGACTGACAAAGGGAGCGAATTCCAAACTTCACTGTCAAGTGGATGATTTTCTGAGAGCTTTAGCGTGATTGGCTGTCACTTTGAACTGTTCACTGTTTTGTTCTCTCTCTCTTCCTAGGTGGTGGTCGGGGTGTTATAGTTATATTAACAATTTTGTTGCCATTTTAAACATAGCTGTTGTAAGCAGCTGCCAAATTATCCTTACCTTTTAACGTGGGCACGCGCACGCATAGTAGACGTGTAGACTCGGTGACAGCTTTCGAATAAAAAAAACCCCATTGAAATAGACATATCCGTTGCCACGCTGTATCCCTGCTTATCCGCCAGTGTTTACATAAAAAAACATTGGGACAGCCAGCTGTGCGCTATGGTAACACGTGGACACGTTCGCGCACATAGCAGACGATATGTGCGCAGATCATATGCCAGGCGGGTAAAAAATAATAATCAAACAGCTACAAAATAAAAATAAAACGCGTGAAAAAATACCATTCTAAAGGTATGTCCTCACCGGCGAATTAGCGAAAGCGACGTGAATAAGCGAACCAAAAAGGCGAAGAATTCGCCATTCGCCCTTTTCCATACACACCAAAAAGCGACGCGAATATAATATTCGCTTAATTCGCCTAAAAACGAGGGGGCGATATCTGCCTGCATAGCCACAGGAGAAAGGAGAAGAAAGGAGAGAGAGGAGAGAGGAGAACGGAGACAGGGAAACAAATAAAACAATGGAAACTATATCCTCAAGTGATGATGAGACCTGGCCGTGGTTGTTAGCCTATTAAATAAGAAAAAGAACAGAAGAGACAAGTGACAACACGCGTTCTCCGTTACCCCTCCCCTCAGCTCCGGCCGGGGGCAGAGTAGACAGGGTCGGTCAGTGTTTTATCATAGCCGGGTCAGAATGGCCGCATCACCCTCGGAATACGGGGCTGTCAATTATTATGTGTATTACCCGAGAGGACCCAAGAGGACCCGTACTGTGTGTGTACTTTCTGCTTTTTTATGCAAACTGTAAAGCAATCAATCAATGTGTGTGTGCGCGCGCTGGCGTGCGCTATAAGGAACGAACTACTGGAGTTCTGTTTAACGTGTGTGCTGTGTTTAATTAGGCTGGCCTGACCTAGGATCATGGTCTGTTAGCCGTGAGGCAGCGAGATGAATGGCTGTGTAACAGTGAGATGATAATGCTGGTCTAGGATCAGTTTAACAGCAGGGGTAAAAGATCTTGGTGCGTGCTTAATGCATGCGTGATGCGTAGCCTGCTGCCAGGATGATGAGAAAGCAGCCGCGACCGTGTACAAGTTAAACCACGACTTACCTCTCTGTAGTTAGAAAATAGCCTTAAAGTATTCCTTTTAATCTCTGGCTTTTGTTTCGATCTTAATATTATAGATTCCTTGGTAGCCTTCTTCTGCCTGTCAATCAGTTAACAGCGCACGCTGCACGGCTGCAGTGAGTTACATGAAAGAGGGTTTTAATAATGATTAAATGGTCGGGTCTCTCGGAAATAAAAGGATTTCGGTCTGTAAAAAAAGAAAGTCAGTGTAAAGTAACTAAAAGTAGCCTACATGTACTTGAGTAGCCTGTACTTGTAGGTATTTGTACTTGAGTCGAATTTCCAGTACTTTCCTTCTAATCGACTCATTTCGGATCCTATTGTAGGCTATTTAATACCCAGCGATTTATTTTTAAACATTAGTCTTTTTGCAGATATAAAGTAGCCTACAATAACAAACACATAAACCATGCTTTTACCGGTAAGACATTCGAGTAGGCTACTTTTTCCAAGCAGCCACGCAGACGAGACACGGAAAAGGAGAACGACACTGTTCCCCTCGGCCTCAATGTAACGTGAAGGTCCCTCCACCATTCTCTCTCTCTCTCTTGAAATAGGGTAGAGTGAGCTTACTTTGATACAGAGAGAGAGAGGAATTCGCCTTTGAACGTTCGCTTAATTCGACACAAGGGCGAATAAAAAACAGACGCCTTTTCGCTTTTTCGAAATTCGCGTTTGGTGTGGATGCTTCCATTGACTTTATAAGGTTTTAAACAAAAGGCGAATAATACGCTAATTCGCTATTCGCCAATTCGCCCTCTATGTGTACGGACCTTAAGGCTGTGCAGTCAGCTCACTTGTTTACAATGAAAAGCTATGCGAACGGAGCTGCGACTGGACGTCAGACCGGATATGGAAACCTAGATCTGGTCCAAACGGGAAATACGACCAGATACAGTTAGGAGGCGGGCCTAAAGTCTCAGAAGCGGCTATATACAGCGACCATACTTTTAATCGTTTCATAATGATTAAAGCTAATTAAATCTTCGGGCTCCTCGGGCATCGCAGAGTGGTACAGCGGGAAATCTCCAGTTTCGACGGGGATCGCAGGAAATGAGTTAACATAGTCCAATCCTGTTCTTTCATTTATAAATTTACATACCTTTCA
This sequence comes from Nannobrachium achirus, assembly GCF_963921795.1. Taxonomy (NCBI): domain Eukaryota; kingdom Metazoa; phylum Chordata; class Actinopteri; order Myctophiformes; family Myctophidae; genus Nannobrachium; species Nannobrachium achirus. The sequence goes on from NC_137813.1 coordinate 50,800,852, forward strand.
AATATGCTTCCTAGACCTTTCAAATAATATTTTAAGACCAATTCACAATTTCATGAATATAATACTAGACAATCGGACAATCTCCATCCTCCCTTTAGTCGCATCACACATAGCCAGTTCTCCTTTAAAGACAGAGGTTCTTCATTCTGGAATAGACACATACTTATTGCCAAATCCTCATCTTCAATTTGTAATTTTAAACATAGATTGAAGGCCAGCCTGATAAATCAAGCCTCTACATTTAATTCTACCTCTTAAAGTGGCCTTGCTTCTGCATACGCGCGCACACACACACACACACACACACACACACACACACACACACACACACACGGTACATATACAGTGGTGGAAAGTAACTTTTTTTAGGCATTTTGTACACTATATCTCAAAGGCAAATATTGTACTTTTACTCCTCTATTATTATTTGAAAACTTAAGTTATTTTTCATTATTATTACAAAACCACTAAAGACCTAGCGTATGTAACGGAGGTGAATCAGACCTCACCACCTGGGCTTCGAACCCGGGTCTCCCACTTGAAAGTCCAATATCTCAACCTTCGCTCCAAAGGGACATCCCTATGGAATGAGGGAGATACTAGACTTTTGAGGCTTCAAGGCTAGGGCTGCGACTCTCTCCACCACATGTATACTGTATACTTTAACGATTTGAAAATAGCAGATCTACAAGCTCAAACGGGTTGCTTTGAATACCGAACTTTCACAGACAGACAGATCTCTACAAGAGGCTACTGATACTTTTACTTAAGTGAAAGGTGGCGAGTGCTTCTTCCATCACTGGCAGTATATAAGATGGCTGTGTAACTTGTTAGAACTGGTTTATGAGTGTGATCCCAGGTGGCCCCGCCCCCGGGGATAGACTTTTTATAAAGTCCATGGGAGGATGTTTACATTGCCAACTCACTGTTTCCAACAGGGAACCATGTCTTGACAAAGCCCTCACCTACATTGTTGACTGCACTGGTATGGAAGAGCTAACTGTATAGACCAATTTCCTGAGCCTCACCCCGAGGGCGCTGCCCAGGGACATGCAGAGAACGTTAGAGAGGCAGGGGCTGAATTTTTAAAAGGGCCTTTTGGTGGAAATACCGAAAATAGCCGACCTTTTAAGCTCACAGCGCGTCGCGGTGCTTGTTTTGATGCCACACTGAACTAAGCATAATCAAGTGAATACTGGTGATGTGGCGTAATGGCATGGATTTCTACACAGAGAGGGCAATTCTTTACAACATAAGATGCGGCATTCAACTTCAGGAGAGTTTGGACAAACTCCTGGCAATTCTCTTGAATGCTGCCTTCAGGTATGGCATGGAAAGGAAGCATTTTCATTTTACATTTACACGGCAGAAATGGCAGCGGCGCTCTCTACACGTAAAGCCCTATTCTTTACTTTGGCTATTCAGAACAATATCTGATCTGCAAGCTCACACCTTGTTTGAATTTTCAATTCCTGAATTTTACTTGTAAGGGCACAGTCACGCCGCACTTATATTCTGCCTATGAAGGCGGATATACTGCCAATGCATTTCCGTGGGAAATGGGAATGGAGCGATTTGCAGCCATTTGCGGATTTCAGCAAAAAAACATCTCCATTCCCATTGAAATGCATTGTCAGAAGGTAGAATAAAATGCGGTGTGACGGTGCCCTAACAGAGTGTTTCTCAACCTTTTCAGGCCATGACCCCCAAAATAATCATATTTTAACTGGGGACCCCTCCACCCTGACAAGCATTAAGAGTTGAGGCATTACATTTTGTATAACTCTGTTATATTGTGAAAATAGCAGTTGCGAGGTGTTGTGAGCATGGAGATCTGCTATTTTCACAATTTCTGCGTCTAATATATGCCAATTTGGCCAATGTTTAATTTGTCATTTTAGAAGTATTAATTAAAAAGTCCTTAAATTGTCACTTTAGAAATGTGCAGATACCCTCTATACACTAAAACTTTATGTTGGTTTGTTTATTGTTGAGTGAGAAAACAGTGTTGCACATTAAGCTAATCTTCTGGAGACCCCCCAAAATAATTTGGGGACCCCTCTGGGGGTCCCGACCCACAGGTTGAGAACCACTGACCTAACAGAGTGTTTCTACATTGCAGCATACTTTTACTTTTAAAAAGTACGTAAAACACGAGAGTCCTTTTTCCACCACTGCTTTTAACTTCAGATGAAGAGTTCAGGTGTGCTGCAGCTCTCAGCACTCAGCCTTCAGGTCCTGACAGTGCCATTCCTACGCCCCAGGGCATGAGTGTTACACATCAAGTGCTTCTATTTGAAATTGTACTTTTGAGAATGACTTTATGGCTTACCAGGGACCAGTCTCTGGGCTATACTTTATTTCCTGTTAAGTTAATAATGACGTTCTGCATTGAAACAAGTGTAGCCTACTGACCCAAGGAGTTATACGCTCGTCTGTCCCAAGGAAAACACTCTCCTACTCCTATGTGTCTGAAGAGTTGGCTTAGGGCTCATTCATGCTTCATTCATATATGGCCGCGTTGCTCGATGAAAAGAACAGATTTTCAAGTTATTTCAAACTTTTTTTTCTTTCCTTTTTCTTCTTTTTTAACCACACGGCCATACGTATAAATTATAGGCTTTAGTGTCAATGTAGGGTGAACGCATTAAAAAAAAACTAACCGGGACTCATAATAATTTTAAATCATTCTTTTCGGCTAGAGAAAATAGACAATCTATTCAAGCTCAGGCTTTTGACAATTGAACACCGGGACAATTTGATAGGGTCAAAAACCGGGACCTTTTAGTCTTTTATAGATATTTGTGGGACACCCAACTTGAAACCAGGACAATCCCGGCCAAACGCCTCGTCTTCGTCGTTCAGTGAATGAAAGTAATGAATGTCCGTCCATCCGAGGAAGGCCCAATATGCTTTGTACAACCTTAGTCGTACGCCAAAAGTCGTCTATTTTCAGGCTTAGGGTCTATTCATACTCCGCTTTTAGAGCCTCATTTATTTCGGTTCGGCTCTGTCTAAACTATGATATGGCGTCATTCGGCGCCGAATTAATGACGTTACCCGCCCCCCCGATCCTCTAAATGACGCCATATCATAGTTTAGACAGAGACGAACTGAAATAAATTAGGCTCTAAAAGTGGAGTATGAATCAACCCTAAACAGAGACCTACTCAAGGAATCACAGAACATCTGAGGGACATCTTCTCCTCAATTTAGAGTCAACTTACTGGAGAGAATTAAAACATAATACTATGTATTTATGTATTATTTTTATTATTTTCATTTTAGAGGCAAGTCATCCAAAGTAGGTCCACTGTGTAGTTGATTAATGGCGAGTGACACCAGCACTTTACTTGAAGCCGACTGAATGAGGTTCATATGGAGCACTGCAAATACTTATAAAAGCTTACATACTTATGCAGTAAATAAAATAATATTTACTTGTTTATTAATAAAAGCACACATGGACGCAGGCACGCAGGCACGCAGGCACGCACGCACGCACGCACGCACGCACGCACGCACGCACGCACGCACGCACGCACGCACGCACGCACACACACACACACACACACACACACACACACACACACACACACACACTGTGTCCTTCTACTGTAAATACTAATAAATACTTATACATTTATGCAACCTTGATGCCAGCTATCACAAATAATGGCACGCTAACCTGGATGTGGAACGGTGTGGGAATTTACGAGTTACTTTATGAGTATTTTTGTTGAATGTTGACCATAATTCGAATATACGCAGTTTTTTATGAACTTTCAGTTCTTTTGAGCTTTACCAAAGTGTGGCAACTTGTCCTAAGTTGAAAAGAAAAAGCCTGACATTTTTTCACATTTTGCCCTCCAATTGTCAAGAATAGGCTCATTATAAGTGTCACGTTTTGTTTTATGAAAACCTAATCATTAATAGGCCTATTCATTATTCTCATTTGTGATGCCAGCGGTATCCATACAGTTTAACAGTGTTTGTGTTAATCTCAGAATAGCCATACAAACAGCCTTTTCACCTAAAGTAGTGGCTTCGGGCGAGGGAGTCAAAGAAAGAGTTGATACATTGAAAGACTTTATTGTTTGGCCTCAACCGGTATAGAAGATAAGGCCAAATGTCGCCATGGAAACTACAGCCACCTGGATGGAGCCAGGAGCCAATTTTGTAAACCACAAAGTCAACATGAACGCGTGCTACGGTAGGGAGAGAGGACGGGGGGAAGAGAAAAAGAGAGGGGGAAAAAAAAACCTTTTGATTATGCAGGCCATAATCAGAAGTCAAAATATATAAACTAAAGGTTCCCCTGGAATACCGCGAGGCCACGTCACCGATGATTTACACGCGTCCAGGCTATAGCTACTATCACTCAGGGGCAAACGGCGAGGCACGATGACACATTTACAGTACATATAATGTGAGAGACTGTCACTACTCCAGAAACCATATCCTTCTATTTGTTCAGGGCAAGGACCAGGATCCTGCGATGGTTACGTGCTTCCTCAAAATGTTCTAAATCAACCACATCTTGGGGGAGTGGAGACATTAAGCTAATATCTCCATAGCCCCCGGCACGCTCTAGAAGTGAGTACAGTTTGTAAGGAATGGAGACAGTGAAAAAGCATACAATAACAGTTGGCCTTAAGCTCCGAGGTTGACAAATGATAGCCAACTCATTATAATATACGCAATGTTACATTATTTTAGATTGACCTTTCTTAATATCATTTTCATTAAGCTATGTCATAACAGGCTAAAAATAGACACACATTTTGGTGAAAATGCACAAACATCTGTCAAATACTACGCAAACACTACTGTCAAAACTATTCGGTGAATATACAACATCTACAAGGTCAATGTGGATCGCTGCAAATCAAGTGCAACAAAGTATAGTAGGGTTTTTAGTGTGTGTGTGTGTGTGTGCGTGTGCGTGTGTGCGTGCGTGCGTGCGTGCGTGCGTGCATGTTGTATGTATACCAGGGGGTCTTCAATAGGGGGTCCTCAGAGTTACTACAGGGGCGCCGGCAAATCTTTGCGTGATCTTTGTTTTTTACATTAACCACTTGAACCCTAGCATCCCTATTCTGAGGGGAACATTAGATATACAAACTCACAACGCCTCTGCAATTTGTGGCAAAGAGGTTTGGTGTAGGCAGGGCATACATGGGAAACAGGCGGCCCGGGGGCCACATGCGGCCCCCACCTTCACTTAACGCGGCCCATAGCTATCAGAATAATATTATTCGTTTCAGCTGCTACAATTCCAAACATGCAAACTTGACACGCTTTAACTACTTCAGTCTATTAGTAGGTGAATGACTAGTATAGTAGTATTAAGATAGTCTTTTTATGTTATTGTAAGTTCATAAAGTTAACAGAAGTAGTGAAAGGTAACACAAGTTTATGAAATTAAATCAAAATGGTACATTTCAGGATTCCAATGAAAAAAATAACAAAAGATAATTCCGGATTCCAATTCAAAAGTAGCAAAAATAGCAGATCTACGAGCCTCAAGACAAGCTTGTAGATCGGCTTTTTTTGCTTCTCTCACTGGAGTTGAGAGGTTTTTGCTCAGTCAACAGTAACAATATGCAATGTGGCCCACTGGAGTGAGTATGGAAATATAGCGGCCCTCTCCATCATCAACGTTGCCCACCCCAAAAAAGAGCAGACAAAATAAAATAAAATTTCAAAATATTGAGGGTTTAAGTGGATCACAGTTTGAAAATACACATTATCATGAATCCAAAAAACGCTATAAAAGGTCTATGAAGCTATCTATTAAATCAACTAATTTTTTATACGAGATGTGGGGTCCCTGCTTCATCTCTCTCTCTCACCTAAGGGGACCTTGGTCGGAAAAAAACATTGAAGACCCTTGATATACTATATCATTAAATGCAAACTAAAACTACAGCTAGAGGTTGAATCGTCCATATGTAAAGATCTTTATAAGGACCAACATAAGTGTCAAACAAGCTGACTGGAGAAGCGTTTTCTCTAACGCTAACCGTGACGTTAGTTTCAAACAATGAAAGCCTGAGTGAAAGCAAACCTTATCAATACAAAACACTGGGCCCAATCAAATGTAACTTAGTGCACGCATGATAATGTAGTCCTGCCTCATGTATGGAGTCACTGGGCCGATTGTGTGCAAGACTTTGTGGCTGAGCCCTCCGTGTTTTTCTTCTCTGGTGGTGATTAGGACTAGGCAGGGGAGGTGGGGGGAGTAACTAAGTACATTTAGCCTACTCAAGTAGTGTACTCAAGTACAATTTAGAAATTTCAATATATATCGTCACTCTCGGGCAGAAACCTTGTATCTCCAAGTTTAAAATGTGTACATTCTTTCACAAAGTAAAGCCCTGCTTCATCATACAAGGCCATCGCACAAAAGTAGTGAAAACAACTGATCTACAAGCACACAACGCCTCGTGTGCGAGGCGTTGTGTGCTTGTAGATCGGCTGTTTTCACTAGTTTAAATCATTTTAAAAATGATAAATACAAAACAAAAGGTTTGGACATACAAGGTTTCCACCCGACAACGACGATATGATACTTCAACTCCACTTTATGTCAGAGGCAAATATTGCGCTTTAGCTCCACTACAATTATTAGAGAACTTACTTTATTATTACAAACCATGCATGTTATACCCCATTCTTTGGCTATGTTGTAATGTGTTTCGATCAACCAGGCCTACTTAAAAAAAAGCTGAATCAAAAATTATAACATTTGAGTACACTTTGGTACTTAAATATATTTTGATGCCGATACGTTTGTGCTTCGAATGTACCAAAATAAAGAGCTGCAATTTTTAATACGGGCCTTTTACTTGTGGCATTGCTACTTTTACTTAAGTAAAGAAAAAAAGAGGAAAAATCCGAGTTGGTGTTTTTCTTGTGTGCCGGGTGATTAGCGCAGGCAGAGGCAGCAGTTGGGCTGACATTGCTCAGGCTGCTGTGGCCCAATTATGCCGAAGCAGCCACAGGTCTGGAGGGCAGTTAGGCTCCAATTAACACAGGCCAAAGTGATTTCCTTGGTTGCATCACATGTCGCATGCAATGGTAATTACGCTGTAGAATATTCCGCACATGCCTTTCGCGCGAACACAGCTTTTCCGGCTGCGAGTGCTTGTCCTGTGGTGCAAGGGGCTTGTCATAGCAAATTGGATGGCATGTAGAACATCACCCATAAATAAAGAAACCCCCTCCCCAACCCACCATCCCTTCCCATCCCCCCGCCCCGACCGCCGCACGAGCTGCCATGTAAGCCGCAACATCACGTGAACGGCAAAAAGGTGCACCCGAAGACGCCGAAGAGACAGAGGGAATCTCTGAAAACAACTAGAAGGCATTCTACGGTTGCTGTTTATATAATTAGATGAGACTTTTTGCCTAAACCAGAGTCTATGAACCAATTAAAAATGGGAATGCGTGGCTTTCTTCTTGGGCAACACGAACCTTCAGCTAAATTCGGTTGCTGGTAATGTTAAGTAAATCACAGTTACTATTTCAAAAAACTATCGGGGCCCTTATAACTGTATGTCCATGGGAGCATGTATTGTAGTGCTGTTGCATACAGCAGTGTTTCTCAACCTTTTCAGGCCGTGACCCCCAAAATAATCATATTTGAACTGGGGACCCCTCACCCTGCACAAACACTTGGAATTGTAGGAGTTGGCATTACATTTAGTTTGACTCGATCTATACCATTGTGAAAATAGCAGATCTACATGCTCACAACGCCTCTGTGAGCATGTAGATCTGCTATTTTCACAATTTCTGCCTCTAATATTTGACAAATTTGACTAATGTTTGACCAGAGGTACTAAAAAGGTTTTTAAAGTCCTTAAATTGTCACTTTAGATACCTCCTATACACTGTTTTACTGTATGATGGTTTGGTTTGTTTACTGTTGAGTGAGAAAATAATGTTAACATGTAGCTAAACATCTGGGGACCCCCCCAAAATAATTTGGGGGGTCCCGACCCACAGGTTGAGAACCACTGGCATACAGCACTACAATACGTGAGCTTGGAACACGCTTGGAACTTCAAATAAAATCATAAAATAGCACATATCTTTTTTTTACTACATTTAAATCAAGACCAAAATACCTTATAGCATAATCAACTACAGTACATACAGTAGGCCTATAAGATGTAAAAGCGGGGTCATCTAGGAAAATAAATAATAGGTTCCTGGCTCCGATTTTTCTTTATGGCAAGTCTGACAACAGTGTGAAATATTTCACCACTTAGCTCCTCTCTCAATCATTCCTGCCCTAAAGCTATAAGTTCAAGCAAACAATTCTAGTCATGCAGAATACCGCAATAGACATGGTAATGTCATTATGAGCGCATGCACACATTCACCAGGACTTAAACGGAGGAAAACGGGCCGCAGACAGGGAAGGATTAACATGTAATGTTAAAAACGAATCCTTTCGCCTGATGATATGCATGGCATTTGACACTTTACAAACACAGGCTTTGTCATGCAGAAGAGGGAGTTCAGTTGGAGTACAGTAGCTGCGATTCTTTCTTTTTATTCTCACCTTTTTTTGGAGCTGTGTGAAGCACAGGCTCCCTATACGTGGCCGTGTGGGTCTGTCTGTCTGTGTGTGTGTATGTAGCCTGAACTTCCTAAACTTCGGCACGCCACTAGTCCCACAGTTTTGCCACCACACACTCGCGCCATATGTCAAATCGACCGGCTTACTCGGGAATCGTGGGCTATTACTTTTCTAAGAGAAAGGTTCTATAGTTTAATTGATATTAATTTATTAGTGAATTAATTTTCCCCATTGACTTATAATGGGAATCGCAAAAACTCACATTCAATTATTTGTCTCTCGCAAACCATAGGGGCTAGAGTTTCAAGACTTGGAGAGGAGGTTCATAATGATTTCAAGGATTAAATAAAAAATAATTGTGTCATTTGGCCGCATGGTGGCGCCATAACACCCCACTTTACGTTTTGGCCTGTAACTCTTGAACCGTAGGTCGGAAAATTACAAATATTTTTTCCCTGGATTCCTTGGGTCATGACGCATCTCCCCATATAGGCCACGCCCATTTGCGCCATGATAGATTTTCAGCCATCTTCAATTTTCTCCAAAACACACTTTTTGCTCCTTTTCCTACATATTTTCTTCAAATGTCACAAAAATCGGTACACATGATCCACACACACACACACACACACACACACACACACACACACACACACACACACACACACACACACACAGCTCCACTTCACACGGGTGTGATTTTTTTTTAAAGGAACTTCATGTGATCTTCCGCTGTGTTTTCCAATGACCTAAATCTTTTGTCTTTCTTATATTTTTCATGCCTATACAATTCCTTGTCTTTTGTATTTGTTTTATTGTTTGCGTATAGACCAGGGGTCTTCAATCCGGGACCCCTAGGGGGTCCTCGGAATTACTACAGGGGGTCATCCAAATCTTTGTGTGATAGAAACGTTTTTTTCTCCTTTTTTATATTAACCACTTGATCCCTAGCATCAATATTCTGAGAACTTTAGCCAAAAATAGCTGATCTACAAGCGCACAACGCCGCTGTGCGCTTGTAGATCGGCTATTTTCAGCAAATAGGTTTGGTGTAGAGGGGAAAAAGATCAGACTAAGTACAGCGTGAAAGGTCAAGTGTATTAAGTAATGACGGTTCAAGTGGTTAAATATCTGAAAACACAAATTGACATGAATCCAAATTACAATTGTGCTGCCAAAAGATGACACTATATGGAATCTATGAAAAGGTTGTGGGGGTCCCTGCTTCATCTCTCTGTCAACTAAGGGGTCCTTGGCCTGAAAACATTGAAGACCCCTGGTATAGACCCAACCTGTGAACCTGTGAAAGTGCCTTCCCTTCACCGTCTGGACGTGTGTTTCCCCCCGACAGATTCTGGTTACCCTGTAAGTTGTCAGCCAGCCAGTCGTCACCTTCCATGTCATTGGGATGGACGTAGCGAGATGTACGAGGGCACGGAGCAGTCACCCTAGTAGCACTCATTATTACTTGTCACTATATTTCTCTTTCTTTTTTAACATTAGTCTGGTGTGAACAGGGACGTGCTGGCTATTGGGAAAAGCGGGACAACTCCCGAGCGGCCAGTTCATTCCTGGCCGGTCCAGGCCGGCCATTAGGAAAAAAAATAAAAATAAAATGTCAGCCTTGGTTCCATTTTGGGGGCTGGGCGGCCAACAAAGTAAATCGTCACTGTCGGGCAGAAACCTCGTATCTCCAAGTTTCAAATGTATACATTTTTTCGCAAAGCAAAGGCCGTTGCACAAAAGTAGTGAAAACAGTAGTGACAAGAGGCGTTGTGTGCTTGTAGATCGGCAGTTTTCACTAGTTTAAATCATTTTTAAAATGATAAATACAAAACAAACGGTTTTGGACATACAAGGTTTCCACCCGACAACAACGAAATATAACTCATGTAATTGTCCCACTGGCTTGTCACTTGTCATGATCTGAAATGGCAAATCTTTGAGTAGCAGCAGCTCTATAGAGAGAGATCTCTCTCTATAGCGCGCAATGAGGGCCTCTCCAACTCTTTTTCCCGGGCTGAATCAGGGGCCTAGCACGTCCCTGGTAGCCGGTCTCTGCGCAGGCGACTCCTGCCACTGGTGTCGGTACCTGTCCAAGAACAACTTGTCTGAGGTCGTTGGAGAGTCTGGGTCTGACACAGTGATTATAGGTGGTTCTCTGGGTGAGGAAAGCTGTGGTTTACCGTGCAGAATTTCTGAGAAATCCATTGTGAGTTTCACCTTTTTCAGGAGGTAGCGACTTGACTGAATTATTTGCCGTGGGGAGGAAGTGAGTTAAGTCCCCGGCCTGTTATGAGGAGCCATATCTCAGGCCGTGCTACACAACGTAGAGAGGACTGAACACTCGCTGAGGAGTGTGGACATGCACTCACTATCAGTGGCTCTCATTTTCATGTGAGGGACCCCCAAATTGATGTGTGTTTGCACACGGACCACCAGCTGGAAGGACTATGTGCCAGGGACCCCCATAAGAGAAGATTTGTGTCATCCCACTTTTTTTTTTTTTTTTTTTGTATTGTATAGAATTGTATAGATATCGGATATATAATAGGGTTTAAGTAGTTAAATTGTTCCTAATTTTGCTGGGGGCCACCTGGAAACCCCCTGGGGTCCTTGGTTATGTCACCAAGTGACACAGCGTTACATTTATTTGAATTTAGTATTTTGTAACAAGTCACATGCAAGCTTACAAGGTGTTAGTTTTGTTTTATTTCTTTAGTTTTAGTGCTTTTTGTGGAGGGGTTGGTTCTAAGGATGGCGATGGCAGTCAGTCCATCCATCCAGCATCCAAACCCCCTACTGTATCACAAAACACTACTGTGCTGGATGATTTGCCATGGACATTACCAGTGTTGTTTTTGACAGCAAATTTTGATTTAGTTTTAGTCATAGTCTTTTTGAATAAAATGTAATTTAGTTTTAGTCATAATTTAGTCACCTGAAAAGTATTAGTTTTTTAGTCTAATTTTAGTCGACTAAATATCATAAGATTTTTGGCGACTAAATCTACAGTTGATTTAGTTGACTAAAATGTATTTTGGCAGGCCTTGATGGCATCGTAATGACTGATTTTACACTTGTTTGTGTGCTGAAAATAGCCGATCTACAAGCTCACAACGCGTCGCGCTGCGACGCGTTGTGAGCTTGTAGATCGGCTATTTTCAGCATGCAACACCTGAGAGCAACCAAACATAAAATGACTCTCTTCTCCACTAGTCCCTCCCCAACGTTTTTGTCTAGTTTTTATTTTGTTGACGAAATTGTCAATATATTTAGTCTTAGTTTTAATCACCACAGCTTAGTTTTTGTTTCGTTTTTATTTCGCTTTCGTCAGTGAAAAAGAACACAGTCGACAAACATTTTTCGTCATAGTTTTAGTCGACGAAATCAACACTGGACATTACTGTACACCTTCCTGCTCTCCAGAGCATGAACCCTGCTGATAGTGTTGACCCCATGGCCTTTCCTCCAGGCCCTAGAGGAAAGGCCGTGGGGTCAGTAAATATCAGTAGGGTTCATGCTGCTAGAGTCAAGGCCCAGCATTAGGCCAAAATGTCCACTTGCACATAGCCTCGCGTAGCCAGGCTTACTCATCTGCGAAGAGAAAAGCCTGGTCAAGATATGAAGCAGAGAGAGTTCTAGGAGGTGGGGCTGACTTTTCCCGAAGATGTCTTTTTTTCACAGTGCGGTGTTCCTGCAAACGTATTCCCCGCTGAAAAAAATCTGTTCTACTACTTCTCCCGCTCCGTCGGTTGTGCTCGCAATAAACAATATACAAACAAAAACGTCGATTCGGACAACGTTACACCTATGCAGAGCGAGTTAAGGGCTACAATCTTCGTGTTTGTTTCGCTGGGGAATGTAAACAGATCCGCACCACATGACGTGACTTCCGTTAAACACAGCACTTCCGCCACTTCAGCTAGAACCAACCGGAAGTCATATCTTGCCCAGGGTGCTTGCACATGAGGCAAAAATCAAAAGGGCAGATTGCCATGAAACGGAGGATGAACATTTTTGAGTGACCTTGTGACCTTTCCTCTATAGTGCAATCACTGCAATGTCCCTCAGGTCAACATGCCAGTTTTGCATGCAATATTTATTATAATCTAATCCAGTGGTTCTCAAAGTGGGGTCCAGGGACTCTTATGGTTCCATTAGGGGATTCTAAATGGATCTAAGTCTGTAACTCTTGACATTATACAAATGCAACCAAAAAGGTCCTGTTAGGGCTCGTTTGGTTCCATTTGTATACTGTCAGAGTTAAGGGGTGTCCTTGAAATGTGAATGGAATCTAATCTAATCTGATCGCAGGATGAACCCAAGGATCTGCACGGCCATGAGTAGCAGCCCTACTAAAGGGCCCTTTTAGGCTCTTGTTTTGTTTTCCTAGTTTGGTAGATATATGTTATTTGCGATGAGAACTAGCAGCGTTATCGACATGGCGCACCGCCCTCCTCACCCACACCGCCCCGCGTCCCCCTGGGGATCTGCGGGTGCGAGGGGAAAGAAGCCATAACCCTCCCACTCAAATAGAGCCATTGTACGTTTGGCAGTCCCTGACATCATGTGTGTACCAGGTCAGCAGAGACCCGAACCGCGTGAGGCTCTGCCATGACGGGGGAAGAGGAGACGTGGAGAAAGACCAGCGGGGTTGGAAAGCACTCTATCTTTCCTATCGTCCCTGTCGGCCGGAAACCTCATATGTCCAAAACAGTAACTTTTCAGGATTCAAAATGCCCAAAAAAACGGCAAAAGAAGCAGATCTACAAGCTCAAAACGCGACGCTTGGCGGGTTCGCGCCGCATTTCAAGCTCGCAGATCTGCTACTTTTTGATACTTTTGTGTGTCGCTGTGTTGTATGATCAAGCAGCGCGTTAGCATTTCTAACGTGTGCGGAGATGGGAGGTTTCGGAGCGACAGCGGTCGCTATCTGAAGAGCCATTATGTCAAGCGGGGTTACAGCCCCATCAGCTGTACACTTGCCACAAGCATAACCGTCTGCCATGATGGGGGGACTCGGGGGAGTCGTATCATAAACCTTTGATGTTATTTTTCCGCTCTCGCATCGTGGAACAGAGCTCTGCCTTATGACATGAGCAGAGAGAGAGAGGATAGGAACGAACGAGGTCGTCCGTAGACCCCGTGACATGTTGCTTCTCTCTGAGGAGGAGGTTGAAAGTCAACACGGGCTGACATGTACAGTAGCGTCTCTTCTCTCTGGTAGCGAGGTGTGTGGAGACGGCGAGCACGACGTGCCGCGCCACGCCGGGTCGTGCGTGCGTGCGTGCAGCGTATAGACGGGGCGCTCCGGAAAACGCGATGCGTGCGGTGCGTGCGCCCGGGATTTTGTCATGACGTGTTTCTGCGCCGCTCACCGGACACGTACTAAACTCCGTCGGCCACCCAATAAATCCAGCTGGAGGGAAAACACACAACAGCGCAATGATATATGGCTGTTTAATGAACGTGAGCAGAGGTGGTGCTTGTAGCGCGGCGGGGTCAGCGTCAGCTGGAAAGGGGGGTGCTGGGGGAGAGGAGGGGAGGGGGGGGGGGGGGGGTCACACACAGCCCAGAGTGTGGGGGGGGGGCGGTGTATAATCTAGCGAAAGGTTACAGGCAACACTTTGGAGAACACGTACCGCCACCACGCACTGCAGGGTGGACACAAGGCCCCACTCACAAGGGGTTAATTGTAGGCGTTTAAAGAGCATACGTCGTTAAAGGGCCCGCTCGGGTGGAAAGAGTTTCTATTTATACACGGCCAGAGGTAATGAGGTGAAATTATTCTGTCCAAAGCATAGAGATGGGATGTGACCACAGTGGTCCGAGAACCGACGGATAGGCTCTCCCCTACACCCAGGGCCTGCTGGGGTCTCTGGAGATTGTTTTCAGTCCAAATACAAGCAGTGAAATGTAAGCCCCGCTAATTAATTCCCATTTACATATGCCCAGCCATGGTTTCCATTCCACCCCTTTCCCTCATACACAGCCCGGGCGCCTTGTCACAGCACCGGGGCGATTGATTGACTAATTAATGATTCCCCAGGTGCTACAATTAAATTGAAATTAGCTTAATAGGCCTCAGACGGTGTTATCCTGCCTTTGCCTGTTTTCATTACTCACGTACATATACACATGAACACACACACGCGCGTGTGCGCGCGCACACACACACACACACACACACACACACGCGCTTTGTGGCCAGCATAATGCCAGAGCCCGCAGACGGAGAGCACGGTTCGGGATCTGTCTTCACACAGTTTTGCGTTGCAGATGCACTGTGACTTGTCTGTAATTAATCACTAGACGTTGTCAAATACATATCAAATGAATGGATGCTGCGCGTTCACAGATCATGAATGTCTCTTTATCATGTCGGCCAGGGACGTGCTGGGCCCCTGATTCAGCCCAGGAAAAAGAATTGGAGAGGCCCTCATTACGCGCTATAGAGAGAGATATAGTAGCTGCTGCTACTCAAAGATCTGCCATTTCAGATCATGACAAGTGACAAGCCAGTGAGTTATATTTCGTCGTTGTCGGGTGGAAACCTTGTATGTCCAAAACCGCTTGTTTTGTATTTATCATTTAAAAAATGATTTAAACTAGTGAAAACAGCCGATCTACAAGCACACAACGCCTCGCACCGCGAGGCGTTGTGTGCTTGTAGATCTGCTGTTTTCACTACTTTTGTGCAACAGCCTTGTATGATGAAGCAGCTTTGCTTTGCGAAAAAAAATTATAAATTTGAAACTTGGAGATACGAGGTTTCTGCCCGACAGTGACGATTTACTTTGTTACTTTAATGGCCGGCCTGGACCGGCCAGGAATGAACCGGCCGTTCGGGAGTTGTCCCGCTTTTCCCAATGGCCAGCACGTCCCTGATGTCAGCCCTCTCTTAAACACCCCAGTAAAACCGGAAAGGCCTCCGTGTCATTTTCTATTTTATCGTTGGCTGTTTAAAAATGGCAGATATACTGTACTCGCGGCACGTGACTTTGTGCAGTGCTAAGAGCTTGTACATCAGCTATTTTTGAACATTTTGAACCAAAAAAAATCTTGAAAGTGTTTGAAGACATTTTAATCATTTTGGATTTTCTTCTTGGGGCTCCCACTCAGGGGGAGTCGCACCAAATTCTGGGCCCTGGATACATGGGTTCACTGCGGGGGCCCCCCATGAATGTTCTTCATAGGGGGAGGGGGTTTAACCCATTTAGACTGGGAACATTATTTTGTGCGTTAACTATTGAAAAATAGCAGATATACAAGCTCACACTTGTGTCGCGCTGCGAGCTTGTAGATCTGCTATTTTTGAAGTTTTTTGAAAAGTCTTTGAATATTTTAAATCCTTCTAAGTTTTTTCTTTTTTTTTTTAAATCTATGTTTCTATGTCAGTGGTGCTCAAACCTTTTCATGTGAAGGACCCCCAAAATGATATGTATTTGACCACGGACCCCCATCTCCCCCCATTTTATCACATTAATGTAGTATAGCCCATAAAGGTATTATTACCGCAGGTTGGCTTAACCTATTAAAAAAAGAAAAAGAAAAAATTATATAGTTTATTTGAAGACGTATAATTAGTTTTAATCTAAATCGGCAAAGTAACTAACTATCAAATAAATGTGGTGGGGTAGTAAAAGGTTAAATATTTCCCTCTGAAATGTTATAGAGTAGAAGTATAACGTAGTATTAAATGCAAATATTCAAGTAATGTACTGTACAACTTAATAATTAATAATGACTCTTTGTTACATTCCGCCACTGCCTAAAAACGTATATTAGATGTTTAATATGATGAATGAGGGAAAGTTGTAATAACTGTAATTCAAGAAACTCATCACTGGAAGGGATAGCATTAACTCTCATTTCGTCGTTGTCGGGTGGAAACCTTGTATCTCCAAGTTTCAAATGTGTACGTTTTTTCGCAAAGTTCGCAAAGCTTCATCATACAAGGCCATCGCACAAAAGTAGTGAAAATAGCTGATCTGCAAGCACACAACGCCTCGCGTGCGATGCGTTGTGTGCTTGTAGATCGGCTGTTTTCACTAGTTTAAATAATTTTTAAAATGATAAATACAAAACAAACGGTTTTGGACATACAAGGTTTCCACCCGACAACGACGATTTGCACCAATCCCGAATATATCTTTCTATTTATGTTCAAATAAACTTTATGGATCCTTGCATTCATTTGTGTGGATATGTTTACTCACTGCTGTGGCCTGCCAAAAAGCTACTTACAGCCACAGTTGACAATAACCAGGCTTACACGTCTTGTGCCACTAGGGGGAGTGTCCCTATAGGGAGCCCCACAGGAGAATTACAACATAATTGTTTCTTTAGCATTTTAGTTATTACATTTTTTTTATTGCAAGACATTACTTCAGACTCCATGAATTCATTTTATTATTGTTGTTATTATTTTCCATTCTATTTTAGTTGTGATTCAGTATAGGTGAATTTGTCACAGGCACGATGATTACAAATGGGCATCAAGCGGTGGCATATAAACAGGTTCTAATTAAAAGCTAATACGTTGAAGGAAAAAATACCCAACACAGTGCCAGTGCAAACTATACGATTTTATATATATTTAGAAAATATGGTATAACATTAAAACAATTTCTATATCTATACAACTTATACAATTTGTATCTGTGCAAGGGTTATAATCAAACAAATGAGTATACCTTGGGGGCTGTATTATGGCCTTTTATTGTATACCGCACGCATAAATTATCATGTTTTGCGTGTTTATTTTAGCATACATTTAAACTCAATTTCTTTCCCCCCCCAAATGAGCAAATGGCTCGAAGAAACAACATTATTTTGTGTGCTTTATCGGTCAGTCAGGTGTGGTCCTTGGCCAGGCATTGGGCCTGGTTCTGGGGCTGAGGTTTGATGGACAGAGGGTGGAACGCAGCCTGGGGATGTCCACAGGGAAGGCCGTGTGGTTGCCAGAATCTGATCATTTGGTAGGCGCCTGTAACCAAAGAAAAAAGAAAACAGCAAACTTGAGACTACCTTGCCAAGAACATCATGCAATTTCTGGGCCACTGGAAAGTGCCAAGGGAAGCCGGATCTCCTTCCCCTGGCCTGATAGTTTTCTTAAATTACTGCCTAACTTCCTAAGAAATCCCTGTTAGGCGGATTTTTACGAATCATTTTTTATATTCCGGGAGAAATAGCAGAAGACTCTCGAATGAAGCGAGAGTGCACTCAGGTTGTGATTAATAGATGGGCACAGTAATGAAATGTCTGTCATACGTAGAGCGCTTTCCTTTGGCACTCGGGTTTCGCGAACTGAAACAGCGTTTGTCCGAACCGGTGACAGCCCAGTTTTTTCCCCTTCCTGTCTGCTAGCTAGTAAAGGAGAGAGAGAGAGAGAGAGAGAGAGAGAGAGAGAGAGAGAGGGGCCGGGGTGCAATGGCACGGTGGTCAGTGTGGCACCCGTTCCACATTTCCATCGGCGCCACGGTGTCCGGGCCAAGGTTGAAAAAGGTGAAGACGGTTGATATACGCACCTTCACACACCAGGCCATCAAAAATATCGGAGAGTTCCACTTCGACACCGTGGAATGTTATGATGGTAACATGTTTTCTACGGCCCGGGAAAAGAGACGGCTCAACACAGGTTCGTTCCACGTGGAGCCTGAGTTATAGGCCTGCTTGTTTGCACATTGTAGCAGTCGTGCAGCGAAAATAACCAATCTGCAAGATCACAACACACTGCGCAGCGACACCATTTGAGCTTGTAGATCTGCTATTTTCAGACACCACCACGGAGTAGGGCATTCGCCAAGTATTAGAATATTCGAATATCAAAGTCACTATTCGACGTTGTTCACTGAAGTCGAATATTCGCTTGTATTATTTTATTGTTTTCTCTTTAAAAAATATATAGTTTATAAAACTTGGCTAGATAGGAAGTCATAAGAATGAGTTGCTCCTGGTGGATGAACTTGTTAATGTTCTATACCAGGGGTTCTCAAACCTTTTTAGACCGTGACCCCCAAAATAAACATATTTGAACTGGGTTCCGCAGATAAATATTGTGAAAATAGCCAATCTACATGCTCACAACGCCTCACGTTTTGCGAGGCGTTGTGAACATGTAGATCGGCTATTTTCACAATGTTCGCCTCTTGCTTACTTAATATTTGACAGTTTGGCCAGTCCTGTCAAACATTCGACTATTCGAATACTTTGAGGTCGAATAATTCGAATACTAAAAATCACTATTCGTGAATGCCCTACCACACATCTACTGTAAGTATAAGTCAAGCGAGACGGGCAGCACCGCGGCTTCAGCAGGTACACCAACTCCTGATGTCAAAGCGGATGCTGCTCTCAGAAATCAACCAGTATACAAATCTATCAAGCAGCATTAGCTCTTCGGCCAGTGTGTGCTTATACTGGTATGATGTATGACTTGCGTTTGCCCCACCGTGGCAGAGAATAATAATACAACTAATCAACGGTTGGTGACATGCTGGCAGTTTGGCTCACTCAGTGGCGATAGTTAAAACGTCATGGGTTTGGATACGTATTTCATTACGTGTGCTTTTGATTTAAGCTTCGACAAGAGATCGGGGGCCCAAGGCATAGCCGCACAAAACGGTGATTCACTGCCTTTGTGTAAATATTCCTCTTGGCTCTTGTCTTTCGCTAGTGTCTCTGTATGACTATTCCAGAGCGAGGGGTGACCTGCATGCCGTGGTCATGATGCCGGGCCAGTCTGGGCCGTCCTCGCTTCATTAATTCAATTCAGCCACACAGGAAAGCACCACTTCTCTCTTCTTTATAAAGCTCTCTTCTCTCTAACCCATTAAAGACCTGTGGCCGCCTCTCAAATCCTGAACCTGTGTGTTTTACGGGATATATAGGTGTCATAGGCCTAAAGAGGCTACTGCGCGAGTGCACACACACACACACACACACACACACACACACACACACACACACACACACACACACACACACACACACACACACACACACACACACGCACACACGCACATGTACGGATATATGCGCACGTAAGTGCGTAGTACACACACTCACCCACACAAACACACACGAATATAGGGCTGTCACAATTATTACATAATTGTCTAATCATGATTTTTTGACATAATCGTGATTATTTTTCATAATCGTCATAATCGTTTCCATGTTGAAAAATGTTCTTATATTTAAAAAAAAAGTCAAAAATAGTGGAAATAGCAGATCTACAAGCTCACAACGCGTTGTGAGCTTGTAGATCGGCTATTTCCACTATCAATGTTATTTTTTAAGTATAAAGTTGTAAAATATGTCAGTAATTTCTTTGTATATTTAGGTTATGTGTCATATCTACCATGTGCAACTTCAAAGCCTACGAGCCAAACAGAAATGTAATTATCAACCACAAAAACACAATTAAATCGTCAATCGCAATTATTTGAGTGACAATTAATCGTCATGTAAAATGTCATAATCGTGACAGCCCTACACACATACACACGCACGCACGCACACACACACACACACACATCGTGTTGTGTCACATCCATACTGACATACTGTAGGGGCCCCAGAACATTCTGCATGGGTCACAATCAACAGGAACGCACATAATCTTGTGTTTTACAAATAAACTGCATTCAGATAAGACCTG
Organism: Nannobrachium achirus; assembly: GCF_963921795.1. Taxonomy (NCBI): domain Eukaryota; kingdom Metazoa; phylum Chordata; class Actinopteri; order Myctophiformes; family Myctophidae; genus Nannobrachium; species Nannobrachium achirus. The sequence goes on from NC_137813.1 coordinate 50,821,113, forward strand.
AGGGGGATTCTACAAATGCCTTCTAAATCAATAGTTCAGACTTTCAAGATTTTTCAAAAATGTTTAAAAATAGATATTTTTTAAGAGCCTATGCAAAATTGTAAAATGAGTCTACAGGGATGCTTTCTCGGTTTTACTGTAATGGGTAGTGTAGTTGCTATATTTAAGCAATATTCTTTCTAGTACAGCTAATTTATACATTATTCCGATATATTCAATATTCCTTAAAGGACCAGGTCACCTCTGGGACAACCAGATCTTATTTTATTGTTGTTTGGGACACGATCAACACAATCCTAAGTACTTTTTTGTGTCCAATCTGTGTTTTTAACCCTAACCCTAACCCAAATTTTACAAATTTACTTTATTTAATCTCAGAAAACTTCTCAGAACCACCACGCGGCCGATTCTCAGAATCGGCCGCGTGGTGACACGCTGTGAGCTTGTAGATCGGGGCTATCTTTGCTACAGTATTTGTCGTACGCTGACAGCAAGTGGTTAGACGTGCAAATATGCAGAGTCATTTGCAGGAGATGAAACGGGATCCGTCTGACACGGACACGGTTAAGAATTAAAAGATGATTAGGTCTGTCTGCCGTGTCTGGGGACGTGACAGCTCTGACATACAGTACCTCTAATGACCCGGCGCAGGATTCCTAGTCTGGGTCACTTCCTGAAAAACCTGTGCAGTCATTCAGCATCTTGGCAGCTGCAGACAGCAATTAGTTTCCGTCTGGAAATCCATGCGTCTCTGACAATTTCACCTGATAATGTTGATGTGATTAACGTTTTGCATGCTGCAGCTAGGGATGGGATGATATGAAAATTTCGTATCACGATTATGGTGACAAAAGAAAAAAGAAATCGCGATTAACGATATTATCACGATAATCAAAATCCATTATACTGGGGCGGAACGTTTGCCAAAAAATCGCAGATCTACAAGCTCACAACGCGTCACAACGTGACGCGTTGTGAGCTTGTAGATCGGCTATTTTTTGGCAAAGACATTTGATCGAGAGAAAAAAAGACTGTATCAAGTACGTACAGTATATTATAAGTACCTTTTACCAATTATAGAGGGTTTAAGTGGTACCGGATATGCAGCTCGGCAAATAAAAGGTGAATTGATCCCAGTGCATGACGGAGGACGATATCACGATAAATTAAATCTCCACGATACGATTATTGTGAGAGTTTTTTTATCACGATAAACGATAATATCGCATATCGTCTCCATCCCTAGCTGCAGCGCTCCAGTTTACATCCCCATGCTGAGTTAATGCAAGACACTATGTCCGAAAAATGTCCGTAATAAACCTGAACATGTACTGTACATCCAGCATGGGTGACTCATTGCGCTGTAGGCACAACAAAGGGTAATAATGCGAATTTGTCACAGACTTGCGTGAACGATTATACCGTAAATAAGCCTCAAACAGTGGAATAGTACTAACGGGTTCTAGTTTAAAGTGGATATATTTACGATAACATAGCCAACAACAACATGTATCAGAAAATACCAATAACCCTAACAGAAAGGATTAATTAAAAATACACGATTAATATGAAAGGTTAAAAAAAACTATCATTGAGTAGACAGAGGGTATACTTGGTAAAAAAAAGAAATAAAATGTATTAAAGAGGAGAAAAAGAAAGAAAAGAAAAGGGCACGGAACAAAGAAAGGAAGCAACTCGGTGTTAATTTAAGTGTATGAATGCAAGTGTTTAAATTAACGTCATTTTATTGTTTCGAGAGCAGGCTGCAACCGTTAAGCATTAAGCACCAACGCCTGTGAGACTCAACTCTGCCCTTTGATAAGCAAATGGAAGCGTTTACATTTATTGCCAGCTTTCTCAGTGTTTTCTGTTCAAAGATGAGCAATTTCAGCCTGAGAAAACAACCCTCCCCAATTGCCGATAATTGAGAAAGATGTCAGCCATATTGGCCGGGTTCAAAGGTCGGAGGCCTGTGCCGATTGCCAGCTGTTATTGGGTCACTACAAATGTGCTGTTAATGCCGGGTGACTGTCAGTGGGAATAACAGGATTAGGATTCTCCAACGCTTTTATGCAGCGCTTCACAAAGTGGGGTCCGGGGACCCCAGGGTGTCCTTGATGGGGTTCCAGGGGGTCCCCGGCAAAAGAAAAACGTATCAGTAGTAGGTCTAGATCTAGCATTTTCGGGAAAGAGCCCTATCTATGCCTAAACGTATTAGTCATATTTTACTAATATTTTTTAAAACATTTTTTTAGATAGTTGAACTACTTTAAAATGTTTTTTCAAAGAAATAGGGCCCTTGGTGTAGAAGGAAAAAGGAGCAGACCTAGTACAGTATAGCCCTCTGGGGGACTTACTTACTGTAGGTCAGTGAAGTACACAGTAGGGTTTAAGTGGTTAAGTCTGAAAGCTATCCGAAAGTTCTCACTATCCAAGTTATTACACGTTTGTACTGTAGGCCCCATAACTTAATTAAGGCACACAAGACACAGACGCAGGGGCAGGAGTTCATCGTGTCTTTGACTCCAAGTTGAACTTCGGCTCAATGGTTCACACGTCACTCCTCCTTTCAGCCTCTGAGGGCCCATAGTCGCAGCTAGCAGAGACAAAACTCATCAGCTCTATCCCTCAATTAAGCCACATTTCCTCAACACCGACCGATCCCAACAGGGCTCCGCGGTTTGCATGAAGCCTCCCGGCTTTATTTCTTTCTGTTTTTCTGTTTTGGAAACCCCTCCGTGGCCCTTTGATGGGAATCCCAGCTTGCTGGGCCTGGCCTGGGACAGCTGCTGGAGACATCAAGCCCCCATGTCTGAACGTTTGCATGGCACACGCTGAGAGGCCCGAGAACCGTTCGTTCGCGAGGAAGCTCTTCCCCAAATCATTTCCATAAATATGAGTGATGTCCCTCTTTTCCACTTTGTTGAAGGACCCGGCGGGAGGACATGAGGATGGATGCGTACACCATGTCTTCCGCAGACCAATAACTTACCCGCAAATGTGCTCCTGGATTTAGAGATATTCGGCGATCGCTGTTTAGTGGCCGGGGTCCTTAATAATGTGTGATGTTGTTAAGATGGCTGCCAAATGTGCACGCTCAGAGGGGGGAGACTAAATAACTCGCTGTGCAGCAGGTGAAAACTGCGGTGTTAAGTCATCACTAGGTGGTGTGGTGTATTTGACAAGTCTATATACAGTATACACACCATACATGGGCAACTGGTGGCCCGGGGGCCACATGCGGCCCCCACCTTCACTTAATGTGGCCCGTAGGTTAAGACTGATATATTATTGATTTCGGCTGTTCGAATTCCAAACATGCAAATATGATCCGCTTTACTTCAGTCTGTATTAGTAGCTTAATGACAGGTATTTAAGAAAAAGATAGTAGATCAACAAGCTCAAAACACGCCGCAACTCGCGGCGCGTTTTGAGCTTGTTGATCGGCTATTTTTGCTACTTTTGTGTGACATAGAATGACGAGGTAGTGCATTCGTTTACGAAAGAAGTTAAAATACGAGATAACTGCCGATATTATATGGCCCTCTGGAGTGAGTTTGGAAATATAGTGGCCCTCTCTATCATCAAAGTTGCCCACCCCTGGTATACACTGATTGTACACACTTTACAGTGTGAGGATCCAAAGTGTTCGCCGTACAGTGATGATGTAGCCTGACACTCAGCCTGAATTGACATTTCGTTTCACTCCATTATTCAGTCTGAACTCACTTCCACCGAAGGCGATTGCAGGGATGGGCGTTGCCAAAAAAAAAGGCAGTCTTCAGCGATTGGTTCAGTGTGGCTGGCTAGTGGCTAGCCTGTTGCTTGCTAGTGCTACTTGCTAACCAAAGAAACAGTCAGAATAGGAGCACTACGAACTAGTAATCAAACACAACATAACATGCCTGCTACTGGTGTTTCATAGCGAGATCGATACGATCGCATTTTACTGCAATTTACCGCATTTTATCGCGACGCGATGCGCGGTACGGTACGGCGGCGGCGCTGGTGTACTTGGAAACACACATGAGTTCTGGGAAACCCCCACCCACGCTGATCACAAGACGCTGATTCACGACGCTGATTCGCCGATCGGATTTTCAACCGAGGCAGACCTCTTCATTGAGAGCGATGCTAGACCTGAATCGCCAAAACAAAAAATGTAAAGGGGTGTGGCTAGCGATTCAGGGTCTGGAACTAGGCTAGTGATGATGACCTTGTGTGGGCAAAATAGCAGGTCTTGTGGATCAGCTATTTTCGACACGTCATACGACAAAGTATAGATTTTATAGACTGCCCCCCCCCCCCCCCCAATGACGGACAAACTAATGTTTGCGTTTCAATCTTGGGAAATCGTGGTACAGCATCGCATCTACTGTAGTTATGAAGTCTGGCGGTTTCATAAAGTAACTAAGACGGAACAAACTGGATATGAGCTGTAGCAAAAATGATAGCTGACTGTTTTTCTCTAGTTTATGTTGGAGGTGCCATTATAAAAATCTATGACCCACTTGGGGACACACGAGGGAGGGGACGGGGGGACAGTACCAGCTGGAGTCGAGCTTCCCCCTAAACTCAAGAACTCCACAAAGTTCAGTTATTTTCACATTAATTTTGTTAGGCTTCCAGAATTTCAAATAGCTGGGGTTTTATTTTCTTTAAAACAGCAATAAAATAGATACTTTGAATCCCAGCGTCACGGTCCATTTCGCGTGAGACACTCATCCATGTCATCCTTATGTTTTGGCAGAAGTCCCTCCGAATCCCCTATATACCTGACTTTAGGCACAATTAACTCCATAAAGAAGGGTTTGCATGGGTCAAGGGCTGACATGGGCCGTCCAGAATCAAAAGAAGCTCTCTAATATTATAGCGAAAGAAATGTTTTTCCTGCACATTTTAGTGAGACAGTGACAGAGAGGGGTATAGTAATGGCTTTTCTTCACTCGATGGACGGAGCAGACAGTGAAAAAAGCACAGAAACTGTAGTATGACTACATGTATCCTGACTTCCCTATGCTGGTAGACTCTTTTCTTTTCATAGTTGGTTTTAACCACTTTAGCCCTATGTATATACTTCATCGTAAGATGGATAGCGAAAGTATACATGCTATTCTTGCTATTAATAATCTTTTTTTTTTTCACTTTTGCATTTCTTTTGTAAAGGATTAATACTAAACATGTCCATGAGGACTTGCTTTCAGTTCAGGTGAATTGTGATGAAATAGAATACTTCTGAATTTCTGGCCGAATGATCTTTACAAGTTTAGCCAAAAACCTCAACCTCCTGTTCAGAGAGAAAACAAAATCTCAACAAATATTACACAATCCAACACAGTGCATAGAAAAAGAAGAAAGTGGTGCGTTTGTAACATAACACATCTTTACTTTTGGATGGCAAAGTGGCTAGTGCATGCTTCTCAAATGAATTCAGCCACTTAAGCTCTATTTTGTACCGTGAAAATAGCCAACCCACAAACTCTCGATGTGTCGCATGCTGGGCTCGGCTCTTTCGAAAGGTTTTGAAAGGCTTTCGCACATTTTTCACAAAATCACAAACGTTTTTACAAGCTTCAGCTCCCAAGATTAATGTCTCCCGTTTCACATGTGTGACTAATACAGATACAGGGGCGTCACACCAAATCCTGGGCCCTGGGTACAAGGATTCACCGCGGGCCCCCCATGAATGTTAACTATTGAAATAATAGCAGATATACAAGCTCACAGCGCGGCACCGAGTGCCGCGCTGCGAGCTTGTATATCTGCTATTTTTGAAAAAATCGTGAAAATGTGTGCAAGAAACCTATGTCAAGGACCCCCAAGATGATATGTATTTTGGCCACGGACCCCGATCTCAAAATATTTAGTTCCAGGGACCCCCAGAAGCAAAATACATAATAAGATTTTCACACATTTTCACAACTTTTCAAAAATAGCAGATCTACAAGCTTGCAGCGCGGCACTCGGTGCCGCGCTGTGAGCTTGTATATCTGCTATTTTTCAATAGATAAAGTTACTAGGGCCCCTCCACCTTGGGCCCCAGTAACTCAGTCCCACTTTCCTTACCCCTTGTGACGCCCCTGAATACAGATACAGTGGCCTGTGGGAACAGAGCGGCCAACGCTCACAAACTGTGTGTGCCACTTGAACATACAACACAGTGGTGGAAAAAGTACCCACGTTTCTTACTTGAGTAAAAGTATATCGATACTGCAACGTATAGTAGAAATACCCTGTTAGGGCAGCGCCACACCGCCAGTGGCGCCAGTTCAGCTAAAGCTAGGGTATGGCAAAGATGGGAGTCCTCATGGAAAATAGGCATTACATTTTGGATAACACGGTTCTATTGTGAAAATAGCAGATCTACATGCTCACGCACATGCTCACGCATGCTCACAGCGCGAGGCGTTGTGAGCATGTAGATTGGCTATTTTCACAATGTCTGAAAAAAAAGGGGGAATAAAAGACTTTTCTACGGTGGTTTCTACGGTTTTTTGGGCTGGATATGGCAGCCTGGAATGTTTTTTTTTCAAGTGCATGTTAGTAAACGTGCCACAATTAACAATAATGCATTGCACCTGTGCAGCTGAACTGCAGAACCTGGGAATATACCATTCTGTCAGGATGTAGAGAATACAAGTGTGATCAAGTGACCATTTTGTTAAATTTTGCATTTGTAGTTATTTTACTGTAATTTAACAACATAATAACCAGAACAGATAGACAAAGAGACATTCATGGATTTATATTTAAAAGTAACTTTTATTTCCCCCCCTGGACCCAGGGTATGGCAGCCTGATAAATCAGTCCGCACATCACCACCCCTTGTTGGTGGGTGGTGTGTAGTGTGGACTGAACCCGGAGATATTTTATTTTATTTCAAGCTCGCCTAAAGAGCGGGCGCATTGAATGGGCCAATCAGGGCTGTAGACTTGAGGCACGTGGTAGGCTGGTCCGGTCCCAGCCCCCTCCCTTCGGAGCTGTTCTGCCCACGTGAGAGTCCGTAGTGGACTCTGATTGGTGCTCTTTTGCCCACGTGAGCCGCTAGTGGACTCTGATTGGTCCTTGAAAACTGTCATGGCGGAGTCAGACTCGACTCGAATTCTTTTAATAAACTATACAATAGTGCCGTTTCATTACGTTTTAATACCATTTTACACTAACGTAAACATGCAGTCATATAATATGTTATGAGAAATAACGTATTTTTGCAATGTCACGCCACGTCGCCGTTGGCGACACACGGGGCTGTGTGTGTGTATGTGTGTGTGTGTGTGTGTCTGTGTGTGTGTGTGTGTGTGACGTCAATAGGCTTTACCCCGCCCCCGCTGAAGTAGAATCTCCGTCCCCAGGCTCAGACTCAATCCCAAAACGAAGTGTGTGATAGAGTCTGACGCTTGCAGTCAGGCTATATGGCAGCTGCATACCCCTGCCATACCCAATTGACGCCCCTGCACACCGCTCTATATTTCCACATAATAGCCCATGGGGTCAAATAGCCGGCAGGCACCAAATACCCGCAGGGGGTCTGACACCGGTTTGTGCGATTTCTCTGGCAAAATCTGGCAACACTGCAGGTTGTGTGTGCATGCAAGAGACTTGACACAACAATACGACAACAGAACTGCATTTGCCTCAGTGTTTTGTTGTTTTAGAATCTTTACAGTTCAAAAGGTTTGAGAGAGGGTTCAAGCAGGGTTTATTCGCCGCTCACTCATCACACAGGTACAAAGCAGTGAAACGTTGCTGAGGCATGTTTCACAAGACTGTGCTTCTAACAACAACGCAATATACACGTAGATAATAATAATGATGATGATAATAGCGGCTGTAATAAAATAACGTCGTTGTCGAGCGGAAACCTTGTGTCTCCAAGTTTCAAATTTGTACGTTCTTTCGTAAAGTAAAGCCCTGCTTCATCATACAAGGTGGTCACACAAAAGTAGTGAAAACAGCCGATCTAAAAGCACACAACGCCTCGCGGCGCGAGTCATTTTTAAAATGATAAATGCAAAACGAACGGTTTTGGACATACAGGGTTTCACCCGACAACGATGATATGTAAGTTCATGTTATTTGCGATTCAGTGCTCACCCTGCTTGCAGCACTCACACACACGCGCGCGCGCGCACACGCACACGCACACACACGCGCGCGCGCAAACACACGCAAACACACGCAAACACACGAGTTCAACTGTGCTAGTTGGGACAGTAAATCACGCTCCTTTGAGGAAGCCATAATATAAAAATCTGACATCTGGCTTCCTTTTTCTGATTGCTGATTACACCTCCGCGTTGCTGAACGCAACTCTGCGAGTCGCCTCTGGATAGAGCAGAATGATGTGTCACAAAAAAAAAGAAGGAAAAGAAAGAAAGAAAAAAAGCTACAGCAAGCAAGCCTCCCAGCTGTAAATTAGTCACACACACTATATTATCTGTGGCCCTATACATTTGTTGTGCTGGTGATCACCATATCCTTGTAAGAAGGAGGTTTTCTGTAAGGTTTCTGCTCTGCCCTGGAAATGATAAAAGAGAAGAGAAGAAAAAAAAGGAGCCCTAATGTCTTTAGCAGGGTTCTGAATCCCTGCCTGGTCCAATATTAAATCACTGATGTATATTTCTTACAGCTGGCTAAGCTTTGAATGGCAGGACGGACAGACAGACCAGACCAGTAGTCACAAACCAGTGTGCCTAACCAAAATATGGATTGTGTCTCGGCGTTTTAAGTCAACACATGGGCAGCATCGGTGCGCCTGACTGGGCCCATTAACGCTGTTGTTGCCTGCGGACGGTGTGAGTTACACTGAGGATTTGTACTTGAACATATCGCATGCCAAGGTCAGGGGTTTTCAGCTTTTGTGCAGTAGCCCTTTCTGAGGGTTGACTTTTAACTACTTTCAACCTGGTGGCCCTGTTTTGTGGGAATGTCATTATAGGCGGAAATCTTAAAAAGATTGACCAATAAATTCATACATTTCAATAAATATTGTTTGTAGATCACCTATCGTGGACTATTTTTGAATGGGGCTTTTAGTGGTAAGCATGACATTACGTACTTAGAACGGGGGGGGGGGGGGGGGGGGGGGGGAAAGAAAAGAAAGTCCCGTAGCTGTTTTAAGAATTAGGATTTGCAAATGAAGTGTATCGATAGCGTCGTAAATCAGATTGATTGAATTTTAATGCGCATCTCTTCTTCTCACAAGGTTAAAGACGAAGCCACATGGTCCAATTGGACTTTGTATCTGAGCGGAGTACACTGCTGTACATGTCTGGGACAAGACAAACGGCTGCAGAGGACAGCTCAAGTATTACATTATCCCATAAGTCTTGAAGAGCACATTTCTGTGATTTCGTAAGAGGCCCTAGTTAGGCATTACTCATCCCACATCAATCACTGGAGACTCTGCTCCAACATATTTAATCCACATGTGCATGGGTGGCTATAAGCGAAAGGGATGGATGGAATATGTACGTATGATTTCACTGTGTCAAATACATAAATAATTACATTTAGTGAGACGATAGCGCGGCTGGAGTTTGTGGGCACGATCATTGTTCATAATTTAAGCTTTTAGCAGACTTAAAAGTGTGAGACCAGAGTTGTAAGCAGTGGTCTAAATTAATTAAATAAATGTACTCAACTGGTACAATTTTAAGAATATTTTTAAATTTTCAGTTCTTTTACTTCTACTCCACTACAGTGGCAAATATTATACTTTAACTCCACTACAATTATTTGAAAACTTTAGTCACTCACTTTGTATTATTATTACAAAACATGTATTAACCAGTTTATCCCTATATACTTCGGCTATTTAAAAAAAATAGCAGATCTAAAAGCTCACAACGCGTGGCGTCGTCAAAAGATTCTTATACACTTTGAAGTGTAATGGGAAATTGTGCATAATGATTACTTTTACTTAGGATACTATGAGTATAAGTATATTGTGATGCATATTTGATGCAGTCAGCTGTCAGTCAGCTCTTTTCCTATTCCTCAGTCACATATCTGCTGGTCATTAAAGGTAGTTCACCCCCAAAATGACTTTTTGGGTTCAATAATATTTTTAGTTTTTTGTCGCATTCCTAAGACAAAAATGTGATAACAATAAATTTACCCCCATTCGTTCTGGATGGGGACCCATTTCGAAACGGGTCCCCATCCGGAATCAATGGGGGTAAATTTACTCGAATCAATTTTTTTTCTTAGGAATGTGACAAAAACCAAAAAATATTATTGAACTCTACTCTCCATGGCATGAGTAATCAATAGAAAAAAAGTCATTTTGGGGGTGGACTACTCCTTTAAGTCACACTGTCATACTCCAATCAAAGCTCTCGTTCGGTAGGGAAGCCTCGCTTTCTCTACCTATGCTTGGTTATCCGAAGCCTCGGATACACGCTAGCTGCCTCCTCCACCCCAGCCTCCACCTTTGATCAGTCTAGCAAAGCTCAAATACTTGTGATTACGTCTGTTGAGTTGTGTGTCAATGTATTGCTATTGTGCTGCTATTGTATCCCTACACTAGTGTTCCCTGATTTGGCTTAGCAAGCATGCACAACATTCAGGGAACATCTCCGAACACAGAGCCCTTAACGCCAAGATTAACTGTATTCCATTTATGCGATAAATGGTACTTTGACGTGAGTGTTCATGACTAAAAGTATGGACTTCATCCATCTAGGTGATCAGAGTTGTAAACATGAACTCTAGTCAGCAAACACCAGGTAAATAGTCACATATCGCCATTGTCGGGTGGGAACCTTGTATTTCCAAGTTTCCAAGTAAAGCCCTGCACTGCTTTATCATACAAGGCCGTCGCACAAAACTAGCGAAAACAGCAGATCTACAAGCACACAACGCCTCACGGTGCGAGGCGTTGTGTGCTTGTAGATCGTCTGTTTTCGCTAGTTTAAATCATTTTTAAAATGCTAAATGTAAAATGAACGTTTTTGGACATACAAGGTTTTCACCCTACAACGACGATATACAGTTAAGTAGAGTGTAACGAGGACAATGTAGCGCCTCAAACAAGCTAGGATATCAGGTAAACATCTACACAGTCTAAACAGTCTACACTACATGATTCCTAAATAACATTCTCAACATTCTCAACAACAAATCAGATTAGGTGACATCGTAAACCTTACTTACAAAGGCTTTCAGTTCAGAAAGTTGGATTAGTTTCAGGAAGTACGGCAAATTATTATGTTTGTAGACTAGAATGACCAGCAAATCATTATTTATGCCTTTTGATAGGTGTTTTGTAAACAACTTGTACAGTATTCACAAGATGTTTTTATTATTGTCATTGCATGATTATGTGGGAGGTTCTCCATAAGCCCTTTGGGCTTTCTAACTTCTCCTGCACAGTATCTGTTCATGGATTTTCATTTATTTACGAGTACGATCTTGTGCTATAATAAATCGTCGTTGTCCGATGAAAACCTTGTATGTCCAAAACCGTTCGTTTTGCATTTATCATTTAAAAAATGATTTAAACTAGTGAAAACAGCCGATCTACAAGCACACAACGCCTCGCACCGCGAGGCGTTGTGTGCTTGTAGATCTGCTGTTTTCACTACCTTTGTGTGACGGCCTTGTATGATGAAGCATGGCCTTACTTTGCAAAAGAACGTACACATTTGAAACTTGGAGATACGAGGTTTCCACCCGACAACGACGAAATACAACTTAAAGAAAACGTAACTCAAATTCTGCATATCGAAACACTACTTTAGCTCATCAAATCAGGTGCAAAGAAGGAGAAAGAGGAATTTGACAGTAAGAACTCCATTAATCAGTGTGCCTGTGTTTATAGAACTAGAAGCTGGGCCGCCCTTCGGGCGGCCCAGCGTCTAGTCGGCGACCTGGCCAACTCGAGAACGATGTAAATAGGGAATTAATCCCCCGCCCTTTAATGCAAACCCCATTATACCTGTTGTCATAGAACCCGTTTTGACCATCTGTTTGCCTGTGTCCATTTATGCCCATATATGGAGATATCTGTATCTGTCTGTCTGTCGGCGTTCATTTTATGTCCATATATGGAGATCACTGCAGATAAAGTTCTGGGTCCATTTTATGCCCATATGCCCATATATGGAGATATCTGTCTATTTGTGTCCATTTTATGCCCATATATGGAGATCTCTGTATCTGTCCGTCTGTGTCCCTTTATGCCCGTATATGGAGATATCTGTTATAGGGAATGAATCCCCCGCCCTTTAATGCAAACCCCATTATACCTGTTGTCATAGAACCCGTTTTGACCATCTGTTTGCCTGTGTCCATTTATGCCCATATATGGAGATATCTGTATCTGTCTGTCTGTCGGCGTCCATTTTATGTCCATATATGGAGATCACTGCAGATATAGTTCTGGGTCCATTTTATGCCCATATGCCCATATATGGAGATATCTGTCTATTTGTGTCCATTTTATGCCCATATATGGAGATCTCTGTATCTGTCCGTCTGTGTCCCTTTATGCCCGTATATGGAGATATCTGTTTATCTGCGTCCATTTTATGCCCATATATGAGATCTCTGTCGCTTTTTGTTTGTTTCTTCTTTAAGCAGAATACACAGCCTGCTTAAATCTGCATCATTCAAGTCATCCTCCCAGTCCCACGCTTTGTCGCTTGTCTTATGTTTGTTTTTGTCTCTTTTATTTTCTTTTTTGGAGCGGACCCCATGAATGCCCCATCCTTTAATGCAAACCCCAATATACCTGTTGTCATAGGACCCGTTTTGACCATCTGTTAGCCTTTGTCCCCACCCTTTAATGCAAACCCCAATATACCTGTTGTCATAGGACCCGTTTTGACCATCTGTTTGCCTTTGTCCCCTTATGCCCATATATGGAGATCTCTGCACACACAGTACCGGTTGCGGAAAACTCTGATGTCAGACATCAGCTCCGCATTCGGGGATTCATTTTATGCCTATATCTGGAGAAAGCGTGTGCCGGTGGGAAGAACGGTTCTCAAGATTCACATACATACATACACATTCACAGAGATTTTTTGTTGACTCATGTGGCGTACGTGATGTCACAGCCTTTTCAGACATCAGCTCCGCATTCGGGGATTCATTTTATGCCTATATCTGGAGAAAGCGTGTGCCTGTGGGAAGAACGGTTCTCAAGATTCACATACATACATACACATTCACAGAGATTTTTTGTTGACTCATGTGGCGTACGTGATGTCACAGCCTTTTATGAAGTGATGTCACAATGAGTCAGCGCTTGCGCCGATTTCCTCCGGAACAGCCTGATGTCAACAATCAGCTCCGCATAAGGAGATTCCGAACGTTTTGCGCCGGTTTCGGAAAACCGCGAGTCGGGTCGGGTCGAGGCCCTGCACTGCACTCCGCGCGGCGGCGGGGAACGCGCGTGCCGAATCTGAAGCCGGTGGGATGAACGGTTCTCGAGATACGTGGATTACAAACAAACAAACAGACAGACAGACAGAGATTTGTCGCATTTATAGATAGATGTACAGGTTCATGCAGAGAGATTGAACAACCATTGCCACCAGCACATTCCTGTAGGATCTGTGTCTCTGGCAGCTCTCTCTCTCTCTCTCTCTCTCTCTCTCTCTCACAGGGACGTGCTGGCCATTGGGAAAAGCGGGACAACTCCCGAACGGCCGGTTCATTCCCGGCCTGTCCAGGCCGGCCATTAGGGAAAAAAATTAAATCAAATGTTGGCCTTCGTTCCATTTTGGGGGCTGGGCGGCCAACAAAGTAAATCGTCACTGTCGGGCAGAAACCTCGTATCTCCAAGTTTCAAATGTGTACATTTTTTCGCAAAGCAAAGCCCTGCTTCATCATACAAGGCCGTCGCATAAAAGTAGTGAAAACAGCCGATCTACAAGCACACAACGCCTCTCCAAGTTTCAAATGTATACATTTTCTCGCAAAGCAAAGCCCTACTTCATCATACAAGGCCGTCGCACAAAGTAGATCGGCTGTTTTCACTAGTTTAAATCATTTTTAAAATGATAAATACAAAACAAACGGTTTTGGACATACAAGGTTTCCACCCGACAACAACGAAATATAACTCATGTAAAGTAATTGGCCCACTGGCTTTTCAATTGTCATGATCTGAAATGGCAAATCTTTGAGTAGCAGCAGCGCTATGGAGAGAGATTTCTCTATAGCGCGCAATGAGGGCCTCTACAACTCTTTTTCCCGGGCTGAATCAGGGGCCCAGCATGTCCCTGGCTCTCTCTCTCTCTCTCTCTCTCTCTCTCTCTCTCTCTCTCTCTCTCTCTCTCTCTCTCTCTCTCACATTGCCACACTCTCATCCATGTCTGATTTTGTACTTAGTTGTGTGTACGATATATTTTCACACACTGATCAAATATTTCTACAACAAGCTCACAATGCGTCACGCGCTGCCATGCAGCCGATGGATTAGTATCTGGCGCACATCAGAGTCAGACATTGGCAAAACAAACCAAGCTTGTTGAGAATATAAAATAATAACACACTATTACTTTGTAGATGTTGATTGTTATTACAAAAGATACATTAACTACTTCAGCCCTTTGTACATTTAAAAATAGACAATCTAACTGTACAAGCTCACAATGCATTGTGAAGTGACGCATTGTGAGCTTGTAGAGCTGCTATTTTAAAAATATTTGAATACATTTGAAAACTTGGGAAATGGGACAATGAGTACTTTTACTTTGCGTGCATTTTTATATTTTGATGCCAATACCTTTGTAATTTTACTCAAGTACATTTTGAATACCATACTTTTATTTGCGAGGATGTTTTTGTGCGTTATAGTATTGATACTTTTACCATTAAAAGAATGTGAGCACTTCCTCCAGCACACTGTATATCGTCGTTGTCGGGTGGAAACCTTGTATCTCCAACTTTCAAGTGTGTACGTTCTTTCGCAAAGTAAGGCCATGCTTCATCATACAAGGCCGCCACACAAAGGTAGTGAAAACAGCAGATCTACAAGCACACAACGCCTCGCGGTGCGAGGCGTTGTGTGCTTGTAGATCGGCTGTTTTCACTAGTTTAAATCATTTTTTAAATGATAAATGCAAAACGAACGGTTTTGGACGTACAAGGTTTTCATCGGACAACGACGATATGTGTATAAAAAGTTAAATGGCCTCTTTCATCAGTAATGGATAGGTTCTTGTTGAGGTTCAGTGGTCGTGTGTCACTCTTGCCACTATGTGTTAGGAATATATCAGAGTCGGGGCGGCCCGGCCCGGCCCAGGGAGAGGTGGTGGTGGTGGGGAGGGAGATGGTGGAAACAAGTGTGTCACGACCGGAGAGAGTGGCACATACGGCCAGGCTTGTCAGGATGACTAATAGCCCAGGGCAACAGGTCTCGCTGTGGGGTGTTAACAATCAGCCAGGCCTCAAGCTGGAAGCTGACAGCCATGCACCGTAGTGGTCCCTGCTACTAGCCCGCCTAGCCGGTCACCTGCACTTAGCATGTCTAAACAGAAGCCTTTGTCTCACCCCCCCTCCAAAAAAAAAGAAAAAACGCTTGTTAGCTCACATTCTGTTTTGTAGGCGTCTGCACCTGCTGTTGGTCAGAGTCGGTCCGGTACATTTATTTGCAAAGAGTCAATCTGTATTTGTCACAGCGATGCTAAAATATGCAGTGGTTTCACAATATCGTCACTGTCGGGCAGAAACCTCGTATCTCCAAGTTTCAAAAAGTATAGTATATATTCATCATACAAGACTGTCGCACAAGACTAGGTGAAAATGGCTCTACAAGCACACAACGCCTCGCGTTAATAATTTCTAAAATTATAAATACAAAACAAACGGTTTTGGACATACAAGTTTTCCACCCGACAACAACAATATAGTAGTGCACTACTGCACTTATCATGTGTCAGATCTCCAGCTTTTGTGTGTGTGTGTGTGGGTGTGTGTGCGTGCGTGCGCCTGTGCGTGCGTGCGTGTGTGCGTGTGTGTGTGTGTGTGTGTGCGCGCGCACGTGTGCGTTTGCGTGCGTGTGCGCACTTGTGTGTGAGTGAGTGGGTGGGTGTAATTGACAGGCTACTATTTCACCGCTGCGTGGAAAATGTTTTTTTGGGCACGGACCAAAACGAGCTGGTGGAGTTAGATCAAAAATCGTTTAAAAACAATTATGAAAATGTAAATCGATCCGCCGATGACAGGAAAAGAAAGTCGTTTTGTATTCTGCACTAGCGGACCAAATCAAATCACATGCATCATTTGCTCTTATGGCTGAAACTGAGAATCTTTATTTGACAGGGCACCTCAGAACGCACTTCATCAATTCAAAGTGACATTTACATTCGCATTCACCCTTGGGGAGGTAGAGGCGAAACCAAAGTGTTCTACATACTGTGTAACAGTGTCTCCTTTCTATTACACAAATGATCAACTTATAGGGTGGACCTTGACCAGCCAATGCTCAGAATAGTTCATCTTATATGGTACAGTATAATTAACCTATTAAGACCTGAGGCCGATTAAAAAAATGTCTTCTAAATCTGAACAGTTTTCTGAAAAAACTAAAAAACATATCGTCGTTGTCGGTTGGAAACCTTGCATCTCCAAAACGGTTCGTTTTGTATTTATTATTTTAAAAAATGATTTAAACTAGTAAAAACAGCCGATCTACAAGCACACAGCGCGAGGCGTTGTGTGCTTGTAGATCTGCTGTTTTCACTACCTTTGTGCAACGGCCTTGTCTGATGAAGCAGGGCTTTACTTCGCGAAAAACAAAAATAAATTTGAAACTTGGAGATACAAGGTTTCTGCCCGATAGTGACGATATGTCAGTGGTTCTCAAACCTTTTCATATCAAGGACCCCCAAACGGATATGTATTTGGCCACGGACCCCCATCTCAAAATATGTTAAAATGTATATTCAAAAATGGATATTCGACCTGCTAGTGGCGATATAACAGGCCAAAGTGAAAAGGGTGGGATTTGTTCCTTGACCTAGTGGGAATGTACGTGCAAAATGTC